>NC_045706.1:63270135-63603576 GCF_009834535.1 Camelus ferus | reverse complement strand
ACAAACTCTCCTGAGCCTGGCTTGGTGGGTGGGCTGACCAAGTCTTTTGTTTCACACAGGAAGACAGCTTTGTGCAGGCCCTTGTTTAACCTGGTTTTCCCTCTTTAGACAGAGAATTTTCACCAGATGAATCATGCCTAACACGCTTGCTGGAGCCAGAGATGTTTGGCTTCCCAAGCTGTTTACTACAGCAGAGACTTTGTCTCATAAGTGTTCTTAGGAAGTGACAACAGACAGAAAATTATAATTGTTTTTGCCTAAAAAAAAACCTGGAGACCTGGAAATGAGCCAGTTCTGGGCAGAAGGGAGTTCCTATCTGCTGGCCTATTCAATGTCATGCAGAACAACAACTTCGGAGTTGCCCTGGTGACATGCCCTCTATGCAGTGAGGTGAAGCACTTCCACCTGCGTTATCTGGGTGGCCCTAATCACGGCCCCAGCAGGTGGCTGTTGTCACTTACTGCCTTCACAGGTGTAGCCCTCAGACTCAAAGCCGTGCACAGTAAGGAGAAGGCTTGGGAGTTGTTCCCTCATCTCCCCATTTGAAAATCCGGCTCATTCTGAGCTAGGCTGGTATTTTTCTGCTTGTTCTCTGTATTTCCTTCATGTCATGTGGTTTGATGGACCTGCACTTATTTTTAACATTTCACCCTTGAGCAATGGAGACCCTAAGAACACTTAATGATGTTACCTGGAATTTACTTTCACCCAACAACTTGGAGTCAGAGAGGACTGAAAAGCTCATTCCCTCTACGCTGCCTCCCCCAACCCTGTCTCCCTCAACCCCAGTGTACAAAGGTGGAGAGTGAGGCCAGGAGGGCTGAGGAGGGTTCCCCTGCAAGGCCTGGCTGCTGGCAAGCCCTTGACCCTGGGCCAGCTCCTCACCTGCACCGTCTTGCCCGTCCATCCTTGCTCTGATGACCAGCTGCCTGTGGCATTCTCTGATCATCCAAGGAGAGAGCTCACTGCTCATACATGAGGCAGTGCTCAGTATGTATTATGTCTGATGGAATCAAATGGAACAGGTCTGTGCCACAGCTGTGCCAGGTGGGCCCCCGCTCCCTCCCTCGGCTGACTTCCTCCCATTGCCTCCTGGGTTTGAGATGGGAGGGGGCACTGAGGGACTTGGGGAGGGAGGAGAGTGTGGTGGGTAGGGCCTGGGTTTGGGTTCTTACAGCCCGAGTGTGGGTCAGGTCATTTAACTCAGATGCTAACTTCCTGTGCTCTTTGCTTTGATTTTGCACCTTGAACATGGCTCCATTGGTCTCTTTTCTTTTTGTGATACTAGAGATGATCTCTGGTACATCATGGAGTGACTGCTCAGCATGCCCTCCCGCCCAGCATGAGAGCAGGTCCTGACATACCATCTTGAGCCCCGGGGCCCTTCAGAGGTCTCCACAGCAGATCACTGCATGCATGCAGCTGCAGCCCAGCCTGGGGAAACAGCCACGGGGGAGTTGAGGAGACCAGGAAGAACCTGGGGCCCAGAGAACACGTCCCGGTGTGCAAGAATGCTGCAAAGAAACACTGTCCTGTGACAGCTGACCCTGTTTTTAATCCCCAGTGATGTGTCTGGAGAAACTGGATATATTTGTTACTTTGAGAGACAGACGATGTCTCATCACTTAATTAGCATCTCGGCTAGCTAGTGTGATCATTTACTTTTTTCCACAAATTTCTTGGCAATTTCTATTTCTTCATACCCAAGTCTTCTCTATTAAAAACACACTGCAGAACAAAACAGTTGTAAAAATTTCCTTCTTTGAATTCCACAAACAAGACAGGTGCATATGCCCTTCCTCAGACTCGACCGAACCCTCAAGCTGTTCTCTCCCTGCGCTCTCTCAGCACGATTCTCCTTCAGATGGTCTGGGACTAGCTGCTGCTGGCTCTGACTTCCCTATTCTGTCTCCAGCCCCTTCCATCCAGCTCCTGCTCCTACCAGCGTGTGGAAACTATGCCCTCCACACCCAGAGGATCTTAAGCCTCACCCTGCAGCCTGACCCTTGCGTCCCAGACTGCTGGCCAGGCTGTTTGTCCTTCTGCGGGGACACTCCTGGGCCTCATCTGTCTCCCTCTCCTAATGGCCCCTTGACGTCCAAGTCCCTCTCTCCCCAGGTTCCACCTTCTTCATTCCTGGCTGGTGACCCCACACCTACTTGTCATTACTTCTCCCGAGTGCCAGTTCTGCACATCACAGTGACTGGTGAACATCTCCCTGTGATGTTCTCTTGGGATCCAAGATGACAGCAGCCAGCTGCAGTGTTCAGCACAGAATTCCCAGTCGTCCAGCCCCTGACGTGGGAAGCGGGGAGAGTGCTTCTCCTTCCTGTCAGTCTCCTAGGTGTTTGTGCCTTCACCTCGACCCATGTAGCCTGTTTAAGCCTCTCTTTTCCAACTCTGTGTGGTCATCCCTTAATTCATTCACCATCAGCTCCATGACCACGACTTGATCAGTGGTCCATGCCCCACGGCCCCTGCTTCCTCATTCTGGACCTCCTTACTTCTTATAAAACTGCATCATTACCCAGCTCTTGGAATATCTAGCTATGTTTTCCCCACATTTCAAGCTACCTAAATATAACCAAGATCCTCCCTAAACATATTTCCAATTCTATTTCCCACATTTTCAGAAGCTTTCGCTTTTCCCCGCTGACTCCCATTTTTAATTTTGCATGCATTCAAATGTCTCTATCTTCTCTCATATACTGACATTTTAGCATTAGAAGTTTTTTTTTTTTTTATTACTGAAGTCTAATCAGTTTACAATGATGCATCAATCTCTGGTGTACAGCATAATGTTTCAGTCATACATATACATATATATATTTCTTTTCATATTCTTTTTCATTATAGGTTACTATAGGATACTGAATATAGTTCCCTGTGCTCTGCAGAAGAAACTTGTCGTTCTGACTTTTTAGCATTGTCAGCATTATTTCTCAGTACAGCTTGTGAAATATTAAAACAATTTTTAAAAATTTCTCAGTAGCTTTTGACACTGTTCACTGTTCACTGTTTACTCCCTAACATGTTCTCCTTCCTTGGTCTCTGGGTCACCACTCTCTCCTGGTTTCCTTTTTATCTCTCTAGGCATGTGTTTTGCAAGCTCGTTGTCCTGCGTAGGTAAATAAGGCATTCCACCAGGCTCAGTCCTGGGCCCTCACTCAGGACCACGCTTCAGTGAGCTCCTGTGGGCAGCTGACATGGGCATGGAAGTCTTCTAGAACTTTCTTCTCAGCTCCAGGCACATATCCAACTGCCTTTTGAAGCTTCTATGTAGATGGCACCTCAGTCTTGACATAATAAAAACAGAATCCGAATATTGAGCCCCAAGTCACTCCTTGTTCCTGTGTCCCTCCTGCTAGGAAATCACCAGGGTGACACTGTCCTCTCAACTACCCAAATGTAGACCACCCCCTGCAGATTCTGTCTGCCAGGTGTTCTCAGACACATCCACCTTCATCCACAGCCAGCACCTGAGCCTGAGCTGCAGCATCTTCCTCCTGCATCACTGAAATAGTCTCGGATCCTTTTCTGCATCTGCTCTGTTCCTTGCAATCTGTTTCCTACAACTGCATCTGGACAGTGTGATCTTTTTCAAAGCCTCATGCTGCATCCTTGCTTAAACCCTTTGGTGGATCTTCATTCTTTTTTTCTTTTCTTTTCTTAATTTTTTTCAGAACAAAGAGCAGAGCCCTTAACTGGACCCAGTGCTCTCTCTAGCTGGGTCCCTGCTTCTCTTTCGAGGAGGCTCTCACACCCCTGTGCTCTTGGCCCAACCAGCCCTCTTTCTGGGCTTCCATGTGTTACTTTGCCTCCCTCAGCTTCCCTGCTCTTTGGCCTGTTCACACTCACTTGTCCTCCAGATCTCAGCCCAAGTGTGGTTCCTTAGAGAAGCTTTGCCTGAGTCTTGGAGCAGCAGGAGCTACAGCTTCATGGTGCACTGAGTCATCTTCCCGCACCTCCTGTAGCTGCTGCATAATGTTTATTTGCGTGATGACTGGTAAATGGACGTCTTCTCTGTGTTGTGGGAATTATGCCTCTTTCTCTTCAATAATGAGTCAAGAGGATAAAATTTTCTTTCTCCAGCCCAGCTTTGGACCACCGTTTAGTGGTCCTCTGCACAAGCCACCGTGACTTTGATAAACATCCTTCATGGATGAAGAAAGTGAGGCTCAATGACTTGAGGAGCATCGCAAATTCAGTAGAAAATCTGGAGGCTTCGAGTCCCAAACCAGCAGGGATACCAAGCCTTTAGGTGCTTGCAGTGTCCTAATTTGGCTACAGTTTGCTGTATGAGCAAAGCCCAGGAGAACAAAAGGCGAGACCGGGGTGAGGGTGACTCATCTGTCAGGCAGCCCCTCATTGTGCCTGTTTCACCCGGAGGAAGCGATGCACGAACACCGTTATCCTTCAGAGCGACTTCAGCGCCGTCTGGAATGGGAGTGGGGTTCCTGCATTTGTAGTGAGCAAGTTCCTGGCTCCTTTCTACCCTGCCCATCACCTTTTGTCTGTCCCTGTGGCTTCCTTATTTTCCAGTCCCTCGGCCTGTGGTAGACCCACCTACATCTGTCATCTGTCTCTGCCTGCACTGCTGTGTCCTGTTCTGCTCTGCGGTCCTTCTGCAGCCTCGCCTGGCCCCAGATCCCTGCTCCCTGTGGGAATTCCTCCCCTGACCCATCAGGGGCTCACCTCTGGAGGCAATTACTGCATCGACCATGAAAATATATAAGGAGATTTGAAAAGCTATCATATTACATCCTTCTTATTTTACCAGCAATAAATCCAACCCTTTGCTCTCAAGTGGACACTCAACTCTATAAATCAGGAGTCTGTTTCTGAGGAGGAAGATGTCATAGTCCCCAAGATTCCCTACAACTTGCTCATATTTCAAGTGCTGCACCAGCATTGGCCTAAGAAGCCAGGGGCTTCCAGAATAAAAGGAAGTTTTGCTCCAAGAGCTGAATCCACGCACTTCAGGCTTCTTCCTCCCACCCTGCCCGGTCAGCTTCTCTTGGATTTCTGTCTGGCACTCTGGCTCTGGTCAGCCGGCCACAGGCCATCCCTGGATTCTGCTGTTGCTGTATACTTGTGTCTCCAAGCATCTTTCCTTGGACCACCTGTGCCCATGGGCCGGGCAGGGCTTGTGAAAATGCCCAGGCAGAGTCTCTGGGGTAGGGGCTTTGAAATCTGCATTTTCATCTCTTCCAGGTGCTCAGTGAGGTTGTAAACAGCCATTCTATGTGTTCAGTTTTGGGGATCTGAGCTCCAGTTCCGAAAACCTGGCCTTCACTTTCTCCTTATTTCTAACTCCATCCCTGTAGGTGCTGACCCAGACCTCTCTAGAAAATACTCCTCAAGGCGGCCAGAGAGTAGCTTTTCCTTCCCCATCCTGAACATCACCCACCAGCCCTGATGGCGCTGGGCTCCTGGCTGCAGAGGACCCCAGGAAGATGAGGATGGCCCTGCCAACATCCCCTTGGTGGCTTGGAGTTGGCAGGAGAGAAACTTTCTAGGGCAGTTCATGAATGTACACAGCCAAACAGAGAAATAAATGTTGTCTGCAGGGTGGCTTAAGTCCTGAAGATCCAAGACAGGAACTGCATGCAGGCAGAGTAAAGCTGCAGGGGAAGGGGCAGAGGCAGGAGTCCGGCAGCCGGGAGGAGAGGCGGGCTGAGGGCGGCAGCACAGCAGTGGGCAGGGCAGGCAGGCAAGTGAGGTCTGCGCAGAGGGTGGGCCCTGACATGGAGTCCAGGTTGAGCACCTGGGCAGGGCCGGCTCCTCAGGGTCCTGTGCCTGTCTGGACAGAGTAGCCTGGACCATACTTGTCCCCTCCAACTGCCTCCGTCCTGGGGTTCAGGTTGGAGTCAGGCATTAGCACCTCTCAGGTGTTGGTAGGGCCTGCCAGCTGGATTGCCGACACCACATCCGTCCTGCTCTCAGTTCACTCCGTCAGGGAAATCGCAGCAGAGAAAGATGCTTTTAAGCAAGCCAAAGACTCCAGTCCCCTACCCTTTCTCCAGCTAACCAGCCATTCTTGTGTCTCCTTGGCACTTACCCATCTTGGAGCCATTGGCAAGCTGCGGACAGATGATGGAGATGATGGTGGTCCTGGTGGGAAAGTGCCAGCAGCTGGGATCAGGAAGGTGATTCTGGTTGGAGTTTTCTGTTTGACCACATGGGCTCGCCCTATTTTGTTTGTTTCATGTACAGAGGCTCTGGGGGCCCAGCATCCCATGGACATATGGGGCACAGGCCTCTGGCCTCAAAGTAAGCAGGGTTGTACATGACAGTGTTCCCGGATTGGTAGGTGGAGAGAATAGAAGACTTGCCCAGGTCCACAGTGATTAGGGACACCAATTTCTGCTCAAGGATGCTTCTCCAGAAGGGCTTCTGGTGTATGGAGGAGGGAGAGGTTAAGGAAGGGGCTTCTACTTGGCTCAGACCCACAGGAGGGATGATTGACTCATAACTAACGTTACTATTATGTAGGCGACAAGCAGCATCCTGATGATCGCTGACGTGAATGGGGACAGTTGCTCTTGCTTAGGAGCCGTCTTGTGCTCAGGAAGGACTGGGCCAGCACTTGTTGAACTCCGGTGGGCATCAGAATCACCTGGGGAGCTTTGCGAAGCCCCAAGGCCCACAGCCTAGCCTTCTCTGAGCAGCTGGGGACTCTGTGATCTCTGAGATCCTCCCAGGTGATTTGGAAACACCTCAAAGTCCCAGAACCACTGACTAGATAACATGGTGTCCTGTGACACGACTGTGGGACAGGTGCGCTACCTGCGTGGATGGACTTGCAACCAGGCTTGTGGGAGGTGCAACAGACTTCAGAAAAAAAATCTCTTTCAGGTTTGACCCAGGGTTTTCAACCCTGGCTGCCTATTAAAATCAGCTGGGGGAAAAAATTAGCTGAGGAGTTAAAAAAAATAAAGGTGACTCCTCTTCTAGAGATATTTTGCTTTCATTGGTCTGGGCTGGGGCCCAGGTCTTGGAGCTGCTAAAGCTGTTCAGCTTTCTAATGTGCAGCCGTGGCTGGTGGGAACCTTGAACCTGCTGCCATTTTGTCTTGGTATTAGATGCCACCTTTGCTTACAGGTAATGCTCGTGAAAGCTACTCTATAGATTGCTAACCTTACATTTTTAGATTGAGAACCAACTACTGGAAATTGTAACCATGATCTACCATAAGCATCCTGAGGTAGATTCCACTGGGGTAGAAATAAATAAAAGTTGGATTTTGCTTTCATGTAATGCTGCTTGCTCTCTGCTCCCCCCAGGATGGGAGGAGGGTGACTTCTGCAACTGGACAGACTTCCACAGAGACTTGTCAAAGGGCTGAGAACATAATGCATCTTCAGAGAGGGTGGTGGATGGTGAGGATGCGTTTTGTTTTCATGGTCTTTTACTAGAGGGTGACTACATATCTATTCCTGTATCTAGAAGACTTTGTGAAGATGCAGTTGGGGATCAGGGCTCACGCAGAGAGCTGCTGTTGACACAAACAATCTTCAGGACTTTGCAACCCGCTATTGTGCATTTTCATTTCCAAAGGCCCAGCCCCCCCCCAGAGAGACCTAAGAGAACAAAGGAAGCAGTGCTTGCCATGTGAGGCGAACGTGCTTTGTGATCACAGAGGATGAGGGCTCGGCCAATAGAGCCCAGAGCTTGCCAACTGCCTCACGGCCTGACTGGAGACTTGCTTCTCTGTGCACTCGGCTGACCTCCCCCGACTTCCCCAAGGGCCACGCCCTCGGCATTCCCACTGAAGTGGACTCCCTTCCTTTACTGGCCTCAGAGTTGAGGGGAGAGGTTCAAGGTTGACCCATTAGCAGGAGGAGAACATCCACCGGTCACTCAGTGCCACAGTCGGCTTGGTCACGGGGCGGTGTGGACACCGCGTCCTACGTTCCCCAAGTGGGCGGGGTTGCTGGTAGGCAGTATCCTGCTTATAGCGCCCCATCTCTTCATGCACAGGTCCTGTGGGGACAGGTTTCCATCAGTGACAGACCAGGAGGGTAGGAGAGAGGAGTGTGACTTGAACTTACTGTAAATAAGCAAACCAGACACACCAATACACAAAAAATGGGCACTCGTTCAGGAGGGTCCTTCTTTCCTGAGATGTTCTTGGTCTGTTCAGGTGCATGATAGGTTACACCTGAACAGTTAATGGTGCACTGTGCTCTGGGGAAAGCCAAGCTCTGCCAGCTTTCCACCGGAGCCTTATCTCAAGCTTATTTTCCCAGGAGAGTAGTTGGGACATAGAAACAGCAGCAAGGGCAGCCTACTTCCCTCTCAGCTCTGCTGTCTCTACATCCAGAGCCTTGGCACACAGAGCTCTATCTCTGTTTAAATTCTGCCCTCTCCCCACCAGGGAAGTGTGAGGGTTTCGACTGCCTCTCTCATTTTCCAAGCTGCCAATGGGAAGGGTTTTAAGACAGGATTCCAAAGAAACTTTTGGTGTCTTCTATTTGAAAAACTGCTAATGATGAGAATACAGGAGGGTTAGAACGGGGACCGAGAGCTGGAAACTTCAGTGAGGCAGATTTGGGCTCAATCAGGAAGTTTTAGTGATTGGAGTCCTCCCAGCCTTGTGAGGAATGAACTGCCCTGTGCCACAAATATGTCAATCAGAGGGAGATAACTCTAATTAAATAATTCATCCCTCAAATGTTATTTAATTAGAGTATCTCCCTCTGATTGATGTATTTGTGATGTCCCCAGGGATGCAGCAGTGAAAGAGAACACTGGGCTTCCTCTCGCTCTTTGCTTCTCTCCGACATTCCTCTGTGAAGAAGCACATCCCTGGAGACAAGTACTAGTGTTTGATTCCCAACCCTCAGGACTGGTGCTTTTTTATTTTTAAATTGACATCTAGTCAGTTTATAGTGTTGCATCAACTGCTGGTGTACAGCATACTGTTTTAGTCATACATATACATTCATATATTCCTTTCCATATTCTTTTTCATTATAGGTTACTACAAGATATTGAATATAGTTCCCTGTGCTATACAGTAAGACCTTGCTATTTATCTATTTTATATACAGTAGTTAGTATCTGCGAATATCCTGATTTATCCCTTCGCATCCCCCCCACCCCCGTAAAGGACTGAGTGCATTCATTGGAGCTGGTAGTCTTGTCGTTTACAATAAGGCCATGTGTTGAGGCCCGGACACTGTGTTGGAAGGGGCTGGAAGAGGAGGATCTGTCTGGAGCAGCAGAGCAGACAGAGCTGCAGACAGTCCCCATCCTGTCCCACCTGCCTCAGGCGATACCCCAGGGCGAAGGGAGGGGGGCAAAGGCAGAGGCCTTTCACTTCCTTGGTTCAGTCACATGCGGAGCTTTTTACCAGATTAGCCTACATTGCTAACCTCGGATCCTCTCCTAGATCTAAGTTTCTCCCTGGAGTCACATAAACCATTACAGAGCTGTGCTCAGACTTGGACTCTGTAGTGTTAGAGAGACCTTAGGGCAGGTAGCAGAAGCCTAAAAGCCATGTTCAGGACAGCCAACCTGCCGGGTGCACTTTCCTTGGAGAACGGACAACCCAGAGGAGAGGAGCCTGGTTTCGATGCCAGGATTCTCACAGGGAGCATTCAAGAAATGCGCTGGGTGATCTTTGCATCTGCTTTTTCCAAGCCCAATTCAGGCTCAGATCTATGGTCCAGGGGGGCGAAGTCCTGCTTTCAGGGCCCTGACATCTAATTGAAGGAGGGTGGTGGGAAACAATAAATAAGGGGAAAGTATGGTGATACCAGGGAGTGATGAGTACAATGAAGAAAAGAAAACAAGATCATGTGGCAGAAAATCACAGTATTGGGGCCTCCAGATTATCAATGCCTCTAGGAGAACATTTCAGAGGAGAACCGAATGGCCTGAGGATTCAACCCCGAGGAGACATGAGGCAGAGGAAAGGACCAGAGCAGAGGTCCCCAGACAGGAGCTAGGCTGGGGTATGTGAGTTCTATAAAGATGGAGCACAGGGAGGGACCCCTTACATCTGAATCACTGAATACAAAGTGATAGTTGGTAAGATGATGTATGTGCTATAGTGGAGGGTCCTGCAGTCACATGAGGAATTTGGATTGTTTTCGGAGGGCACAGGAAGCCATTCGGAAGTGTTTCATAGGGAGTGTAGGATTGAATTTATGTGATTATGAGTCACGCTGAGTGCTGGATGGACAATGACTCACTGGTAGCAGAGGTAAGGGCTGGATCCTGAAGACCATGGGCAACTGCAGAAACAGAGATCATTGTGTTTGACCCAGCGGCGTTGCAGATGAAGAGGATGTAGTTCTACACATAATATGGATTATATATATGATCTGTAGATAATGTGGGTTAGACTCACAAAGGCAAATTAGAGCCAGTGGTGGATGCTGATGGAAGGCATATTTTAATTTTGTACTTTTTCATTCGAGAAAGAACATGGTAGAAAGAACATGGAATGTGGTGTTTGTCAAACATGGATGTCATGTCAGCCCCTTCCCTTCAAGATACATGAGACAGGGCAGCTCACTTAATCCCTGGACCTCTGTGAAGCTCTGTGAAATGGAGAGAATCAGGTCTCCCTGTGGAGTCATGAGGGATATGGCACTGTAAGGTCAACAGCTGACCGGTGGATGTGCTGCTGCAGTGCAGGCTGGGGTGTGTGAACGGCAGACCTCTCAGGGGCCATCATGTGTCACACAGACTTCTTCCCATGTGCTGCGTTTTACTAAATTACAAATAATGCCTGACGGGGAAGTTTCTTTGTGTTTTTAAAAAATCAGTTACTAGGTTTTTATTTGTTTGTTTGCTTTTTGTTTTGTTTTTTAAGATAAAGTGGCCTTTAGAGATAAAGGCATTAAATTCTGGTTAAAATGTGTTAAGTCTTCTGAAAGCTGTTGTCAAACGGATCACCAGATGAGCCAGTGGTTGGTTAAAATGTATGAACTGACCTACATGTCATCCCAGTGAGATCAAGGAAGTATCTTCAGCTTAGAAAGTTAGCAGCATGAATAAAAACAAGTCCAATTAATTGAAGTAATCTTCGGATTTTGGACTTATGTTAAAAAAAATAGCCAAATCCTGAAATTCTGTAAAAACGACCAGCCCTGTTCATGTGTAATACCAGTCAATTCAAGCATCCGAGTGACCAGGAATCACGGATAAGGGAAGTAAAGGTTTAGCTTCTCTTTAGGGAAGGTGTCTGGCATGGACAGGTTTTCCAAAACTCTGTAGGTTGGGCGCTTAGAAGTTTGGCATCATTGCAAACAAATATATTATCCACAAGAATATAGATGAATTTACACTGCATTGCAGAATACTGAACTCTAGATTAATAAGAGATCAAAGAATTCTTTAAAATCAATTCACAAGTCCTTTATCTTTGCTTCTCATGGTGAGAAGCATGGGAGCAAGGGAGAGAACAATTTCTGAAATGAGTCTTTTCCCAAACTCCTGATTCTATGCACAGAGCATACATTTCACTAGTAGAATCCCACTTCTCTACTTTGGGATTTTTTTTCCCTTTACAATTTTTACAGTGTAATTAAGTAGACACCGTACCTTAAGAACTCAGAATTCCTGAAGTTACAGTACTCTCAAGCTTGAGTTCTTGGGAGTTCTGAAGTTTAACCTTGATTCTCTACAATGAATACTGGGTGAACTTCTCTAAGCCATAGTTTCCTGTGTCTCAGTTTCTCCCTCTGTGAATTTGAGGCCATAGCACTGGCTCCTTTTTAAATTCTTAAGATTGGGGAAAGTTTTCAGAGTAAAATAATTTGATATCCTTAAGTCAAGTGTGCTTCTCTAAATGGATTTTTACCCGTGGAAATGGAAATTAGCCTCTTCATTTTTTTTTTTTTTCTTAGCTGGAATGGCCACTGGAAGATGAAGCTAACATAAAAGAGTTTTAAAAACAGTGTTGTTCAAGGGCATTCTAATTAGATTGTTTCTCGTGTAACCTGGGGGTTAGTTTCATTGACTCTAATTTCCACAAGATGGAGGCAACATCTGTTGTGTTCTGGTCAGAGGCCATACCTCACACTCCTCTTGTCTCCTGGAGAATTGCACAGCTGGTTGTTAGAAATGCTACAGTTGGTTATTAGAAAGGTCGTGGTGTGGTCTCTCATGGAGTCCACACTATACATAATTAGGTTAATGAAAGTCATGCATTTCGAGAGAGGTGTGTTTATATCTGCCTTTCATGAAAATTAGTATTCCTCTTGTTTTTTGTCTCAGCAATTATAGTCACACTACACCATGATGAACTCAGTGTGCGCGTTTTGCTTTCTTAGATCCAATGACTTTGCAACTTGCAAGGAAATTTGAGAAGGTGGCACAATTCCCTGCAAGTCACATGGCACAGGCTCCAATTTTTTTCTACCCCCCTCCCCCTCCCCCCAGTAACCCTCCAACAAATTGAAATAAAAGTCAGAGAATGGAACCTTCTCTTTTCCCTGCATGCCTTTGACTGTTGTAAGGTCATATTTCATAGTTTTAGTGTATGACAGTGGAAGACATGTTTAGGGAACTCAGGAAGCAGAAACACGAGTCTTCTCATTCTGAGGGTGACCTAACTTCCTCCAGGATTAGTGACACAATTCTAGATCACAGCTTATTCCCAGCAGTTAGCTGTTGGGAAGTAGAGTCCATTATTGAGAAAAGACACAAATGGCACGATGTGCTGGTGGTGGTTCTGTCATCCACTCTGAGTGACACATGTGGTTCAGGTGGCACCTGCCACAGGCTGGGAGCTGCTGGATACTGGTGTGCTCCGGCTCTGGAGACAGAGAGATTGGAGCTGGGTGAAAGAAGGTCTCCTCCTTTGTGTCTTCATGTTTTCTGGCCTATTTGCCTGCCCTCCCTCCCTTTTTCCCTCCCTCCCTGCCTTCTCCTTCACTGTTCAGTGAATACCAGTCACATACTTGGCTTTGATTGGATGCTGAAGATCCTGAGATTAGCTGCCTTCCTCCCCAGGAGGACCACTCATCATAACTCTTTAAGAGTGTTAGGAAGACTCAGCTGGACTACTGCAGAAATGGTAACAAATTAAGAAATTCAGTTACAGTGAGTTGATCCTTCTGCATTTTGAAAGGCCCCTCATTTCAGTTCTGGTTGCTGTGGGGTGCCCATCATTATACAGTCCCACTGCATTAAACTGTGTGAAACATTTCACAGCATTTCTTTTATTGATTGATTGATCGATTGACTGAAGTATAGTCAGTTACAATGTGTCAATTTCTGTGTGTATATGTATGACTGAAACAAAATGCTATACACCGGAAATTGACATTTCATAGCATTTTTAATACAGTTTGGCTTTGAGTTGGTGGCAAGGTTTCTCTGCAGGTTTCTGACATTAGAACATCATGCGTTATCCCAAGCTGAGGCAGGAATGGAGAGACCAAGAGGCGAGGACCGGTCCAAGGCTGCTGGCTGGTCACAGGCCAGGCTTGGTGCAGCAGCCGGACTTCCTGCCGCCCAGGCTGCCTGGCGCTCTGTCCAAGCACAGTTGCCAGAGTGGCTGAGGCTGCTGATTACAAAGTCACAGCTCCTAGGTGGACACCTTTGTCTGGATTTCTATCAAAGCCAGGAATGCCGGTCAGCAGCAAATGCAGGAAATTTTAAGAGATCAAGAGCAGTTGACAACAAAAATCCATTCTGGGATGTTTTTAACAAAACAATCAAGGATTCAGCACTTCCTGGGGCGGGTGAGGACCAAAATGGAACATGACCGGCAGCCAGCATCACCTCTCAATCTCGCACGTCTGTTTTGAACCATGAGGAATGGTCTAAAAATAATGCCTGGACCTCCCAGTATTGGTGCTTTTGTTATTTACCCTTTTATGCTTGGGTCTTTAGAAAAACATCTTTATAAGGGATGAGAGTTTCCTATCATTTGTATTTACAGAGTGTTTCATTCTGAAGACATCCAAGTGCCTACTCCCATTTCTGAGAACTAAGTGGCAGGCCTTTCCTGGGGGAAAAGTGACTCAGGATGGGTTACAAAGAGAGCCAGTGGGAGAATTAGAAGAGAACGCCTATCTTTGGTAAATCAGGGTTTGGCTTGCTCCGTCACTCTGATCCTTCCTAAGAAAGAACAGCATTTTCTTTTTGCCTTTGCCTGGGCATTGGACCCCACCTGGGCCCCTCCCCTCTCCTCCTGCCTAAACCCCACCATCCTACAAGGCCCTCCAAGGAGCTGAGCCTGACTGGCCTTTTGCTCCTAATGACTTCCGTTTTCTCTGGTTTTAGAGGGTCCTTTTGGCTGGTTGTGACCTCTCACACCTTCTTCACACTTGGGAGCAGGAACACACCTGTGTACCCTTCCCAGTGCCCAGAGTGCCTGATGCAACAGCAGGCCCTTCACAGCAGCCAGCAAGCCTGAGCTGGAGCCAATCCTCTGACAGCCGAGCTGCAGCCCCGGCGGACTGAAGATGGTGGCTTACAAGACCATGTAGCCCATTCTCCGCCTTACTGTGTGATCTGAGGCCAATCTCGTTGTTTCACATGTGTCTGTTAATTCATCTGAGTTAATAACAAGATAATGCAAAGAACTGTGCATAGTAATTCAGAAGCCCCAAGGAAGCCCTCTCCCCAAACTGGAAGAGTTTCATAAATACCGAATAATTCTGATGCATAAGTCCTCCTCATAGGAGCAAAGAAGTGAGACGCTGTGGCGGAATGGGAACCCCAGATGGGATTTAGTTAAGATCTCGTACCAATCTAAGAACATGGGTCACAGCCCTTGGGCAGGAGGCAGGAAAACGCTGCCCTCCTGGGGGGCAGTTCACACTTCACACACTAGGTGTTTTTCTGTTAAAAGCACCTGATAGGTAGACATAGAATAAGGTGTGATCTGGATGCCTTACTTGAAGAGAAGCATCCAGTCCCAGTCCTAGTGCCAGCCAGCCTCAGAATACCAGCCTCAGAATGCCAGCCTCAGAACACCAGCCTCAGAATGCCAGCCTCAGAATACCAGCCTCAGAATACCAGCACACCAGCTCCAGGGTGCCTGGCACCTCCAGAGTTCCAGCTGGGTCTCAGCACACAGTGAGGGCAGTCGGGCAGCTGTATCCTCATCACTCAGGTGTCCTGTGAGCTGATCTTGCTACCTGTGTTGAACCTGATGTGCCTAAAAGCTTGCTCACTAACATGGCTTCTGAAATGGTCCTGAGGAAAATAAGACTGAAAATTTCCTATTGAAGAAGGAAGTGGTAAATATACTCAGAAAAGGGGATTTTGGAAAGGGTTGGAGAAAAGGAGGGAAATGTGACCCCGAGGAGAGGCAAAGCCAGTCTAGATAGAGACATGGGGGACTGGAGATCCCACGTGCGGTCAAGTGTGGAGGGAGGGGGAATGAAGGGACCAGGTCCCAGTCTCCCTACTCCTGCATAAGCTGCAGAAGCCACTGCTAAGAGCCCTGGAAACACAGGGTAATGCAAGCAGCTCGTTAGGAAGTCAGAGGTGCTGTGACGTTCCTGCTCTCTGACTCGATTAATTGAAGTATAGTCAGTTACAATGTGTCAGTTTCTGGTGTACAGCACAATGTCCCAGTCATGCACATACATACATATATTTATTTTCATATTCTTTTTTGTTAAAAGTTATTGCAAGATATTGATTATAGCTCTCTGTGCTATACAGAAGAAATTTGGCTTTTTAAAACTGTTTGCATATACAGTGGCTGACATTTGCAAGTCTCAGACTCCCAGATGCATCCTTTCCCACCCCTGCTCGATTGTGTAATACAGCTCGAGCAATTTCTTAACCTCCCCTAGCCCTAGTGCTGTCACATGTAAGATGATGGCTAAAACCCATCTCTCTCCAGCAACACACAAATTTAATGAGAAAAATAAAGAATAACAGCAAATAGCACAAGCACCTCTGGGCTCACCCAGCATGGGGATGCTCTGGGGTGCCCACACTTCTCCTGGCTCATGGTGGTTTCCGAGTCCCTCCCTCCAGCTCCCACGGGTGGCCCAGTGCCCAGTCTTTGCAGCTCACTTTCCAGCCATGCCTTCTGAGGCCCTGTACCCTCAGACCATCTGTGTTACCAGAGGAACCAGGAAACATCCTCCTCCTCTCAGACTCACATTTCCTCTTCCAGCTTTCGAGACTGGAAAGGGTCTATCTCAACCTTATTGTGTATCTGGAGGCTCATCTCTCTGGCCCCACTAGAAGAGAGAGGTCTTGTGATAATCAAATCACCCGTAGGAGGTGACCATGCAGTTTATTTTCCAAACTAAGGCAGTTTTGAGAGTGAAATGTAGGCAAGTGGGAGGTATTAATAATAATACTGATATGTATACATATGCATGACTGGGACATTATGCTGTATACCAGAAACTGACACATTGTAACTGACTATACTTCAATTTAAAAAAACAAATTAATTAAAAAAAATAATAAGTGCAGAAAACGGGAGTAAACCAGGACTATCCAGCTCTCTTCCCCCAACCCAGCCCCCCAACACTCTTAACTTGTCTAGTTACTTTTTTTCTGGGCTTCTGTGGCCAACCCACCTCTGCTTCTACTCCTGAAGGTCAGATTCTTTAGCTACATTGATGCCTTTAATACTGTTCATTCTTCGCTGCCTCTATCCCTTCAGGGTAACAGCTCAAATTTCTGTACTCACCATGTGTTGGTTATTGTAGTGGACCTCTCAAAGGAAATCTTATTTGCACTTTCCTGAGGGCAACTCAGGGTGGTTGTCTACCCCCATCCCTCCCTTTTCCCTCTCCCCTGCCCATCAGGAGGAATTAGTTTACTAAAACAACCTGAAATTGTAGAATTTATTTAAAATAAAGCAGAAATAAAACCCCAAGAGCAATGCAAATGTTCCACAAAAAGGCAATGTCCAAATCAAGCTGAAGGTATTGAAGTCATTGGTTAATATTTAGGGAGGTGGTGGTTTTGTAGAATCTGGCAATATGGAAAATGTAGATGCTGTAATGATTAGTGAAAAAATTAAGAAGGAGGATATAAAGTTGGACCACTTTGACTATAATTATACGAAAATAATAATAAATATGTTACAATGTCAGGAGGGAAAAAAAATGCCAAAATGCTAACAAAGCTTTGTTTCAATTATGGGATTAGGAATGGGTTTTTTTCTCTCTCTTTCACTATTCTCCAGTTTTTCTGGAATGTGGTTAATATAATGGAAACAATGCTCTCTCCCTCCCCTTCTGCAGGAATTAAATGAGGTAATGATTATGAAGTGATTTTCCTTTGTTTCTCCCCTCTCTGTAACCTCATTGTATCCTCACCACCTTGCTCTGAAGGAGAGAGAATGGGGGTCGGGTGGTTTCACTTGTTTGGAGGAGGTGTTCCCAGGGCCAGGCTTTCTCCAGTTTTCACTGTTGTCCTTCAACTAAGTCAGCCTTGAGCCACAAATGAAATGCTCCGAGAACCCCTCCAGACTTATCTTGAGGACCTCGTGCACCTGCAAAACAAAGCCTTCTGTATCACTTCCACAGAAACTGCAACCCTGTCAAACACAGCTTCGTTATGTGAGGCTTTATTGGGAAAGGAAATGTCCTGAAAATTTTCTACAAGTTCACTCCTCCTCTCTGACACTCACTCAGATTTCTGGCCACTTTGGTGGTCTAGGCTGTTAGCTTGTTGAACTGATTCCCTGTTCAGGTTCTGAGGTTATTCTGAATTTAGCCTCATCTTGATGTTTGCCACTTCTTCAATTTTCTTCTTCTTTATTCTAAGCCACTCGTGAAAAGGACAGGGACTCTTCTTCAAGACAAAGCATCTTTCCTCTATTGCTAATAGAACCCCATCTGAAGAAAATCTTAGAGGAATGAATGTGTCTTGACAGCACAGGGAAAGGGTCTGAGCCATGGAGAGGCCAGGATCCTGCTGGCAGGAGAATCCTGAACATTCTTCTCACATGTCCTTCCAGGAGCCAGCTAAACCCAGAAAACTGACCCATAAGTATATTTCCTGTGTCTTAGGCGAATCCTGACTTCACTCATGTCAAAGAGCCTTTCAACTACCCCATCAGTATTTATTTCCGCATACCTGGTAATAGCAGGCTATTGGAGGCATTCTTGTGTCGAACAGAGGTCTGGTTCGATAGATTATGGTGCATCCTAGCAGCAAAAATTCTAATTACAAGAGTGAAGCGCAGAACAACGTGTGCAGTAAGGTGTCGTGTTGCAGTGTGTTTAGATGTGTCTATAGGTAGGTGTCCTTAGGACATTTCTGCCAAGATAGAGACAAAATCAGTAACAGCCTCCCTTGGGGAGGATGAACTAGAAGACGGAAAGACAGAGAGAAGAGACTGATTTTTATGTTTTGTTTTTGTCTTTGTTTTTTCATATTTCTCTGTCTCTTTTGGATTTGGTACCAATTAAAAATATGTAATCTTAGCATTCCCACCAATTATACACTTACAACTTTTTCTAGTGACTATAAATACATGCATGTGTGTGTATGAATATACATATTACATTATATTTACTAGAAAGCATTAAATGTACAATTGGTGGGAGTGCTGAGACCCTTCTATTTGTGGGAATTACCTCCTAAGATTACAATTTTCTTATTTTCATCTCTCTGCATTAAAAAGGGAAATAATTTCCATGCCTGTACCTTTGGCAAGTCCTCTAACCTTACTTCCTTAAATTGCTTCAGGCTGCTGCAAACACATTCAAGGATTGCTTTCTTTGCTTTTCAGCTCCTCACTCTCTTGGGAGCCACTTTTAAAATTTTCAGGCTAAAAACTCACCCCACCCTTCCCTGCCCCACCCGCAAAAGGTGCAAGAAATCTAAAACATAAATACTGGAAAATTGATTTTTGATAAGAACTTAAGACATAATATTTATATAAACTTGAGCTCCCGCAAAAACGTCTCCAATGTATGCTAGATGTTGAATGATAAGGAGACCGCAGCTTTCAGCAGCGAAGTCAAGGTGATCTCAAATTGTTTACACATGGACAGAGGGATTAATAAGAGGATGGTGTAAGTTATGAATTGCTCTTCCACATTCAAGTGCAAGCAGCATCACATTTCTTTCTTTCTTTCTTTTTTTAAAATCAAATTACATCTGGCTCCAAGCATGTACTCCCCTCACTAACAGGGTTAGCAAGAAACACAGTATTGGCGGTTCTTGGGGCTCTCTTCCCTTCACTTAGATCACATGGGATCCTCGGGCTCCTGAGTCCAGGGAGATGGGCAAGAGCTGCTTCTTATCTATCTGTGTGGTTGGCATCATTGTCACTGCTGCATCCTGCTTGCCAGATGATTCCCCTGTCCTGTCTAGGGCACTGGGGCTTGAGGGCCCACAGAAGTGCCTCTTATCTCACATCATTGGCTAGAAAGAGTGTTTGCCGCTCGCTGGTCTCAGAAGCAGCAGAGTGTCATTTCTAGCTTCCATGCAACCATGCAAGACTGACTCCCTGCCTGCCATCCCTGGCCCTAAGAGCCTTAGCTGCCCCCAGACCTTGGTGTGGGAAGGGGCACAGGTTCCCACCAGGGCTCCCCTGCCCTTGCTGCCCAGGCATCTCCCCTATCTTGGAAACCCCATATTCCATCTTTTACTCTTAAACAAAAAGTGATTTCTCTTGATGGCCCAGCTTTCTAAAGCAAAAGCTTGAGTCTTCAAGGCTGCCTTTCTGTCTCCTGAAATTTGAGAGTTGAGTGATCAGGTCTCAGGAGAATAGTGCCTGCTTCTCTGAGCAGCACATTGATGCCTTCCTAGATAAGCCGATGACACCAGTACCTCCATCGCTCCCGGCAATGCTTGCTGCCTCACTGTCCACCTTAGACTCGTCTCTCAAAACTTAGTGCTCCACCAGGAGAGTGAAGCTCGGGCTGTCCCTGCCCTGCATGCTCTGGTTCCTCTCCAGCTTAGGTCTCCAAGCTCTGTCACTCTGCACCTGTACACAGGACACCTGGCTCCAAGGTTCCTGGCATCTGTAAGCCATCTGGGAAGAGCAAATTTTATGATTCATCCCTGGGGCACTGACTCCCTTCTGCTCCAGTATACTCTGAGTCCCCAGCTCTGGGCAGAGTGCTTGTTCCACAGCTGGAAGGATAGACTGTGAGCAGGTGGATGGATGGACGGACGGATGGACAAAGGAATTAACTGTAGAGTACACTAAATACTAAAGAATGAGAAACCAAAACAAAAGGACAAAGAAGTTAGCATTTAAGAGAATTTTAAAGATCATTGCCTCACATTGTCGCAGTTTGCTGTCAAATCTTACTTTTTAGATGATAAAGTGTAATGTATAATAATTTACACAATACAGATGTGTACAAATTAAAAGCTAATAATGCCCATGCCTCCCTCCAGACTCACACCTCCAAGGTAACTGATGTTAATACTTTGGTGTGCATCCCACCACATTTTTCTCTGTAGTCATAAAACTCATGTAAAAATGTATAAGATATTTTACTTAATGAAAAACAAAAACAAAGGTGAGGACTTACCATTTTCATTTATTTCTGTCACCTAGTATTAAATAAATGGACCTCTGTCACCTAAACAATACATCCTGGATATCTGTGTAGGTCAATTCAAATAGATCTATTTTTAAAAAATTATTTCATATACTTCATGGTATAAGTATACAATAATTAGGTCTTCTAGTTTCTTTTCTTTTCCTTTTAACTTTTCTTCCTATGTTTCCTGCCAGCTCCTCCCCTTGATTTTCTTATTTCTTCAAGTCTATACAAATAATCTTATAAAATCTTTGTACCCTCCAAGCCCAAATGGTGACTTGGTGCACTTAAAAAAAGACATCTCCCAAGACATTTTACAGCTGGGAAACTGTCATAAAATATATGTAAATTCATGGTGACTAATTGAGAGATGCTGCAGTGGCCATCACTCTCCCAACATATTTATATCTTTATGACAGAAGATCAGACCCCTGAGCAATGCAAATGCATACTTTAAATTGTAATAGTTCCTGTCAGATTACATTCCAAAAAAGTTGTAATACAATGCATGCAACACACCCTCAATAGCATGAATTTCTAATTTGAAGATAAATGCTTCGAAAATAGCTTTATTGTTTCATTGTAAAGTGATAAAGGCTCATTGTTAAAAGTCCCCAGAGTCCCAATAGCCTAAGATGGCTATTGTTAATACTCAGAGCAGCATTTGTTCAAGTATTCCTTTATGGCTGCTGACACATTTGCCAATACTGTTACATGAGTGGGATCACGTTAAAACAGCTGTTGTTGGACCTGCTTTTCCGGCTCCAAGGTATGTTGGGAATCGCTTTCTGGGCCAAGAAATGGAGATGTTCACCACCATTTTCTGGGGGTATGTGTGTTCTTCCCAACCCCTGCTTCTGAGTACATGCATTGTTTCCCATCCTGACTTTCTGGGGGACGTGTGTTTTTACCTGTCCTCGCTTCCACCTATTGGAGGGTCTATGTTTGGGGTTTGTTTTTTTTCCTACAGATTAAAAATAAATTTGAAAATATCTGAAAGTATTTACTGTTCTTTACAAATGCGAATGTATTGTTCACAGCAAATGTTTGGGTTTTGGAATTGTTTATTGTTTTAATGGTGCTTATGTTATGCTTTATTGATTTTCCTTTTGTTTCTATTTTTGTAATACAGTCTGTTTTATTGTTATTATTATTTTTAATTTGAAAGGTATAGCATCTTTTTAGTTCTACATTTATAATGTGAAGTAACAGCCTTAAATCAACCTTTGCAATTTTTAGTAAAATTCTTAAACATTTTGTTCACTCTATCATTTTTTGAAATAAATAAATTACTATATGTTGTCACTCAAGATGAGAAAATAAGTAATTTTCACTCACTGCTTGTCACTCCCCATATTTTTTTCCATATTCTGGAAGTTTGGCTCCATTGTACTACTGTAAATTATTAATATTCTTATTTTAAGGATGTTCTTTTTAAGAATGATAAACTCCCTATTCTGCTTTCAAATTATAATTACCTAAGTTATTTATATTTAATTATATTGATTTATTTTTCCTTATTAATGAAATAATTATTTATATAATAAATAAACTGCACATATTTAGAGTGTACACTTTGGAAAGTTTTGACGTGTATCTGTGAAACTGATACGGTAAAATGTGGGGTGAGAAGATGGCTGTGTCCCAGATCTCAGCTGAGTCCCTGGGATGTGCTTCACCAAGTGTGGGTTCTTGGCTTCACACAGGAAAGAATCTAAGAGCAAGCCACAGTTGAGTAAAAATAGATTTATTCAGAGAGATGCACAATCCATAGATGGAGTGCAAGCCATCTCAGAAGGCAAGAGAAAGGCTGCGAGGTATGGGGGTTGGGGCTTTATTTATTTATTTATTTTTATTGAAGTACAGTCAGTTACAATGTGTCAATTTCTGGTGTACAGCACAATGTCCCAGTCATGCATATACATACATGTATTTGTTTTCATATCCTTTTTCATTAAAGGTTATAAATGATATAGTTCCCTGTGCTATACAGAAGAAACTTTTTTTTACATTTAACTTTTTATTTTTTTCTTTTCTTTTTTTCAGTTTTTCTTTTTTTTAACATCTTTTTTCATTGAGTTATAGTCATTTTACAATGTTGTGTCAAATTCCCACATACAGCACAATTTTTCAGTTATACATGAACATACATACATTCATTGTCACTTTCTCTTTCGTTGTGAACCACCACAAGATCCTGTATATATTTCCCTGTGCTACACAGTACAATCTTGTTTATCTATTCTATATTTTGAAATCTCAGTCTGTCCCTTCCCACTCCCCATCCCCCTGACAACCACAAGTTTGTATTCTATGTCTATGAGTGTTTCTGTTTTGTATTTATGCTGTTTTTCCTTAGATTCCGCATATGAGCGACCTCATATGGTATTTTTCTTTCTCTTTCTGGCTTACTTCCCTTAGAATGACATTCTCCAGGAGCAACCATGTTGCTGCAAATGGCATTATGCTGTCGGTTTTTATGGCTGAATAGTATTCCATTGTATAAGTATACCACTTCTTCTTTATCCAGTCATCTGTTGATGGACATTTAGGCTGTTTCCATGTCTTGGCCATTGTAAATAGTGCTGCTATGAACATTGAGGTGCAAGTGTCATCCTGAAGTAGGGTTCCTTCTGGATATATGCCCAGGAGCGGGATTCCTGGGTCATACGGTAAGTCTATTCCTAGTCTTTTGAGGAATCTCCATACTGTTTTCCACAGTAGCTGCACCAAACTGCATTCCCACCAACAGTGTAGGAAGGTACCCTTTTCTCCACAGCCTCTCCAGCATTTGTCATTTGTGGACTTTTGAATGATGGCCATTCTGACTGGTATGAGGTGATACCTCATTGTAGTTTTGATTTGCATTTCTCTGATAATTAGTAATACTGAGCATTTTTTCATGTGCCTATTGATCACTTGTATTTCTTCCTTGGAGAATTGCTTGTTTAAGACTTCTGCCCATTTTTGGATTGGGTTGTTTGTTTTTTTCTTATTAAGTTGTATGAGCTGCATATGTATTCTAGAGATCAAGCCTTTGATGGTTTCATTTGCAAAAATTTTCTCCCATTCCATAGGTTATCTTTTTATTTTACTTATGGTTTCCTTTGCTGTGCATAAACTTGTAAGTTTTATTAGGTCCCATTTGTTTATTCTTGCTTTTATTTCTATAGCTTGGGTAGACTGCTCTAGGAGAACATTTTTGAGATGTATGTCAGATAATATTTTGCCTATATTTTCCAGAAGAAACTTGTTTTTTTTTTAAATCTATTTTTATATATAGTGGCTAAGATTTGCAAATCTCAAACTCCCAAATTTATCCCTTTCCACCCACTTTCCCCTGGTAGCCATAAGGTTGTTTACTATGTCTGTGAGTTTGTTTTTGTTTTGTAGATGAGTTCATTAGTGTCCTTTTATTTTCTTTCTTCCTTTTTTTTTTTTTTTTAGATTCCACACATGAGTGATATCATATGGTATTTTCTTTCGCTTTCTGGCTTACTTCACTTAGAATGACAGCCTCTAGGTCCATTCATGTTGCTGCAAATGGCATTATTTTATTCTTTTTAATGGCTGAGTAGTGTCCCACTGTAAGAATATACCACAACTTCTCTATCGAGTCATCTGTTGATGGATATTTGGTTGATTCCATGTCTTGGCTATTGTATATATAGTGCTGCTATGAACATTGGGGTTCATCTATCTTTTCAAATTAGATTTCCCTCTGGATATATGCCCAGGAGTGGGGATTGCTGGATCATATGGTAGTAAGAGTAGATACATACTCCACAGAGTGTGGGCATCTCAGAAGGCAAGGGAGCAAGAGGCCGTGAGGCGAGGTGTTCCTAGTTTTTATGGATTCAGTAGCTTCATATGCTAACAAATGAGAAGATTATTCCAACTACTTTTGAGGAAGGGGTGGGGATTCCCAGGAATTGGGCCACAGCCCACTTTTTGACCTTTTATGGTCAGCCTCGGAGCTGTCATGGCACCTGTGGTAGTGCTATTTTCCATGTTAATATATTACAATGAATGTATAATGAAGCTCAAGGTCTACCAGAAGTCAAATCTCCTGCCATCTAGGGCCTGAAGGTCTGTTGGGAGTTGAATTTTCCACCACCTTTGTGTTAATTGCTCTGGCATTCCTTGAATGGCTGTGCCCTGCCCTCTTCCTTCCTGTTTCAAAACCATCACCACAATCAATATAATGAGCATATCCATCACCCCTAAGAGTTTCCTTGTACCCCTTAGTAATCCCTCCTTACACCTTTTTGATCCCCTTCCTCAGATGGCTACTGATCTCTTTCCTGTTAGTTTAGATTAGTTTGTATGTTCCAGATTTTATATAAATGGGGCTATTCTGTATGTACACTTTTTGTCAACATGGCTTCTTTAACAGAACAATTATTTTTGAGATTTGTCTCTGTTTCCATGTGTATCATTGGTTAACTTCTACTTATTTCTGAGTGTATTCCATCATATAGATAAACTATAATTTGTTTATTGAGTGTTTTGTTGATGGACACTTGAGTCTTTCTCAGTATTAGGATATTACACATAAAGTTGCTAGGAAAATTTCTGGACAAGTCTTTGTATAGACACATGTTTTTATTTTTCTTCGGTAAATATCTAGGGGTGGAATGGGCACATCATGTAGTAGGTATGTGTTTAACTTTTTAAGAAACCGCCAAGCTGTTTTCCAGAGTGGTTGTACTATTTTGCAATACTGACAGCAGTGTCTGAGAAATGCAGTTGCTCAGTGTCCTTGACAACATTTGGTATCTTTTTAATTACAGAGATTCTGACAGGTGCATAGTAGTCTCATTGTGATTTTATTTCACATTGCACAAATGTCTAATGATCTTGAGTATTTTTTCTCCTGCTTGTTTGCCATCCACATAACTTCTTTGGTAAGATATCTGTTGAAATATTTTGCCCATTTTAATTGGGTTGGTTATTATCTTATTACTGAGTTTTGAGAGTTCTTTATGTATTTAAGGTACAAGTACCTTACTAATAAGCAATTATTTTCTCCCATAACTTGTCTTTTAATTCTCCTAATAGTGCACTTGAAAGGGCAGAAGTTGTTAATTTTAATGAAATCCAATTGATTAATTTTTAATGGATTTTTTTTTTTTTTTTTTTTTTTGCTGTCTTATCAAGTAATCTTTGCTTAACTCAAGCTCATGGAGGTTTTCTCCTATTTTCCTCTAGAAGTACAATAGCTTAACATTTTATTTAGGTCTATAATTCAAGTTAATTTTATATATGATGCAAAGTATGAGTTAAAGATCATTTTAAAATATGGTTTATCATTTTTCAGCACCATTTGTGGAAAAGATTATTTGTTCTTCACTGAATTTTCTTTGCACCTTTGTTGAAATTTTCATAAATGCATGGGACAATTTTTGGACCTCAGATTACATTTCACTGATCAATTTGTCTTTATGCTGCTAACACACTGTTTTCATGATTACACCTTGATAAATTTTGAAATCATGCAATATTAGACCTGCAATCTTATTGTCATTTTTGCAAATTGTTTTGGTTTTTCTAGGTCCTTTGTATTTCCACATTAATTTTAGAGTAACTTTGCTAATTTCTACAAAAAAAATTCTCCTTGGATTTTAATTAGAATTGCACTGGATCTGTAGATCAATTTGGAGAAAACTGTTATCGAACAATATTGAGTCTTCAGAACCATGGGCACAATATAGCTCTCTATTTATTTAGATCTTTTAAGTTTTTTCTCCACAATATTTTGTAGATTTCAGTGTATAGGTCTTACACTTTTCTACCAGATATTTCCTTATGTACTTCATATTTCATGCTACTCTAGTTAATAATATTAATTAAATTTTTTCAGTTTCACAATTTTCAGTGTTAGTATATGGAAATAATTTGATTTTTGTTATTGATATTAAGTCCTGCAACCTTGATAACCTCATCTGCACATAAATATAATTTTACTTCATCCCTTCCAATCTGGATGCTTTATATATATATTTTTTCTTGCCTGGGCTAGAACTTCCATTTCAGTATAGAATTTAAAAAAGAAGGTAACTATGGGAGGTGATGGATATGTTAATTTGTCTGATTGTGATAATCATTTCACAATGTATACACATGTAAAACATCATGTTATACACCTTAAAGATATACAAATTTTATTTGTCAAAAAAAAAAAAAAAAAGAAAGAAACAAAGAATGGTGAGAGCAGGCATTTTTGCCTTGTTCCTGACCTCAGGGGGAAAGCATTCAGTCTCTTTCTGTTAAGTAGGTGGTTAGCTGTGGGTTTTTGTAGAGGACCTTCAGCAGACTCAGGAAGTCCCTTCTATTGCTAGTTTGCTGAGAATTTTTTTTTTTCGAATTTTATTTTTGAGATAATTGGGGGGCAGATTTAATAACTAATAAAGAGAGATCCCATACAGCCTTCACCCAGCTTTCCCCAATGATAAAATATTGCATAACCATTGCACAATTTCACAATCAGTAAATTGACATTGATTCAAACACTGCCCTTATTCAGATTTCACCAGTTTTGTGATTTCCCTCATTTGCGTGTGCATGTGTGTAGTTCTATGCAGTTTTATCACATGTGTATCTTTGTGACCATCACCACAGTTAAGATATAAACAAGCCATCACAAAGATCCCTCAGGCTAATCTTCTGACTCTACTGCCACATCCCTTCCTTTCCTCTTCCCTAGGCTTGACAACCAGTAATGTATTCTTTATCTCTACAATTTTGTGGTTCCAAAAATGTGATATAGGTGGACTCATACAGTATATAATCCCTTGAGACTGGCTTTTTCTTTAAGTGTAATGCCCTGGAGATCTGTCCTGGTTGCTACCTGTATCAGTAGTTCATATCTCTTTATTACTGAGCGTTATTCCGTGGTATGGATGTACTACAGTTTTATCAATCATTCATCCACTGAAGGACATTTGAGTTGTTTCCAGTGTTGGGCTATTACAAATAAAGCTGCTATAAATATTTGTGTATAGGTTTTTATGTGGACATAAGTCTGGGGTAAGTGTCTCTGGAATAAATGGCCAAGAGTGAAACTGCTGGGTCGTATGATTGTTCTCTTTAGTGAAATGTCTCTTATGTCTTTTGTCTATTTTCTAATTGGTATGACTGACTTTCACTATTCAGTTTTGAGAGTTCTTTATGTAGTCTAGATACTAATCCTTTATGAGATATGAAGTTTGCAAATAGTTTCTCTTAGTCTGTAACTTGTCTTATCATCCTCTTCACAAAGTCTTTTGCAGAGCAAAAAGCTCTTAATTTTAATGAGGTCCAATTTGTCAAGTTTTCCTTTCATGGATTGTCTTTGAGTGTCAAGTCTAAGAACTCTAGGTCCCGAAAACTTTTTCCTGTTTTTTTTTTTCTAAAGGGATAGTAAGGAAAACTTTTAAAAACTTTTTTCTAAAAGTTTTCTAATTTTATATTTCAATTCATGATATATTTTGAGTTCATATTTGTACAAGATGTGAGGTTTAGGCTTTTTATTTATTTATTTTTTTTGGCCTATGAATGTCCAGCTGCTCCAGCATCATTTGTAAGAAAGACCATCCTTCCTTGTTTGAGTTGCTTTGTCAAAGATGAGTAGGGCATATTTGAGTGGATCTACTTCTGTCAGTATCACATTTCTTGATTACTGTGGCTATAGTAAGCCTTAACATTGGGTAGTGATTTCTCCCACCTCATTATCTTTTTTCAAAAGTGGTCTCACTTTTCTATGTCCTTGCTTTTCCATATACATTTTAGAGTAAACTTATTTTAAAACCTGACTATAATTTTGATAGAAACTGCATTGAATCTAGAGGCCATTATGGGCAAAATTGTCATCTTTACTATACTGAGTCTTTCAACCCATGAATATAGGGTGTCTCTCCACTTATTTAGGTCTTTTGTTTTTTATTTATTTCATCAGAATTTTGTGAATTTTAGTACATATATTGTTAGATTAGTAGCTAAGTGTTTCATTTTTGGAAAGGCAATTATGAATAGTGTGTTTTTAATGTCAATTTCCACATGTTCATTTTTGATGACTGGAAATTTGATTGATTATTGTGTGTTGATCTTGTGTCATGTAACTTTGCTGAACTCACTTATTAGTTTTATGAGTGTTTTTTTTTTTTTGGTAGATTCTGATTCCTTGGGATTTTCTATGTAGACAGTTGTGTTATTTGCAAATAGACGTAGTTTCAATTCTTTATTTCCAGTTTGTATGCTTTTTATATCTTTTTCTTTCTTATAGCACTGGCCAGGATCACCATTACTATGTTGAATAAGTGAAGTGAGAATGGACATCCTTGCTCTATTCCTGATTTTTGGAGGAAAACACTCAGTCTGTCACTATCATGTATGATGTTGCCTGTAGGCTTTTTGTGGATGCTCCATATCAAGTTGAGGTAGTTCTCCTCTATTTCTAGTTTGCTGAGAACTTTTATCATAATTTTGAATATTATATTTTTTATCATGGCTTCAGATTGTGTCAAAAGCCTTTTCTGTATCAGTATGTATGAGCACATAACTTTTCTTCTTTCATGCACTGATATGGTGGATTATATTGATTGATTTTAAATACTGAATCAGATTTACATTCCCTAGAATAAACTCTACTTGGTCATGGTGTAAAACTATTTTGATAGATTGATGGAACTGATTTGCTAATATCTTGTAGATCAATATGTCTAAGTTTTGACATAGATTAAGCAGTACTTTTCTTTACTGTGTTGTTAAAATGAGCTGGGAAATATTATTACCTATTATTTTCTGGAAGAGCTAGTGTAAAATTGGTAATTCTTCTTAAAATGTTTGGTAGAATTTTCCTGTGATATCAACTGAGCCTGCATATTTCTTTTGGGAATTTTAAAATTCTGAATTACACTTCTATAATAGTTATAGGACTATTCAGATTTTAAATTTTATCTTGGTTGAATTTTGATAGTTTGTGGTTTTCAAGGGATTGGTCTATTCTAAATTGTTCTAAGTATAAAGTTGTTCATAATATTTCCTTACTATCCCTTTAGTGGCTGTGGAATCTGTAGTAATGTCTCTTATTTCAATTTTGAAACTGATTATTTGGATCTCTCTAGAGGTATTGTTTTTCTGTTTTCCATTTTATTTATTTCTGCTCTTACCTTTATTATTTCTCCTTCTTGCTTTGTACTTATTTTGTTCTTATTTTACACGTTTCTTGAGGAAGGAACTTAGATTATTGACTTGAGAGTTTCTGTTCTATAACGTAAGCATCTTAATGTTGTAAGTTTCCTTCTCAGTACTACTTCAGTTGCATCTCACACATTTTTATATGTTGTATTTTAATTTTCATCTAGTTTGATGTAATTTATTTCCATTGGGACTTACTCTTTGATCCATGGATTGCTTAAAAGTGTGTTGTTTAATTTCCAAGTGCTTAGAGATTTTTCAGTTGTCTTTCTTCTACTGATTTCTAATTTGATCCCATTATGGTCAGAAAACATTCTTTATGATTTCAGTTTTTTTAAAAAATTAATATGTATTGAGGTTTGTCTTATGGCTCAAGTTATGGTGAACTGTTCCATGGACCCCTGAAATAAATGTGCTGTTGTTGAGTGTTCTGTGTGTATCAATTAGATCATCTGGGCTGACTGTGTTGCTCAATAATTCTTCTATGTCTGCTGATTTTCTGCTTACAAGTTACATCAGTTGCTGAGGGGGAGTGTTGAAGTTCCCAACTATAGTTGTGGATTTGTCTATTTCTCTTCTCAAATCTGTCCATTTTGCTTCATGTATTTTGAGTCTCTGTTGTTTGGTGCATGTACATGTCTTCCTTGTGGATTGATTCTTTTATCATTATGTAATATCCTTCTTTGGCTCTAATAACTTTTTTTTGCTTTGAATTTATTTTATGTATCAATGTAGCTACTTCTGCTTTTTATAAAATAGTTTTCTTAATGTTTGCTCTATGTGTGACAACATAATTATGAAACAGCCTATTAATATTTTACCACCTTAAGTGAATGTAGAAATCTTATTTCCATGAGGTCTCTTTACTCTCCCCTTTTTCAAAATATAATTGATTAAAGCACTTCCTCTACATACAGTGCATCAGAAGGTGTTATAATCTTTTATTTAACAATCAAATATTATTTAACAAAGTCATAACAGTTATATTTATATTTGTCCTTTTTGTTTACTCATTCTGATTTTTCCCCCTGAAGTTCTGAGCCTTCTGCTATTATTTCCTTTCTGTTTAGAGAACTTCCTTTAATCATTCTTCAAGGGTAAGTTTGCTAGTGGCCAATCCTCTTAAGTTTTCCTTCATCTGATAATTTCTTTATGTGCCCTTCCTTCCAAAAGGAGATTTTAGCCAGATATGGAATTTATAGTTGACAATATTTTCCTTTCAGAACTTGAAAAATGTTGTATTACTTCCTCTGGCCTCCATGGTTTTGGGTGAAAATCCCACTGTCATTCAAATTTGCATTCCCTTATAAGTAATGGATCATTTTGCTCTGGCTGCTTTCAAGTTTTCTTTTTCCCCTCTATCTTAAGATTTCAGAACTTTAATTATGATGTTATGCCTATTCTGGATTTCTTTGAGTTTATTCTATTTGGTTTCATTAAGTTTCTTAAATCTGTAGATTTCTTTTGTTTTTGTTTTGTTTTGTCCACCTTTGGGAAATTTTAAGACATTATTTCTTCAAATACTTTTCCAGTTCACTCTCTCACCTTTCTTTTGGGACTCTTATGATAAGAATTATCTCTTTTGTTATTGTCAAAGAAGTCTCTGAGACTGTTTCCTTTTTTTTTAGTCGGCTTTCTCTCTGTTGTTCAGATTGGGTAGATTCTGTTTGTTGGTCCTCAAGTCTCCTGACTCTATTCTCTGTCTGCTTCATTCTACTATTTAAATTTCAGTTACTGCATATTAAGAACTGAGTTGTGTCTTCCCAAAATTCACATGTTGAAGCTTCAATCTTGAATGTGACTGTATTTAGAGATAGGACCTTTATAGACATTATTAAAGTTAGGTGGGATTATAAAATCATAATCTGATAGAACTGGAGTTCTTATAAAAGGAGTAAGGGACACCAGACCTCTCTCTCTCTCTTTTTCTCCTTGTCTCTTTCTGAGCTGGTACAGAAGAAAGGCTGTGTGAAGACTCATGTGAGATGGTGGCTTCTGAGGAAGAGAACCCTCACCAGAAACTGAATGTTCCAGCCCTTGACCTTGACTTCTAGCCTCCAGAACTCTGAGAAAATAAATTTCTGTTGTTAAGCTACCCACTCTGTAGCATTTTGTTATGGCAGCCTGAACAACCTAATACATTTCATGTTTTTGTCCTATAATTCCATTTGGTTCTTTATTTTAATAAATTCTATTTCTTGGCTGAGATTTTCTATTTTTCACCTTTTCCCAAGAGAATTGGTCATTGCCAGCTTTGATAATGAATGCTTAAATAGCCTAGTTAGATAATTCTACCATCAGAGTCACCTGAGTGTTGTTACATGTTTTCTTTTCTCTTTTAAGTTATGATTTTTCTTCTTCTTGGTATAAGTGACTTTCAATTGTATTCTGGATATTTTATATTTGTATTTTATGAGATTCTGGATTTTATTTAATCTTGTATTATCAGTTAGCCCTCCTGTTGAGGTGTAGCTTGAGGGCTGGGTAGGTGAGTTTATTAGGCTTCCCACTGGGTTCCTTTGACACTGCCTCAGCAAAAGTGGAGCACTGGCTCGCACTGCCTCACTACAAATGAAAGAGGTGGGGACTCAGCTTCCCGCTTGGTCCTGCTGACTTCCTCCTGGTGCAGGTGGGTAACCAGCTCTCACTAACTTGTTGCCTCTGAATGAGGGTGTAAGCTCAGTTCTTTGCTGGGTGCCCTAACACCTGGGGGAAGGAGTGAAGGGCTGACTACTGTTTTGTTGCTGTAGGATGGAGGTAAAATTTCCACTCTCTGCTGGGACCTGCTGACACCAGGAAGGAGAGCTGGGGATGAAATGTGCCAACCGGCCCCTCTGCTGACCAACTGGTTACAACTCATTGATTCTGGGTGAGAATGGAGACTCAGCTCCCCGTGGGCTATGCTGACACTGAAGGGAGAGAGGAACAGAAGCAGAGTGTCAACTAGGTTGGGGTGGAGTCTTAGCTTCCCACTTGACCTTACTGATGTTGGTGAAGTGGAGAAGCAGAGTACCATCCAGCCTGCTTCCTGCGGCCTTGTTCAGTTTCCTTCATGCTAGGTTTGTCTGGAGGTTTCACTCCCCACTGGGCCCTGAGGACAGTCTCAGTGCTGACCAGCCCTGACTCATACTGACTCCTTGATGCTAGGTAAGGGTAGAGACTGAGCTCACTGCTGGACCCACTGACATTACCCTGGCAGTGAATTGGGACACTGCTTACTTCTTTTGGGTGATGGAAGATCAGCTCTCTACTCAGGACTACTGACACTAACCTAGCAGTGACGCCTGCTTCTGCTGAGTGAATGATGAGAAGTTAGCCAGCCCCTTGCTGAGCTCTGCTGACTCTACTGGTTGGGGGCATCGGAGCACCACCATCTGCTTCTGTAGGCTGTGAGTATGGAGGGGGTGAGGATGAGATGAAAGATCCCTGCTTTACAGAAACCATGGTGGGGGAGTTGGTGGGTGATTTTCTATTGGTGTTTGCTGGAGGAGGGCAGGTACTACAAGAAAGTTTTTTTGTGAAAGGCCAGCCTTTCCTCAGTCTGTTGGCTAAGGGAATAGGCTTTTCTTGGAACTTTTCTGTGCCTGTTTACAGTTGGTGGTTCCTGTAGGACCCAGTCCAGAATATATGGGAGGCAATAAGGAAACCCAGAGAACTGAGTACCATGCTGATTACCAATGCTTCTTTGTTGTGTTATGCTAAGAGTTTTTGGTTGTAAGGGAGAGGACTTGGGAGGAATGAGTCTACTTTATTTTGGCAAGAACCAGAAGTCTTTTCTCTTTTCTGAGAATTTTTAATAGAAATTGATGGTAGATGTTTTCAGATGCTTTTTCTCCATCTATTGAAATGATAATTTTCTTTATGTTTATTAATATGATGATTATACTAACTAATTTATTCCTTTATTCTTTAGTGTAGATCAAGATTTCTGACATTATTTTCCTTTCTCTTCTAAGACTTCACATTCTTGTGCTTAAGCCTGCTTGTGATGAATTCTTTTAGATCTTATATGTCAGAAAAAGCCATTATTTTGTAGCAAGATTTGAAAAATGTTTTTATTGGTTAAAAAATTCTAGCCTGAAATTGTTTTTTTCTTCCAGAACTTAAAGATGTTGCTCCACTGTCTTCTAGCTTGCACTTTTTGGGTGAGAAATATGCTGTCATCCTTATATTTCTTTGCATTAGTGTCTTTTTTTCCCTCTGGTTTCTTTTAGAACTTTGAATGGTTTTTCAATAATTTGATAGTGATATACTTTGGTGCAGTTTTTCTTTATGTTTCTTTTTCTTAAGGGTTAATAGAGGTTTTGAATCTGTGGGTTTATAATTTTCCTTACATTTAGAACATTTCCAGCAGCTATTCCTTCAAATATTTTTTCAATCTCCTACTGACTCCTTCAGGAACTGAACTTATACATATATTTGGCTTGTGTGAAGAATTCCCACAGTTCACTAATGCTTTTGTCATTTTTGAAATTTCTTACTTCCTTCTGTGTCTCACGTTGAATTGTTTATATTTCTATATGTTCAAGTTCACTAATCTCTTTTCAAGATTGTCTAATTTGCCATTAATCCCATCCAGCATGTTTTTTGTCTTACACATTGTAGTTTTCATTTATAGAAGTTAAATTTATTTTGGTCAGTTTTATATCTTCCAGACTGCTGGAAATATGTTTATCTTCTACTTCCTTAGACATATGGAAATCAGTCATAACATATTTTTTTAAATGTCTTACTCTACTAAATCTATCCTCTGTTTCATTTCTTGGTCAATTTCAGTTCATTGATTTTTCTCCACAGTGTGGGTTATATTTTCTTGCTTCTCTGCATGTCTGGTAATGTTTATTATTGGATGCCAGATATTATAAATTTTATCTTGTTAGATGCTTGATATTTTTGTCTTCCTATAAATATTTCTGAGCTTTGTCCTTGGACTCAGTTAAGTTACTTAACATATAAGTTCTGTTATATTTAATTTTAAGTAGGGTATTGTTCACTTTAAGTCACTTTATTGTTATGTTCCCAATTCTTAATTTTGTTTAATATGCTTTTGTAAAATTATGTTTTAAAGTGTAATTTTCAGGAAGTTCCATGATCTTCCACATTTGGATGACTTGCTTACCTTCAAACGCATTTCCATTGCCCATAGACTAGACACATGACAATTTGGAAAATAACAGGGCTCCTGAGTCACATTTTTCCTTCAACTCTCTACAGTCTCTTCGTGTTCTGTTATGAAGAAATGCTGAGGAAAAGACTATAGTTAATGAATAGTTTTCTTCTTAGGATACCAGCTTTTACTTTCTCAATGAATCTGATTATTTATTGGACAAATCTTGATGTTTTTCATCCTATATTCTTTTTATTGGGACATATTAAGACTTTGCATTGTATTTGTATTTTCTTTCATTGTGAGAAATATCCTATTTGTGTCTGAATACATGTCTTACAGTTTTTTTTTCTTTTTTGGAATCTACTTTGGGTATACAAACTGTTTTTATGTTAGATTTCCATTTCTCTTCTATTCATCTTTGTTATTTTTGTCACTCTAACTTTCGTTTCTTTGTCTTTCTTCCCTTTAATTTTTTTCTTTTTGTTTTAGTGGAGTAACACCTTCAGTGTTCTCTTCAATTACCTTTTGCATATTGTGTGCTTTCCTTCCCTTGTCCCCTCCTACTCTCCCCCCTTTTTCTTCTGCCCTACTAACCTTGTATCTGCTTCTCTCTCTACACTTCTTCCTCTTGTTAAAGTTTCATTTAATATTGAATGCTGTGGTTTTAAATGTATTTGTCTGTGAATAGGGTCAGTTCTATTTGAATTTGATAACCAAAGACACGGGTAGAATTTTCTTGACTCTCTTCCTTTTTAACCTGGACGACATTTTGATTGTCTCCTTAGGCTGAGTTAAAAGAATTTGTTATAACCTGTGTTTGGACATAAGTCATCCTGAGCTAGGAAGGAACCGGCAGTCATGATTCTACTTCACCTAAGGACCAATGATACAAATGCTCGCTAAATGTTTGCCCACTGAATGAATGAATCACTGAATGCTTGCTTGATCTGTATCACAGAAAAGTGCAAAGTTAAGTCAGAGGATTAAAGCTATCTTCATTATTACCAAGTACTTGACAAATCCCAGGCTGACGTTCTCAGAATTAGCCAAGGCAGCAGTTATGAGCAATGCATTTTGGTAAAACAATGCACTTTCTCTGAAACATCACAAGTTTTATTGCAAAGAAATTGGACCATGTGCACTTGGGCTCTGTTGCATGACCACAGAACAATGACAGATATTACAAATTACAAGTCTGCAGTTGTGACCAAATTCCTGGAAGTGGTGACTCCAGGGCCCCAGACAGACAATGTCTGCCCTTCTGAGTGCAGACTGGGGAGGGAAGTCCCCAGGCAACACTGCCACTGATGTAACACATCTGTGCAAAGTACTCAGTTCAAAGCTCTCCTTTTCCGGACGTTTCATACCCTGCCGCGTGGGAGTGGATCTTATGAGGTACATTAAATCCATGCTCTGTGGAGAGACCTGTGGCTCCCAGCAGCCTTCAGGATGGGCAACTTGTGCGTGTGCATGTGCGTGTGTGTGATTTGGGAGGTCACTGGGTCCCCTATCACTCTTGTTGTCTCTGCACTGTGACATACCAGAGAGAGCTCACACTCAGGCATGTCAGAGCTAAATGGTGCAGGCTGATTTCGTGTCACTTGCTAATGCCCTGGATTCTTTATTGCTGCAGATATGCACATGTGAGGGACAGCTCAGACTCCCAGTCGCCCAGCTCTGCCCTCTTCCATGCTAGATGGCAGACAGCAAGCCCGTTCCTTTCATCAGCTCCTGTCAGAGCAAAGTCTTTGCCTTCATCCTGTTTTCCATAACTGCCTCTCAGACATTGACTGAACCTCAAATTTTAATAGTCACTTGCTACTACTTGATCTGGCCATGCTTCTGTGTTTTTGAAGACTAAATACATCAAGACCTATAAATTCTTTGCATATAATAGATGTAAGATTTGCATCACTGAAATTAGTCCTGAATTGGTTAAGCAAGTTTTAATTAAAACTTAAAAAAAAAAAGCAGGAAAAAGCTTCTCCTGGGATGTGCAGAATACAGGCAGTAGGTATTATCTAGCTTACAATTCCTACAGGGTGTGAGTGGTGTCATCCATCCTGCTCCAGGCAGGGCTGATTGATTCAAGGGAGAGGAGTCTGATTCAAGCCCATCACATTCTCTCTTTTTGGACTATGAAAACCTGAGTGGACACAGAAGAGCCAGAAGGTGTTGGAGCACAGTTATCTTAGGACAGAACCCTAGACTTAAGGTCCATTGGCCCTTGTATCTGAGGTACCTGGCCTCTCCTCTAAGGTCCTCTCATTTCTGTCATGTCTCTTCATTCTCACTCTAAGCCTCTGGACCCAAAAGCCTGAAGATTGCCACAGCTACCCCCCTACTGTTGTCCTTACCTGTTAAACATGCCCCCGTATCTTATCCATGGCACAGCATAGCCAAGTATCCCCAGAATCCAAACATACACACTTTCAGGGTACTCAGGCCCCACCTGCACCCCCATTGTAGGTCACAGAACCCCAGGTATGGAAACCAGTGAAGACAGAGGTATGGGAGGTGTTTGTCTTTCTGCAGTCCAACTCATTTGTGCGTTGATCCTTCTGGTCTATTGAAATAAAATATTATCCAGTTTGTTAAAAATATATCTAAAGGCTTTAGAATTTTAATCTGGAACTGAGATGCCTACACTCAGTTAATAAATTGAATGATTATTATCATTTCTAGTTTGGTGTTATGATGAGGGGTAGATAAGATAAGGAAATTGAGTCACTTACGAGGAGTTTAAACTAAATAACACTGATCTACTTGCTAATTGATGGATTAATTCTTTGGTTTATTTACTGGGCATCCAGGCAGTCAATGACACTTCATGGAGAACAACCTCATGGCAGGGCATGAGTTGGGGAAGACCAAGATGAGAGCAAGATGCAGTACCTGTTTCCAGGGATCTCCACGGCGGGGTGTCCATCCTAAAAACATCTGTCAATATGCATGGGCAAGTGTGAGAAAGGACTTGTGAGCAGTAGCCTGAAGAAGCCTGAAGTGTATGAAATGACATTTAATTCAGGCATAAATGAAGGCCAGTAGACTCGCAAGAAGTGTCTTGCAGTCATGCAGGTGGGAGATGGTGGTCCAGACTACAGCAATAGAAGTGGAGATGGAGAATAGCTGATAATTCCCAGAGATACATAAGAAGTAGAAACTATGGAACTCAGTGATTGGAAGCTGTGGGAGTAGACAGAGAGAGGGAGAGTTAAGGATGCAGCCTCATTCCTGTTTTTGGAACACTCAGTCGATGGTGATGGACACAGAGAAGGAGGGGAATGTGAGAAAAAAAATGGGAGATAAACAAAAAGGAGACAAGAGGTAGAAATCAAACTTACTAGAGCGTGGTGTTAAGGACAAAGTGTTTAGATTAGAGAGGAGGAATCATTCCTGTTGAATGCTACTGAAGTGAGAAGGGTGACGTGTACTCAGTTCTTAACTGATGAGTTCTGGTTTTCTCTGAGCAGTAGGAGAGAAAGTGTTCTGAGGAGAGTGAATTTCAGAGGTTGGAGAACCGAATTTCTGGGCAACTTTCCAGCCTGATGTAGGAAGCAGGATGAGATAATCTAGGTAATGTGTTTTGAATAGTGCCTGGCAAAGATTAAGGTCTCAATAAATGTTGGCAGCTATTATAATGGCACCAAATTGTTCAGCTTCATGGGTTTTTTCTAACAGTGATTAGCGCCTGGGATATAAGTGCAGAACAAGTTGGACAGAGGCATTCATTCTGAGGGGGATTTTTTTAAAAAAGTGAAATGGCAGGATAAAAGAGTTGTGGAAATTGGCAAGGGTGAGAGAAATATTGTTCTGTGGAATTTTAACTGGATTAAAAAAACCCAAACAAACAGAAGACAAGAGAAAGCTGCTGGATAATGGGAACACAGACAGTTCCTGAGCCACAAAATCTTGATGATGGCGCAACACTGGTGCAGTGGGAAACATTGAATGAAAGGGACGAAGGCTGGAAAGTTGAGGAAGAGAGTGGGGTTTCTAAATTTTGAGCTTATGGGCACAGAAGTAATCAGTGATGACAGTGTTCTTGGGAGACAATGGAAGCAAGTTGATAATGTGGAAGGGAGGTGAAGGTCACTGGAAATGAGCTGATTGGACTGAAAACTCAAGGTGTAAGATTGAATGTTAATTAGTGTCCCTTTTTATCTTTTTCCCTTTTCTTTTTTTTTTTTTAGATTCCACATATAGAAACAGACTTGCAGACATAGTAAACAATTGTATGGTTACCAGGGGAAAAGGGGTGAGAAGGGATAAATTTAAGAGTTTGACATTTGCGAAGGTTAACCACTATATATAAAAATAGATAAAAAACAGATGTCTTCTGTATAGCGCAGGGAACTATATTCAATATCTTGTAATAACCTTTAATGAAAAAGAATGTGAAAACGAATATATGTATATGTATATGTGTGAATATATATATGTATATATATTCATGTATATATATATGTATACATATATATGTGTGAATATATATATGTATATAATAATATATATATATATGACTGGGACATTATGCTGTATGCCAGAAATTGACACATTGTAACTGACCATACTTCAATTAAAAAAAAAAAAAAAGATCGAACGTTAAAGTCACCAGGGTAGTGACAGGACTTGGAGGCAAGGGAGTGACCACAGGCTGGCAGATGACAAAGGTGGTATCTAGAAATGGGTGATGCATCTTAGTCTGGCTCCCCCAGAGAGCAAAGCCTAAAACTGAGACCTGGGTGAAAATGCTTTATTGGGTTCCAGTAGGTGGGAGTAAAGGTCGGGAAGAGCGAGGAAAAGAAAGAGGAAAAGCCATACCAGGATTTATCATCACCTTGGTCATTGCTGTAAACAACTGGTTGCCTGCTCCCATGGGCCAGTTTAAGGAGCCATGTGAAAGGAATCTCAGGATCTTCTCCATGGAGGAAAGAGGAGAAAGAGGGAAACATTTATGCATTGACTCCCATTCCCATTAGTCAAAGAACCTCCCCTAGGATGACACCCCCCAGATTTCTGGGTGGAGCATCTGTGGATACTAAGCAGGTCACAGAGAACCACTGCAGTGGGAGATGAGAGGCACAGGAGCGATGCTTCTGGGTGTACCTGTGTGAAGGATGTTGACTCCTACAGAGTACTGATGGTGCATCATGGCTAGAATGGGGGCAGGTGAGGCTGAGGGCATTTGAAGGGATGCCCGAGAGGTGTCCATTGCAGGCCTCATGCTGTACCAGTCATGTCTGCTGATGTCATCCATCCAGTGCCATCTGTCACAGAGTTGGTTTCAAGGTAGTGGCTGCTGCAAGCTCTACAAATGTTTAATTAAAAATGATTAGTGAAACAAGTCATTATTGCAGCTGGCTATGTGGCAATAACTAGTGTTCAATGACATTCCTCTGCCACCTGTCTTAGATTCTCTCCCCCTCGGCCAGCACTTGGGCGGGTCTAGGTCCCTTGATTGATGTAGGAATTTTGACCTTCTTACCCGGAGCAGCGAAGTCCTTGGTCATCTTACTTTTGTCAGCTGGCAGTCGCTGCAATTGCCCATCCACCGTTCTTACTGGCTATGAGATCCACTGGTAAATCATCTGGGTTCTATACAGACCCCTATCTGAAGCCATTACATAGGAGAAATCCTAGCTCCTCAGAGCAGTTGGATCTAGGATCCCCACCAATAACTCTGTTTTTTTTCTTTTTCTTTTTCTTTTTCTTTTTCTTTTTCTTTTTCTTTTTCTTTTTCTTTTTCTTTTTCTTTTTCTTTTAACCCTGTTGGTTCACTGTCATTAGTGGTCCAAAAATGACCAGGCGAAAGTTCCAACTTCAATTTGAGTGGACTCTTTATTATGTTCATTGAGAGAGAAGCCTTTCCCTCTTGCCGCTGTGTCCACCCTAACACATAATTACATCTGTCCCCAGCTGTGTGGTAATGGGGTCTCCCCGGGCTAAGAGCTTGTTTACATCAGGCCCGCTGACATGCCTGGAGCCCCCTTGCAAACAGTGAGTAGGCTTTCTGCCACAGAAGGTTTGGCCCTGCTCCAGCCCCCGGGGGGGGGTCTGTGACCCAGCTCCACTACTGGGGCTCTCCAGAGACCCCACCCGCAGGGTCCCCTTCCACCAGATGGCACGTTGCCCAAGGGGCAGGGTAGTTAGCGCACTGCTGGGCACGTGGTGGATCTTTTTCTTGCTCTGTGCCTCACTCAGAATTGACAGCCTACTGGGTCATCTGATAAATGGGTCAAACCAGTACTTCTAAGTGTGGTCTATGCTGTGTCCAAAATCCATATGGCCTCGTAAAAGCTGTGTCCTTTCTTAGTGGTGCAACAAAGTGTCCTTCATCTGAGAGGAGATGTCCCAGCACATCCCAGACCACTGGACTCTCTGGCTTGCTGGGGGTGAGGGGAGGAGCAAAACTTTGTGGGATTTTTTTCTCCCTTCTTTTGGTCCCCTGTGTCCTGTGATTGCATCTCAAGTACATTTTTGTGATATCAAATCAGAGAACTCTGCACTTTGTGCCTCTGAAAGGTCAATCAAGCTGTGATTTTCAGCATTAGGGTTCTCAAGGGCCAATTCATTTATTTCCACCTGAAAAAATGGGACTGTTAATGTCTACCCTACATTCCTCATAGTGTTATGATGACGGTCCTATGAGAAAATACACATGGAACACTTTAAGCTGTAAAGCATTGTTCAAATGTTAAATGTTGAATATTATCCTATTGTGTCATGTTGCCTTTTCTTCTTCTTCTTCTTTTTTTTTTTCTATTTTCCTTTCTCCTTTTGGACCTGAGGGTTGCAAGAGGAGAGAAAAATAAATTACTGCTGCCACAATCAGGGCTCAGGGCCGTTCTGTTCAGAAATATTTTGAGAATTAAGCAAATGAGGCACTGCTCTTATTTATACAAATATGTCCCCAGGAGTTTCCCAGATCACAGCTGGCGACCTGGGATTGATAACTGAAGGAATCTTCCCCAGGTCTGATTTTTTAAAATTCTCTCTCTTTTGTACAAGGATACAACTAAGTTGTAACCAAGCTGTAATCAAACCCATCTTGAATAGAAGTTGGCCAAGGACTATGTGAACTCTGTGTACTGTACACGTGGCTGATCATTCTAAGGTCTGCAAGGGTCCAGACAGTCTCATCACTGGTGTGCGATTTACTGGGAGCAGGGCTTGGGATCGATCGGAATTTCCTAAGTTTTCACTTCTTTTTGAGTAGAAAGTGACCCAGAGTAAGCAGTCCGACTTGGAGCAGATGGCCACGTGCATGGCTTTCTGGGAGTGATGCCTGGAGCTTCAAGACAAGTTGATGACAATGGCATAGGAAGAGGCTCCACGAGCAAACCTTGGGGATTCAGCTGCTGGAATGAGTTCCGTCTGGCCCCCTTTGCGCTGTGTCAGGGCAACATACAGCTTGAAGATGAGCAGGGGGCCAAGTTACTCCCCAGCAGTTCAGCTTTCCAAGAATAACAGTATTCTGGAAATCCAAGCCTTCCTCCTGTGCACAGTCAAAGGAAATAACTAGAAATACAGCTTCACTGTGGACATTGGACAAGCGTGACTTGTGAGACGCACTTTCAAAGCAGTTTTTATCATCAGTATGCTGATATTTATTTTTTCCTGGTCCCTAGGTGAAAATTCAGCAGTCTCAGGACCAGAGTTATTTATTAAAGAGAAAAATTAGAAAATAGACAAAATCAGATACTAAGAAGAAGCTACGATAACGTGGAAATATGAAAGGAAACAGTCACACTGGTACGTGAAACTGAATATCCAGCAAGACAGGACTGGGGCGCAAAAGTCAAAATATTCTTTCAACAGCTGGGCTTCATGGTTTTGGGCAGCTGACATCCTCTCTGTCCTGAATGAGAAACCCTCCCGGAAAGTGGTGTAAGGTGTCACAAGCACTTGGCTGTCTGCAGCTTTAGTGTAGTACATCTATCTGTTTTTCCCCAGATTCATTTTTAAGGTTTTGGAGAAAATCATAAGAAGTGAAAATAGGGAGGAAAAATAAGTTTGTAAAAGGTTAGGAACAAATTTGATGGAGTCTTACTGCCTTTTTTCATTGACAATTCTAAAGCTGGTATCACAAATGGAGGTTATTTAAGTAAGTCCAATAACATTGCAAATATCTTAAGAAAAACAGTTTTCTTGGTATCGTAAGACAGTCTTTGTTTGCAAAGTGCCATGGTGCTATGATAAACAGGGCAAAGGATTTTTGCTGCTGTCTCAATGGAAATATTATTGTAGTGCATCATAAGAAAAAAGTATGTAACGTCAAATGTTTGTGAATGTTCCCTGTACTTTTCAATCTAAACAAGAATACCCATAGGAGTCATTTCAGTCATAGCTCCCGTATGCACCCTCTCATGCTGGCATTTCCTCAGAGACACGTGTGATGTAAAGGCTGACCCCAAAGGCTCTGAGTCAAATGGGCTGGCTGAGTCCCAAGACCTCCTTTTATTGGCTTTTGACCATAGGATGTTAGATCATATTTATAACCCTGTATCTTCATTTGGAAAATGATAAAGATAGCACCTAGGTCAGAGGGCGAAGGTGAAAATTAAATAATAAATAGGAAGTGCTTATTAGCATAGAACCCAAAACTCTGAAGAGAGTTGGTGCATGACATCTTTTTCTATTGTTGTTATTACATAAGAGACATGCATCAGATGCTGAGTGAGTTGCACTCAGTTGAAAGAATAAAGCACCTATTTTGTGCAGGACACCATGAGAGGCTGGCTCATCACAAGTCCCTCAAAGGAGCAGAGGGAACTATGTAGAGGTGCAGAGCTAGGACATTTTAGGGATGTGAAAGGGACAGGCACACACATATAGGTACACGCACCAGCAACCCATATACCCTCCCTCCCAGCACATACACACAGACACACATGCCACAGCAGAGCCCTGCTCCTCAGTGTGTCACCCGCTTCTCACATTTCCAAGGCTTCCTTGCAGGAAGTCAAGTGTTCTGGACAACAGACTGTGAGCAGAAGTGACAAGGGTCTCTTCCAGGATAAGCCGGTCAGGGTACCTCCTCTTTCCCTCCTGCTGGGACTTTGGGGGCCACTGTCCTAGGTCACACAGTTCAAGATGGAGGGGGCTTCCTGACCCGCATCAAATATTGTGTGAGAAATAAGCCTTTGTGTGTTAAGTGACTGAGATATTAGGGTTAGTTGTAGGAGCTAGTGCCACTCAGCCCTGAGATTTACCTGTAACCTAAAAGGGCTGAACTCTAGACTAGACTCTAGGTAGAGACAAGAACAGTAGGCAGCGGTTGCTCTTATTAGATAGCTCAGATGTGATCAACTTTCAAAAACAAGGTGCTCATTAAGATGCAGCCTTGTTGGGGGAGGGTATAGCTGAGTGGTAGAGCCCGTGCTTAGCATGCATGAGGTCCTGGGTTCAATCCCCAGTACTTCCATTAAAAATTTTTTTTTAATAAATGAAAAATTCAATTACCTCCCACCCTCTCCCAAAAAGAAAAAAGAAATTTTTAAATGATGCAACCCTGGAAAGGCCATGACAGTGAACTTTTGCCGTGTCGATCCAGCCTACATTTAGAGGAACGATTTTCACACTTATAGTGGTTTATGCTGTGCTGGAAATCTCCAAAAACTGGACTAGTCCCTCACCTCTTTCTGGTCCTCCTGATGATTGAGGCTAATGCCCCTCCCTAATCCAGACATCCAGGGCATGGGATGTGGCTTTTTGGAAGAAGACTGGGGAGGACCAAATGGGTCCCAGCCACATGCAGAGAAAATGCCAAGAGAGTTGGTGATGGGTACGGTGTTGCTGGGCAGGCTCTGGGAGACCCATGGAAAAATAGCAAACTGTAGACCCAGGCTGTGGTCAGCATCAGCAGGGTCGAAAGTCCTGTAACGGTGATAAAGGATAGGGAAGAGGGAAGAGGCTGGTGGTCCCAATGTGGGCCAAGTGCTGGTTCAGTGGTAACACCAGCCAATTCGTACCGAATGTCTGTTTTGTGCTAAACATCTTATGAATGCTATCTTTTCTGATCTTCCTGACAAGCTTATGAAATAGGATTGATCACATTTTAATGGTGAAAATAATTGAGGCTCCAAGATGTTAAGTCATTTGTCCAGGATCACAGAATTATTAAATCTGGGGCCAAAATTCAAAGCCAGATATCTCAAACTTAAAAGCCCTTCCTCTCCTCACTTTAGTTTGCTGCCTCCCAAGAAGAGGAAAGATGTGGAAAAAAAAAAAGAAGGGTCATTACCTGTATGATTTGGCAGGGCAGTGTGTTGGGTCCATAGCCAGGAGGAAGGGGAAGCCAGGAAAAGGTGTGGCAGATGCAGAAGAGATCCAAGCCACTGTCATTTCCAAGGGGAAGTCTGTTCTGGAAGTTCCAGTAAATGCAGGTGCAGTAGGAAGGTCACCATGACCTTGTTCCATCCAACTGTCTGGCACTTTGCTGGAAGCCTAGGGAAGAGTCCAACTTCCCGAGAAGGGGTCTGGTCAAGACTGGGCAGGGCTCTCCTCCCCGTGGGTGGACTGGTTACAAATCAGAACATGGTGACAGCAGAGCTCTGACTGCAGAGGCTGGGAAGGGGTCCGGCTTGTTTCAGGCCACAGGAAGCTAAGGGGCAGCTGTAGGGTCTGTTCTTCCAGCTGCTGGGTTTAAGCCTCCAAATACTTGGGCTGTGTTGTGCCTTCAGCCTAGGGCGGTGCGGAAAGTCAGTGACTGACACAGGCAGAAGTAAAAAACTGCCCCGTGATTCCCAGTTACATGTTACATTTCACCCAGTTTGAGGATCTAGTTCTTTTTTTTTTTTCAGTTGAGGTATAGTTGGTTTACAATGTTGTGTTAGTTTCTGGTATACTGCATGGTCATTCAGTTTTTTACATATATAATATATATATATTCCTTTTCATATTCTTTTCAGTATAGGCTATTGCAAGGTACTGAATATAGTTCCCTGTGCTATACAGTAGGACCTTGTTGTTTATCTATTATATATATATATTAGTTAGTATCTGCAAATCCTGAACTCCCAATTTATCCCTCCCCCCTCCCCTTTCCTCCCTGGTAACCATGAGTTTGTTTTGTGTGTCTGTTTCTGTTTTGTAAATAAGTTCATTTGTTTTTTTTTTAAGAAGTGATAACATACGGTATTTTTCTTTCTCTTTCTGGCTTATTTCACTTAGTATGACAATCTCCAGGTCCATCCATGTTGTTGCAAATGGCATTATTTTATTCTTTTTTATGGCTGAGTAGTATTCCATTGTATAAATATACCACAACTTCTTTATCCAGTCATCTGTCAATGGACATTTAGGTTGATTACATGTCTTGACTGTTGGAAATAGTGCTGTTTTGAACATTGGGGTGCATGTAGAGGATACAGTTCTGAATGGAATATAGGCCCCATAGAAGTGAAGACTGAGGACCTGTAAGGTCAGTGATGTGGTTGTCAACATGCATGAAGATAAAGGTGAGTCAGGTTCCCAAAACTTAAGGCGGCTGATGAGCAGTGGATCCCGCGAAGGGTGAACCAGGAGATAGTGGCAATTCTCCAGGCACTAACTGACAGGCTGGGATGTGAATCCCCAGAATGTGTCCCTTTATTAGGAACTACAAACTGATGACTCTGGGGCTTGGCCCAATTTTGTTTGGGTTGCACAGGGTTAAAATGTGAGTTGATATGCCCTGGGTGGAGCCTGTGTTTTCCAATTCCCCACAGTTCCCACCAGTCTCATCTGACATCTGGATGGCTTCGTTCATGTGTACAAGCTGCTTGGCCATGGGCATTTGCTGCTCCTCTGTAGATCTTTGAGAACTGTTGTGGGCAGACCCTCCAGCCTTGCCTTTTGTTTTGTGTAGATGCACTGGTCCAGCTTCAGACTTTCTGCTGCAGGACTGACAGTGAAGTGAGGGCTGGCTCCACCCTCTCTGCCTCCCCTCCATAACCATCTTCCCCAGGAGAAACCACAGACATGCCTCCAGCAGCCACCTCCCCTTCTCCACTATCCTGATCAATCTGGAAAGGGGGACTAGGGAGGAAGAAAGGAGAAAATTTGTTGAGAAATGATAGCAAAACAAAGGTTGGAAAAGGGCAGTGAAGACCAAGGGAGACAAATGCTTTTCTCCTGGAAGTCCAAATGCAGTGCTGGTTCGTCAAGGTGCTTTTACACATGCATTTCCCAGGTTCTTGGTTTTTTTAATCATAAAGGTTTGCTTGACATGTTGAATATAGGAAGGCTGACGGGCCAGCTAAAAGAGTGGTGCTTCACACTTCATCCTTCAAGGAGCTAGGAGTGGGGGTGCCTTTGACGGGTGTGTCTTGGGGTCTCTAGAGGGAGGGGAGTTGCAGGTTTAGAGAAATACAGAGACTTGAGCAGAGCTGGATGAGTCAGAGTGGAGAGGGTTCTGTCCAGCTGCCCCTCCCACAAGTGAGCACATGTGGCTGTTGTGACTGATTGTGTGGCTGGTCCAGAGGGAGGTGTGCTGTGGGTGTGAAATGCACAGCAGATTTCAAAGACCCAGTGTGAAAAGAAGAGTGTAACCTATCTCATCAAGACATTTTAGGGATGTTATGTATTGAAATGATGGTATTTTGGACATATTGAGTTAAATAAATTATATCATTCAATCATTTTTTTGTACCAGTTTCTTTTTACTTTTTAAAATATGGCAACTAGAAAATTTAAAATTACATATGTGGCTTGTATTAAATTTCTATTTGATAATGGTGGTCTAAGCTATTTCTAAAGCTCCAGGAACAAAATACAGGAACACACAATCACACACACACACACACACACACACATTCTCTCTCTCTGTTGAGGGTTCCAGGCAATTCTAGCAGCTGGAAGGGAAGTCTGTTGAACTTTTCTCTTGAAACTGTGATAAATTCTCGAAAATAATGTCGACCCCTCCTGGGCCCTGGGTGACTCCGGCTGCTGATCAGTCATCCTTTTTCTCCTTGTCATCAGCCCCTCCATTCTGGTCATCTCTGCCCTAAACCCAGCTTAGGCTGTTTCCCACTTTTAAAAAATGCCACCATAGATTCAGGGTGTGAGATGTGCCGGAGAAAAACAAACAAGTGCTTAACATTTTCAGAAAAAGAAATCATTTTCTTCCCCCAGACGTTGGAAATTAACATAACATGGCTTTTCGGCATTCCAGCTGTAACGCTGGGTCTGGCAGGCTGGCTGTTCCCTGATATAATGTGAAACATAACTCAGTGGTCATTTCCATGTGTAAAAAGTTCAGCAGTATTGTTGGAACTATCATCATAAATCAGGAACAACTTTCTTTAGGGACTCTATTGCCACTTGATTTAGTGTTTCCTGGCAAGTTGCCTATCGTGGAATGAAGCCACGATTGCTTCCTACACCAAATGTTATCTGCAAAACTTCCCGCCAGAAACCTATAGAAAGAGCGCTGACCAGCTTGCAAGTTTTGATAATCTATGGCTGCTTTTTGTATTGAGAATAAATTTGACAATGGGACTCATTGTTAAATTGGACAATATATTCCACGGAATACCTTCCAAATTAAAATGGGTTTTATACGGCATTTTACATACCATTTGTTCTAAAGGGAAGAAAATTGGACTCTTTCATTTCTGGGAAGAAAATTCAGCAAAACATGTATACTGTGAAAGATGAGAAATTATCCTCAGCAACTTTCATGCTAACATGTTCAGTTATTATGAAAACAGGGAAATAAATGTGAATCAGCTGTAGAGAGTGGGGGAGCGTGACAGCCTCCTGTCCAAAATGTCCTGCAGTTCCTTTCCGTTGAGTTGTCTGGGGATGCATGGCTCCTCATGTGTAAAGGACTAATTTACCTGGAAAGGACTAGGAGGAAAGACTGGAAGACTCCTTCCGATGCCCTATAGTAGTTTTGCCTGGCAGTGTGTTGTAGATGAGGGGCGCGGGGGGGATTTAGGGGTTCAGTAAAAGGAAATTATGCTCTTCAGTTCACAGACCCACAGTGGCTCCAACCCCTGGATGACCCTTGTTGCGGACGATAAGCCCAGGTAAAGAACAGGAGTGACCCTCGGCCAGTGCTTGGCAAAGCACAAGGACACGCCCAGAGTACACCTGAGACCCTCCAAAACTTAGAAAAGGTACAGAGCAGAGATGCAGAGCTCCGTGCAGGGAGCATCTCTGCCTGCTCACTCCCTGCTCCCTAACGCCCCAGGCTGCTGAAACAGCAAAGTAAAACCTGAGCAAATCTAAACCTATCTTTTCTTCCTTCTCCCTTCCTTGGGTGGGGATGGAGCGATTCAGACTAGGATCTCAACTCCCAGTTCTGGACAAATATTGCACTCCCTTTGTAATGATGAGCACACAGAGAAAAACTGCCAGGCACATGAAAAGACAGCACAGTTGAACAGAAGGGATCACCCTGAGGAATCAGAGAAAATATTTTTCTATGAAATACAGTTTCTACAAGAGATAGGGAAAATTTTGAGAACACTCCTGGTCTATGTTTCCAAAAGACTTCAAAGGACATTTCTTCTATGAAATTTGAGCAAAGAACCATAAAGAGAAAAACAAACAGGTTATTGAAGCCAGCACAGAGATTTTTAAAAAATGTTCACTTCAAATTGCAATGAAGGAAATGAACAACAAAATGGATCTTACGGAAAACAGATTTGGTGGAGCAGCAGTTAATTTTGACATCACAAAACTTAGAGAAAAAAAGATAAATAGATAAATTAATGGGAAACTATATAAAAGGCATGGACAAGAGATATACAAACAATAGGAATTTCAGGAAAAGAACCCAAAAAGTGGAGGCATTATTAAAGAACTATTTGGGAGAAATTTTCCTGAGCTAACAAAAAACTTGAGTTTTCTGGAAACCAGACAAAATTAATGAAAGATTTTTAATGCCTAGATTTATCTTGATAATTTATTTTAATTTCCAGAATAAGAACAAATTCAGGGAGGATCCATGCTGATAAAGCTTGTCTCTCACATCTCCTTTGCAGCATGAAGACAGAGCTGTCTGCAGAATTGTGAGGAAAAAAGGATTGTGACCCAAATGGGATTGTCCATTAAAATGTGGAATTACAAAAAGTAAAAGCAAATTCCTCATATTACACAGGCAATAATTGACATTGCTCTATTTTTGATCATGAAAATGAGAGAAAATACATTTCCATACATTTTTATTATATGTCACTAGTAATAGGATAAAAATAGTAGATATGATTTCCAAAGCTACAAAGGAGAAATCAAATTAAAAAAGATAACTGTAGACAGTATACAAAGGTCTATTTAAAAAGAACCATAAAACAAAACGGTAGAAATAAAACTAAGCATATATATCTGGTTAATAAAATGATTGAGATAAACTCTTATTTTTGAATCACAGACTTTTATATTGGGTTAAAATTAAAATTTAAATATTGCATCAGTGTACCCAGTCAATCCAAAAATAATAAAAATAAGGCACTGGGCAAAGGTATAGTAGATGAATCCGAACAAAAGCAGGACAAGAGTGGAGCATGAATAGGAGACAGTATGGAACCCAAGGCTGACACAGTCAATCTGGTAAACAGTGTTAACCTATGCCACAAATCCACATTGAAGATATGACAGGTTTGCAGTCCTCTACGTGAATATATGAACATCAAGTATAGTAAACAACAGTTTTTAGCAATACAACAAGAGGAAGAGAAGTGCTGTTGGAGTGGGCTATGTTGACATTCTTCTTTCGGGACAAATCAAGTGGACAAAAATGAGTAAGTATGTAGAGAGTTTAAACGATGTAACATATTTATATCCCCCAAATGGCGAAGATACAGCTTTTCAAAGTATACTTAGAACATTCCTACAAACTCATCCCAAAGAATATCTTAGTAGATTCCAGCAATTAAAATTCCACCAATGCACCTGGGTTTTTGGTTGTGTCATAGGGCACTGAGTGCTGCTGAGAGACCTTCACCATGATGATTACCGTCATCACAAAACCTTACCGAGAGTCTGCGATGCATGTGTCCCGCTGCGTGTGACATAGACCGAGGTCAGGAGACCCCACAGCCATGTGTTTAAAGGAAAAGAAGAGACACTAGGCTTTGGTCCGTTGTGAATGACTCCCAAGCTCTGATTCTTCATCTAGCTGGAAACTTGACCTTTCAGTCAATGAAGAAACTAAAATCTAGTTAGTGTCTGTGGAGCAAATCATTGCCAAGGACAGCAACTTGTACACATTCTCACTCCTGCCTCATTTTTCAAACTTCTGTACATCAGAGGACTGTTGTCATGGAATGAGAATGAATCACTCTAGACGAGCTGTGTTTCAGAAAGGGCAATTTCTTATTGTGGAGCTTAGGATGTTCTGGAAATATAAGCTGCCTAACCTGGAAGGCATGTCTCATTTTGAGAAACATTGCAGGAGCACACGTGATCCTTTAGAGAGTGATTATAAAGTGATTTATAAAGTGATTCTTCACTGCACAGACGAATTCAAGGGTCCTTAAACATGAACACAATCCATCTGTTGCAGTCAGATGAGGGTTCCATCTGACTTTCCTGGAACGCATCTGTTGCAGAAGGTACAGCCAATGCGCACCTCGGAGGGAAACTCACTGAAGCTCTGCATGGCTGTCGGGGTGTAAAATGAAGAAACCATGTGTGGTCTGGACAGGAGTGATCAGTTCTTAGACACTAAGTTGTCTGGTGCAAGGTGAGTAGATTGTTTTTAGTAAGTAGATAATCACGAAAAAGCATGGAAATAGATCCTCCAACATGCTGTACGGGCTCCATTCTAACCACTGACTCGGCAGTGACTTTGTGGTTTTGTTTTTGTTTTTGTTTTTGATTTTTTTCTAACCTTTTTTTTCCCTTAAATTTTTTACCTTTATTGAGTTATAGTCAGTTTACAATGTTGTGTCAGTTTCTGGTGTACAGCACAATGCTCCAGTCATACATGAATATACATATATTCATTTTCATATTCTTTTTCACCATGAATACTACAAGATATTGAATATATTTCCCTGTGCTATACAGGATAAACTTGTTTATCTATTTTATATATACCAGACTGTGTTTTTAAGGAATTGAACTCCCTGGCTCTCCTCATCCAGGTGAGTCGAATGTGATCAAGAAGAAAAGCTCCCTGGGGCTCCTGAGGTTGCTGGAGCCCCCCTTGTCCTGTCTTGGGTCACCCTGTCTGTCAGAGAGCCGAGCTGAGTTCATGTACTCTCTGTCTGAGTTTAAATACATACACAATCTCACTGAGAGCGCCTTTGAATCTAAACACTTACATCAGTTATTTGCAACTGCATGATTTCATTCCACACGGCGGTGATATTTTTTTCTCCAAATATGGACTCCTTAAGGTGGTAAGAAATAATGCAGTCTGGGCGTAGGAAATGGAGTATCCTTCCCCTAGGGTTATTCCAGGGAAGCAGGGACGGAAGCGAGCCCGGCTATTTCAGGAAAGCTGTTGGAGGCTGGGTTGGAGGGCTGGTAACTGGGCGGCAGCTGTCCTCAACCTTGCGGTGTACACGAAGGGGAGCTGCCAGATCTACATTGTTTAAAACTTAACTAAATTAGCTATGAAAAGAAGGATGGGAGGAGCCCCGCTTCGTGGGGGAATTCAGGCAGGCTTTCTGGTTTCACACACTTCACACACACACACAATCATTTTCCCAAGAGTCTGCCAGGGGGAACTGGAGAAAAATTGCCCCTGATAGCAAGACTGAAAACAACAACAGTGAAAATGCCTGCTTTAGGAAGCTGGGCTGGAGGGGCCTGGTCACGTTGGGCTGGAGTCTAAGTTAGACCCTAGATCAGCAGCATGAAGACTGGTCCAGGAAGGTGGATCCCAAAAATAAGAATGAGAACCCGAGGCTTCAATGCTGGGACAGGAACCACTGTGATGCAGGCAGGTGTTGTGGGTCTGGGCCCCTGAAGCCCTTTGGAACCATCTCTGGTCTACTTACCGGATTTTCAGCTTAGCTACTGTTACACTTAGGGGACAATTACATCTAAGAATGTTAAATGTTGGCTCTTTTTAAAAATACCTTTATTGTAGTATGATTCCTGTATAGTAATCTACACATATTTCAGATGTACACTTTGATGAATTTTGATAGATGTACACACCAATGAAACCACCACCACAGTCAAGATAGCTAACATTTCCACCACTCCCCAAGAGGTGCAATTTTTGAATTCCCAGTTTATCTCTTCCCACCCCTATTACCCCTGGTAACCACAAATTTGTTCCCTATGTCTGTGAATCTGTTTCTGTTTTGTAGACAAGTTCATTTGTGTCCATTTTTAGATTCTACATGTAAGTGATATATGGCATTTTTCTTTTGCTTTCTGAGTTACTTCACTTAGAATGACATTCTCCAGTTCCATCCATGTTGCTGCAAATGGCATTATTTTATTCTTTTTTTATGGATGAGTAGTATTCCATTGTATAAATATACCACATCTCTTTATCTAACCACCTATTGATGGACATTTGGGTTGTTTCCATGTCTTGGCTATTGTAAATAGTGCTGCTATGAACATTGGGCTGCAGGTGTTTTTTTGAATTAGGGCTCCTTCTGGATATATGCCCAGGAGTGGGATTGCTGGGTCATATGGTAAGTCTATTTTTATTTTTTTAAGGAACGTCCATACTGTCCTCCATAGTGGCTGCACCAATTTATATTCCCACCAACAGTGTAGGAGGTTCCCTTTTCTCCACACCCTTTCCTGCATTTATTGTTTGTAGATTTTTTAGTGATGGCCATTCTCACTGATGTGAGTCAGAATATTGCTTTTTGTCAAGTTGGGGTGGTCATTAGTGGATGGCCACTGAGCTCTGTAATTGAATTTATCCTCTTTAACATTTAATCAGTGGGTTGAGTAACACCATGGAAGACATTTACCTAACATTTTAATAACTTAAAATATGAAGGCGTATATAATGGAAAACAGAATCATGATTTGAGATAAATTTGGAAAATGATAAGTTGAACTAGGCCCAACTAGGTGAAGGTTCCTAGGAGTAAACAGAAGATTCTCAAATTAGATTCCTGAAGTCCATTTCATATGTATAATGTAGAAGAACTCTGGTTGGGCAGACACAGCATCTCAGGAGATGCTCTGTGCCTCTGATTACACATGTAGGAAGTCTTGGGGAGCCAGGACTGTCCTGTGGCAAAGGAAGAAATAGCCCAGGTAGCACCAGCAGACCCTGATCTGGCTCAGCTCCAAGGACCCTGAAGACCTATGGAAAAGCCAGGAACAGTCACCTTCTCATGGGAGGAACTTGTAAAGGACACTGGGCTATTGATCCTGGAAAAGACTTCACTAATACACGGTCTCCATGTCTGAAGACGCTTGTGGAGGCCTGGCAGTGATTGCTCAGATAGACTCAAAGCGCAGAAGTCACAGGGAGGGAGACTTAGGCTTAAAATACAAAAATATTCTAATGACTCAAGGTGTCTAAAGAGAGGGGCGGATGACAGCTTTGCAGAACAAGTACTGAGTGTCTGAGTGGAGGAAAGAAGGCCTGTGTTAGGTCAGACACTGGGGCCATCGCTAAGACACCATCAGTGCCATGATTCTCTGGAGTCCAAGTGGGTATTATTTAGTTGTCTTTAAGAAACAAAGCCCATTCCATCCCCTTGATAATGACACGAAACCTCTTTAGTGAATGGGGCTTCTCAGAGTGACCTTTGGGGTCTGAGTTGCATCTTCCCTAAGTAGAGAAAAGATGTTCACTCTTTCAGCCCAGAAAAGGCCTCCAGGCTGAGGAGGCCCAGCTGAGACCAAGGCATGTTCTGGCCCAGGACCGACCCCCAGGGCCTGCAGGCTGAGGTTCGGGCCCCTGGGGACCCATCATTTAAGCTGGTGCACAGCAGAAACATGTACACTAGAGGCTGAGCTGTGTGTTCGCATCAGTGGACGACAACTGGATTGAAGCTGTAAATGTTCCCACTCTGGGGGATGGCGAGGGAACTGGGGGTGGAGGGCGCCTTTGATTAAGCTGCACAGGTCCCAGGAAGCATCACAGACCCAAGTCTGTGATTTTCTTCCTAAACTCATAACAGAAGACTTTCCAGATCACTGCTCCACTCTAGTCTTGTGACAAAACAATCCAGGTTCCCCTTCTGCCTGTGCTTCCTGGGTGACCCTGGGCAAGTTATTTGTCCTGTCAGATCTCAGTGTCTTCATGTATAACAACAATGTTTGACTTGCTGATGGTTGTGAGGTTTAAAAATAGCGCACACCGTGCCCTGTAGGATAGTCAACAGCCCACTTACTGGAGGAACCAGCACAGATGAAGACTCGGGTTATTAACTGTTGCTGTTTGCATTATTTTAGGTAATTGCATGCACCTCTTTTCTGTGTTGCTAGCTCTCTGAAGATAGGACTTAGGTCTTATGCATTTTTCTGTAACCCAGAACTAGTTTCAAGTTTGGCACATAAGAGCTGTCTAAGGGCTATTTATTACACAAATGAATAGTTCATATTTTAATATAATGTGCTGCTAATTACAGAACGACCATCAACATAATGAAATAGCTTTTAGGTAATAATAATAAAAATAATGACCAACTATTCATCACTTCCTTTGGGCCAGACACTTCACATGCAGTACTGAATTCTCCCAATGACTCTCAGAGGAAGAAACAACTAACTCCACTTTACAGAGGGAAACACTGAGGTTCAGAGCTTAGACGACTTGCCTGGAAGCCTGTAGCCTGGCTCTGACCCCTGAGGGGGGAGTCTCACATCGTAGTCTTTGCTCTCCATCACCAGGTGACCAGACGTGGGAGCTGTTCCCATTTCTTCCATAATATCCACATGCACTGGGCTTGGCCCCACACTCCCAGTCTGCTTCCTGATCTGATGACAGCACCCCATTCAGCTCTTACATGGGGCTTGGGAGAAACCATGTTCCTTCACCTCGATTCTAATCAATAGCCTCACACTCTGTGTACACATCCCTGCTGAGTGTCAGTGCATGGGGGACATCTGTTTGGGAGACGGGCCGCTCCCGGTGGGCTCCTCTGCTTCCTGTCCCCCACTGAGCACACAAACAGGGACAGACCCAGCTGCCTGAGTCCTGACAGTCATCACCATTGTGATTCCTTTGCTGTCAAGAACATTCTGAAAGTAAAGATGAAGGTTTTCTTCCTAAGTGAAACAGGGGTGTCACTTCAATACATGTACTCTAACTAATTTACTATAACCTTTCCAAGAAATACACAGGAAAAATGAAAATTAGATTCACTGGGAAGACATCTTAAAGACCAGTTAATTTGTGACCATTTTAACAATATTGATTCTTCCAATCCAAGAGCATGGGATATCTTTCCATTTCTTAAAGTCTTCTTTAATTTCCTTCATCAATGGTTTACAGTTTTCTGTGTATAATTCTTTCACCTCCTTGGTTAGATTTACTCCTAGGTATTCTATTACTTTGGGTGCTATTTTAAAGGGGATTGTTTCTTTACTTTCTTTTGCTGTTGATTCATCGTTCGTGTAGAGAAATGCAACTGATTTTTGAATGTTAATCTTGTAACCTGCTACGTTGCTGAATTCTTTGATCAGCTCTAGTAGTTTTTGTGTGGACCTTTTAGGGTCTTCTATGTAGAGTAACATGTCATCAGCATATAGTGACACTTTTACCTCTTCTTTTCCAATTTGGATCCCTTTTATTTCTCTCTCTTGCCTGATTGCTGTGGCTAGGTCTTCCAAGACTATGTTGAATAGGAGTGGTGATAGTGGGCATCCTTGTCTTGTCCCAGATTTTAGTGGGAAGCTTTTGAGTTTTTCAATGTTGAGTACTATGCTGGCTGTAGGTTTGTCATCTATAGCTTTTATGATGTTGAGATATGTTCCCTCTATACCCACTTTGGTGAGAGTTTTTGTCATAAATGGGTGTTGAATTTTATCAAATGCTTTTTCTGCATCTATTGAGATGATCATGTGGTTTTTGTCCTTTCTCTTGTCACTACCTAAGGCAATCTACAGATTTAATGCAATCCCTATCAAATTACCCAGGACATATTTCCCAGTAGTAGAACAAATCATAATAAAATTTATATGGAACCATCAAAGACCTGGAATTGCCAAAGCATTACTGAAGAGAAAGAAAGAGGCTGGAGGAATAACTCTCCCAGGCTTCAGACAATGCTATAGAGCTACAGTCATCAAGACAGCATGGTATTGGTTCAAAAATAGACATATAGACCAATGGAACAGAATTGAGAGCCCAGAAATGAACCGACAAACTTTTGGTCAACTAATCTTTGACAAAGGAGGCAAGAATATACAATGGAATAAAGACAGTCTCTTCAGCAAGTGGTATTAGGAAAACTGGACAGCAGCATGTAAAGCAATGAAGCTGGAACACTCCCTTACACCATACACAAAAGTAAACTCAAAATGGATCAAAGACTTAAACATAAGACAAGATACAATAAACCTCCTAGAAGAAAATATAGGCAAAACATTATCTGGCATACATCTCAAAAATGTTCTCCTAGAACAGTCTACACAAGTAATAGAAATAAAAAGCAAGAATAAACAAATGGGACCTAATGAAACTTACAAGCTTCTGCACAGCAAAGGAAACCATAAGTAAGACAAAAAGACAACCTACAGAATGGGAGAAAATTTTTGCAAATGAAACCGACAAAGGCTTGATCTCCAGAATATATAAGCAGCTCATATGACTTAATAAGAAAAAAATAAACAACCCAATCCAAAAATGGGCAGAAGGCCTAAACAAGCAATTCTCCAAGGAAGAAATACAAATGATCAATAGGCACATGAGAAAATGTTCAATATCACTAATTATCAGAGAAATGCAAATCAAAACTACAATGAGGTATCACCTCACACCAGCCAGAATGGCCATCATTCAAAAATCCACAAATGGCAAATGCTGGAGAGGCTGTGGAGAAAAGGGAACCGTCCTTCACTGCTGGTGGGAATGCAGTTTGGTGCAGCCACTATGGAAAACAGTATGGATATTCCTCAAAAGACTAGGAATAGACTTACCATATAACCCAGGAATCCCGCTCCTGGGCATCTAACTAGAAGGAACCCTACTTCAGGATGACACCTGCACCCCAATGTTCATAGCAGCATTATTTACAATAGCCAAGACATGGAAACAGCCTAAATGTCCATCAACAGATGACTGGATAAAGAAGAGGTGTCATATTTATACAATGGAATGCTACTCAGCCATAAATACCGACAACGTAACACCATTTGCAGCAACATGGATGTTACTGGAGAATGTCATTCTAAGTGAAGTAAGCCAGAAAGGGAAAGAAAAATACCATATGAGATCGCTCATATGTGGAATTAAAAAAAAAGCATAAATACAAAACAAAAATAGACTCTCAGACATAGAATACAAACTTGTGGTTGCCAAGGGGGTGGGGGGTTGGAAGAGATAGACTGGGATTTCAAAAATGTAGAATAGATAAACAAGATTATACTGTATAGCACAGGGAAATATATACAAGATCTTATGGTAGCTCACAGAGAAAAAAATGTGACAGTGAATATATATATGTTCATGTATAACTGAAAAATTGTGCTCTGCACTGGAATTTGACACAACATTGTAAAATGATCATAAATCATTAAAAAATGTTAAAAAAAAAAAGACCAGTTAATTTGGATGTGTTTGCTGGGCTTCAGTTAACCTGACTGATTAAATACAGAGTTACATTTAAGTTACCCACTGAAGACTGGTGTTGTCCTCGTGTGCACCAACAGATTCACTTATTTCTGCTTGCTTTGAAGCCACAGAGTTCAAAGCCAGAGCTGCCTGTGTGATTTGTTGCTTATACTGCACTGCCATGATCTTACTGAATGTATTTTTAAAATTCTGTTTATGTGTACCATTTCAGTACAGTTAAGCGATTTGGAAGGAACCAGGACCCCCCACCAAAAAAAAAGATGAAAACTTCTCCACAAGAAACTCTTTTTACAAAACATTCTTCTTTGATGTTTTAGTAACAAAAGAATTTTGTAGTAACAAAAGAATTTTAGTAACAAAAGAATTTTGCACATAGAGCTTCCGATTTACATTTTCCTTGTTCTATTTTTATATAAAGTCTTTTTTTTTTTCCCTTCAGAGGAACAGATAAACCAAGACATATTTGTGAAGGTGGTAGGTGGATGAAAGGGATGTGCTCAAAGTCCATAGCCAGGCTTGGCAAACTGATTTATAAAAGGCTGTAGTATTTTCAGTTTTTCAGATCATACGGAATGATTCAAATCAGCCACTGCAAAGCAAAGGCAGTCATAGATCGTACATTTAAATGAAGGTGCTGGGTTCCAACGCAACTTTATTTACAAAGCAGGCAGCAGGCAGATTGGATCTTCTAACATCGTTTGCCAACCCCGATTCTAGACAGTCAAACAGACCTCAGCCAGTCAAACAGTTCAAGCCTTGTCTCCATCACCTGTCAGCTCAGTGAGTGAGTGTAGGCTGTGAACCTCAGTTTCCTCATCTGTAAAGTGGGTATCCAACATATATTTCAGAGAGTTACTGAGGTTGGATGAAAGGTAACACTTCTAAAGCACTAAGTAAATCTGTGCCTCTAAAATGGAAAAGGAGAGGATGGTCCACATCAGTGAAGTCAAGGCGAGAATATTTTTGGTGGACATGAGGCTAAATTAGAAATAATTTCTGCCCTGTGGCTGTTCTTTGGTCTTTTGGCTTCGGCTTACTCAAAAGAATCAAAGAAGAAATAACTGCATGGGTTTTATGTATTCACTGCAAAAATAACATTAATGACATTTTGTTCTGTATTTCTCAGTGAAGCCACAATGATGATCTGGGCAAAATAATTTCTCAAACAACTTTGTCTTGCCCTGAAGGGTTTTTATGCTTTTACTTCCCAGATAATATCAATCACTTTGTTTTCCTTTTTGTCATGGCTGCTAGGAGGCTCCAAATGAAATCCATGGCTAAATTTTCAAAATCCAGCAATTATAACTTTATAATAGTAATAATTTTTAAAAAGTTTTTTTTGAGCACCCAGTATTTGCTTGGCAGTGTTCTAGGCGTTCAGGTTATGGTGAGACACAAAACTCACATGTTCTTAATCTGTTGGAGCTTTCCTCTTAGCGAGGGAGCTAGATAATAAACGTGGTTGCAGAAATATTGAATGATTTCAGAGAGTGGTGTGACAGAGATAAAGCATCCTGACATGGTAGAGAGTGATGGAGGGAGGGGTGCACTTTAGGGGTGTTTGGGGAAGGCTGGGAGGAGCTCAGGGTGGGGGCCTGTGTGCAGAACATGAGTAGTGAGTTAGGGCCCAGCAAGGAGGTGGGAGGGGCTGGAGCAGAGCAGACAGGAGACTAAGCTGAGGAGAGGACACGCCTAGGCTGTCCTCAGCTCATTTCAGTGTAACAGGAAGCCAGTGGAAAGCTTCCTGCCGGGATTACGTACAACCACATCCACTCTTCTTGGTAGAGAGGGCTCTGAATGTTGAGGAGTTCACAGAGTCATGTAACCAGCCCCACATCAAGCAGATCTCACTTTACTTTTTATTTAATGGGGGTACTGGGGATTGAACCCACGACCTGTGCACACTAGGCCTGTGCTCTAGTGCTGAACTATACCCATCCTTCTGAACGGGGCTCATTTTAATCCCCCCATCTCACTATCCTAGAAACATCGATGCAACTGCCCATGTTCCCTCCTGATCTTGTCCTGCCTCCCTGGTGGGTGAACTCTTGGTGCCCTTTAGCCGTCTTCCTTAACATTAGGTTTCTCAGAGTTTCATTCTCAGTCCTTTTCTTCTCTTTCTGTATTTTTCCCCTGGGGATGTCCACCCACCCCAGGCTCCAGTTGCTGCCCCCCACCATCAGCCTCCCCTCCTGGATGCTGCAGGGACCACGGGAGCCCTCAATTCCCTGGAGTCTGCTCAAATGTCAGTTCTCAGCACTTTTCCTGACTCCTACTTAAACTCACCTCTGCCGTCCCAGCTCCCCAGTATCTCCTATTCCGCTTTCTCCTGGACGTCCTTTCATAACCTTCATCACGCCCAATCATATGATGTGCTGACTTACTTGTTTCTGCTCTATAGTCCCACTAAAGATAAGCTCCAGGAGGGTAGGGGATTTTACCTGTGTTGTTAGATTTTTCAGCTTTTAGAACTTGCTCGGCACATAACAAGGGTTTAATGACTATTTGTTGGGTGAATAGAATAATCTTGGATGACCTGGTGCTCACTTGGACATCCCAGTCTGCTGTTCCCGGTTCCTGAAAGGCAGCCTGCCCAGCCCTGGGCAAGAAGGAGCCGAGTTCCTGGTACAGATTAGGGCTTTGAAGCTGGGGCCGCTCTGGGGAGGGAGGATGGGGAGTTGAGGCTGAGTGCCACTGTGTGTGCACTGCCCAAACAGGAGGTTCTGAGGCTCGAAGGCCCAGGGTTGTGCCTCTTGGGGAGAAGGGCGGCGTCTGTAGGGAAGGACCTGGAACGTGGGACAGGATGTCGCACTGGGATTTGCCTGCCTCCTGTGTCCCAAAGTGAGATGCCAGATGCCCCACCCTCACAGAAACCATGAATTAAAAGGGCTGACTGTAGAGGGGGAGGGTATAGCTCAAGTGGTAGAGCACATGCTTAACATGCACAAGGTCTTGGATTTATGCTCCAGTACCTCCTCTAAAAATAAATAAGTAAACCTAATTACACCCCCCACAAGATAAAATAAAATAAAACATTGAAAAATTTTAAATAGGCTGATTGCTTACTGTGAATGGTGGGAACAGATAAATTTGGGAGTTTGAGATTTGCAGATATTAATTACTATATGTAAAAATAGATTAAAAAAACAAAATTTCTTCTGTATAGCACAGGGAACTGTAATCAATATTTTGTAATAATTTTAAAATATATTTTTATTGAGGTATAGTCAGTTTACAATGTTGTGTCAATTTCTGGTGTACAGCATAATGCTCAGCCATGCCTGAAAATACATATATTTGTTTTCAAATTCTTTTTCACCATAGGTTACTAGAAGATATTGAGGATAGTTCCCTGAGCTGTACAGTATGAACTTGTTTTTTTTAAATATATATATATTTGTTAGTATCTGCAAATCTCAAACTCCCAGTTTATCCCTTCCCACCCCCTTCCCCACCTGGTAACCATAAGTTTGTTTTCTATGTCTGTGAGTCTGTTTCTGTTTTGCAAATAAGTATTTGTCTTTTTTTTTTTTTTTTTTTAAGATTCCACATATACATGATATTGTGTAGTATTTTTCTTTCTCTTTTCTGGCTTACTTCATTTAGAATGACATTCTCCAGATCCATCCATGTTGCTGCAAATGGCATTATTTTATTATTTTTTTTATGGCTGAGTAGTATTCTGTTGGGGAAATATACCACAGCTTCCTTAATAGAAGAAGAATACAAAAATGAATATATGTATGTATATGTATGATGGGAACATTATGCTGTACACCAGAACTTGACATATTGTAACTGATTATTCTTCAATTAAAAAAAAAAAAGGCTGTAAGAGAACATTTAGTTTTGGGGAACATGTTGGTGAGCTATTGGGTTTTCTCTCCTCATCCTATTCCACCTTTCCTCAAGCCAAAGGAGGGAGCTCCAAGTGGATCAGAGACCTGGAATCAGGGTCCTGGACAGTATGTGAGGCTGCAGCCACATCTGGGCCTGTACACCTTAGGAATGACCTCAGGTTCTAGATTTTGTTGGGACAAATGGTGCATGATGGTGTCCCCTCTACCATAGACCCTCAGCCTGGAGACACCTGGGAGACTTTGCCCAGGAGGGCCACCTGGGTCAAGGGCACTGCAGGAGAGAGGGTCCCAGAGTCAGGGTTCTCTGGAGTCACCCCATGAGACCCCAGGGAGAGACTGCATCGGATGATGGCAGGACCTGCTAGCTGAGACCTTCGCTGCCCTCGCTGCCTTTCTTCGTCTCCTTCCCAAAGCCGGGTGCTTGGGAATTAGTGTTAAACTGAGTCTCCAGAATGGGTAGAATTAGGTGTGTGAGCATGAGCGGTCGCTGAGCACTCCTGGCAGAGAAATCAGGATTGGTTGAGGGCTGGAGAAGGCACTTCTGAGGAAGTCCCATGTGGCTGGCACACGGCGGGTGCTGGGAAAGTGGGAGGAAATGAGACTGAAAAGACATACAGGGACTATGTTCTAAGGAGGCTGACCGGAGGGCCAGGTTCCATACTTAGGGATATCTGGAAAGGGAAGCCACTGCAGGGCTAAACAAGAGGTTCAATCCAACTCCCAGTCTGGCTGCAGAATGGAGAGTGAGTCTACTTTGTTGGGGGGGGGGTGCAGGAATGGAAGGAGGCCAGGAAAATGGACATCTGGGTTTCCGAAAATCGCTGTGTATAATTTACCAACTAAGGTGTTGATTCAGCTGTTGACAGGAGAGTGATGGGTGACAGAGTCCACATCAGTTTAGAACTAAGACTTTGAGATTAGGTCAGGGATGTGGAGCAGGTGAGTGAGGGATGGAGACCTAGTGTCTGCTTAGGGAGCTGCATGAGGGGCCTTATTGTCTGAGACGGCTTCCATCCAGGAGAAGCAGGTTTGCAGGGAGGGGAAGATAAACAAGTCCCACTTTGCAAAGTCTGAGTCTGTGGTTCCTGCAAGATGTCTACCGAGTGTCCCATGGGTAGCTTGCTGGCTCTGAGACAGGGTCTGAGGTGTGAAGCAGACAGGTGTATGTGATGCCAGGGATGCAGAAAGGTCTGCTCCGGGAGAGTGTGGACGAGGGGTGAGAAGCAGAGGACCAAGTCACAACCCAATGGAACACCAACTCTTCTGGATGGGTGACCAAAGGGAGTCAGAAAGTTTCTGGAGACTGTCTAAGCTTTCATAAAAGCTTTCATGTTCCCTCCTTTCATTCATTTGTTGTCAGTGGATGCCTTTGGTCTCTTGCCTCCTCTTGCCTGGGTCTACTTGTCTCAAATGTCTAAATGGATCCAATGTCTTCCAGAAAGGAGGCTCACCTAACTTAGTGGTCTCGGACACAGGAGAAGTCCCCTTAACACATTATTTTCCCCAGAATGTCATGGGTTGTGACACCTATCGTGAGCAAAGATTAAAAGTCAAGACTGGTGCATTCATGGTTAGAATACCTAACACAGTAGTCACTCCATAAGCATTTGTCGAATAAATGAATACATGCTTAGCAATGTTAGATACTTCCAGGGAAAGACTGACTCATCCTCAACTGTGGTCTGGTTAATCAGTTCCTTCCTCTGGGACTGAGAAGAACTGATGACATGGCTGTAGTCATCCACCTTCCTGTCTAAGGCTCTGGTTTCTCAGAGGGTTGCCATTTCCCTCTGGGAGATAACTAGGCACGGAGGGGTAGACCTGCTGCTTTTTAATAATCTTTAATTAAAACTTAATATAATCTATAAACATTTTCCCCAGCTTTTCCAAAGTATGATTGACAATATTTATATATAATTAGGTTATACGGTGTGATTTTTTTTAAAAGGGGGAAAACCGGATGATTGAGACATACACACTGTGAAAAGATTACACATTCAAGTTAATTAACACATTCATCACCTCACACAATTCCTATTTTGGGGAAGAGGCGAGAACACACTTAAGATTTACTCTGTTAGAAAATTTCAAGTGTGCAAAAGAAAGGGGTGTCGACTACTGAATGTCTAGTGGGGTGCCTGGGCCACTGACCTGAGCGCCATACATAGGGTGAAGCCAAGAGACCAAACTGACCCAGACAAGCGTATCTGAAGAAGGAGGTCTTTACTTTTTTTTCTATTTATTTTAATTGTGGTAAAATATACATAACATAAAATTTATTAACCATTTTTAAATGTCCAGTTCAGTAGCATTGAGTAGATTCACATTGTTGTATAACCATCACCATCATCCATCTCCAGAATGTTTTCATTTTCCCAAAATGAAACTCTGTCCCTATTAAACACTAACTTCCCATTTCTCCCTATCCCCAGCCCTAGCAACCTCCATTCTACTTCATTCCTCTATGAATTTGACGACTCTCATTACCTCATATGAGTGGAATCATACAGCATTTGTCTTTTTTTATTGAGGTATAGTCTATTTACAACATTGTATTAACTTCCAGTGTATAGCATTGTGGTTCAGATATATATATATCCCTTTTCATATTCTTCTTCATTATAGGTTATCGCAAGGTATGGGATATAGTTCTCTGTGCTATACAGTAGGACCTTGTTATCTATTTTATGTATAGTATGTAGTATCTGCTATATCTTGAACTCCTGCTTTATCCCTCCCCACCCTCTTTCCCCGCTGGTAACCATAAGTTTGTTCCCTATGTCTGTGAGTCTGTTTCTGCTTTGTAGATAAGTTCATTTGTGTCCTGTCTTTTATATTTCACATCTAAGTGACATCATATGGTATTTTTCTTTCTCTTTCTGGCTTACTTCACTTAGAATGACGATCTCCAGGTCCATCTACATTGCTGCAAATGGCATTATTTTATTCTTTTTTATGGCTGAGTAGTATTCTATTGTATAAATATGCCAGAACTTCTTTATCCAGTCATCTGTTGATGGACATTTAGGTTGTTTCCTTGTCTTGGCTATTGTAAATAGTGCTGCTATTAACATTGGGGTGTCTGTATTTCTTCGAATTAGAGTTGCTTCCAGATATATGCCCAGGAGTGGGGTTTCTGAATCATGGTTTATTTTTCATTTTTCAAGGAATCCCATACTGTTTTCCATAATGGCTGCACCAAACTACATTCTCACCAACAGTGTAGGAGTATTCCCTTTTCCTCACACCCTCTCCAGTGTTTATCATTTGTGGAATTTTTAATGATGGCCATTCTGATCAGTGTGAGGTGATAGCTCATTGTAGTTTTGATTTGCATTTCTCTGATAATTAGCAATATTGATCATTTTTTCATGTGCCTACTGGCCACTTATATATCTTCCTTGAAGAAATGTTTGTTTAGGTCTTCTGCCCATCTTTTATGTTTTATTTCTTACTTTTTGTTATTGCGTTGTATGAGTTGTGTGCATATTCTGGAAATTAAGCCCTTGTCAGTTGCATAATTTGCAAACATTTTCTCCCATTCTGTGGGTTGTCTATTTGTTTTGTTTATGGTTTTATTTGCTGTGCATATAAATTTGTTTATTTTTGCTTTTATTTCTATTGCCTTGGTAGACTGCCCTAGGAGAACATTGCTAAGATTTGTGTCAGAAAAGGTTTTGCCTATATTCTCTTCTAGGAGTTTATGTGGTTTTTTCTTATGTTTAAGTCTTTAAGCTATTTTGAGTTTATTTTTGTGTATGGTGTGGGGGAATGTTCTAATTTCATTGATTTCATGGCTGTCCTGTTAATTCAACACAATTTGCTGAAAAGACTGTCTTTTCTCCATTGTATATTCTTACTTCCTTTGTTGAAGATTAGTTGACCTAGGTGTGTGGGTTTATTTCTGGACTTTCTATCCTGTTCCATTGATCCATTATGTCTGTGTTTGTGTCATACCACACTGTTTTGATTACTTGGCTTTGTAGTATTGTCTGAAGTCTGGGATGGTTATTCCTCCAGCTTCCTTCTTTTTCTTCACTATTGCTTTGGCAATTTTGTGTGTTTTGTGATTCCATATAAATTTCAGGATTATTTGTTCTCGTTCTGTGAAAAATGTCATGGGTAATTTCATAGGGATTGCATTAAATCTATAGATTGCTTTGGACAGTATAGCCATTTTAACCATATTAATTCTTCCAATACAACAGCATGGAATATCGTTCCATTTCTTTGAATCATCTTTAATTTCCTTAATTAATGTTTCGTAGTTCTCCATGTATAAGTCTTTCACCTCTTTGGTCAGGTTTATTCCTAAGTATTTTATTTTATTTTTTGATGGGATTTTAAAAGAAATTGTTTTTTCACTTTCATTTTCTGTTATTTCATTGTTAATGTAAAGAAATGCCACAGACTTCTGTATGTTAATCTTGTATCCTGCTACCTTGCTGAATTCATTTATCAGCTCTGGTCGTTTTTGTGTGGAGGCTTTAGGATTTTCTATATGCAGTATCATGTCATCTGCATATAGTGACAATTTTTCCTCTTCTCTTCCAGTCTGGATTCCTTTTACTTCATTTACTTATCTGATTGCTATGGATAGGACTTCCAACATGATATTGAATAGAAGTGCTGAGATTGGACATTCTTGTCTTGTTCCAGATTTTAGCAGGAAGGATTTCAACTTTTCACCATTGAGTATTATGTTGCTGTTGGCTTGTCATAAATAGCTTTCATTATGTCAGGATATATTCCCTCTGTACACATTTTGGTAAGAGTTTTTTTTTTTATCATAAATAAATGTTGAATTTTATCAAATGCTTTTTCTGTTTCTATTGAGATGACCCTGTGATTTTTGACTTTTCTCTTGTTGAGGTGGTGTATCACATTGATTGATACAGAAATATTTTGAACAACTGTAGGTAAAATAAATCAATACCTTATATAAAATGGAGAATTCTTTGAAAGACACAAACTACCAAATCTCACTCAGATGGAAATAACCTGAATAAACTTATATCAAAGGAAAATAATTTGATGTTAAAAACCTTCCCACAAAAAAAAACTCCAGGCCCACTTCACTGGTGATTCTTCCAAATATTTATAAAAGAAATAATAGTAATTGAAGATACATTATTCCCCAAAATTGAGGTGGAACAGATACCTCTCAACTCATTCTACTAGTTCAACTTTATATCCTGATATCAAAACTTTATAGGAAAGGAAGATTATAGACCACTATCCCTTATAAGCATCGATGCAAAAAATTTTAACAACACTTCAGCAAGTTGAAGCCAACAATATATAAAATGGATCATGACCAGATGGATTTATCTCAGGAAGGCAAGGTTGATTTTACATTTAAAAATCAATCAATGCAATGCATATTAACAAATGGAAAGAAAAAGATGTACTCATCTCAATAAACAAAAGGAAAGTATTTGACAAAACCTAACATCAATTCCTGATAAAAATTCTCAGAAAACTAGGAATAGAGAGAAAGTTTCCTGACCAAAAAAGGGCATTTAGGAAAACACTCCTACGGTTAACATTCATACTTCATGCTGAAAGACTGACCGCTTTCTGTTTATGATCCAAAACAAAGCAAGGTGTCTATCTTTACCAGTTTTATTCAGCATTGTACTGGAGGGTTTTGCCAGGGAGATTAGGCACAGAATGAAATGAAAGTTATCCAGATTGGAAAGGAAGAATTAAAAGTGTCTTTATTCACAGATGACGTGATGGTCCACGTAGAAAATTTGATGGATTGTACAAAAACTGCTGAAAGACTTAAAGAATATAGTTCAGCAAGAAGGAAGTTTTAAAATCAGAAGAAAGGTCTCTCAATAAAATAACATTCAGGAAAAAAAAATTACACCTGTCAGCAGTTTTAAAATGACTAAAATTGAGGATTCAGAAGAAAAGGTGGAACTAAAACACCAGACAATACAACAAGTTGGCAGATGGGAGGATGAGACATACTGGGCAAAAATCACTCCAGAGTTCTCGTACTGTCTGGGAGGAAGTCAAAAACTGACCTTTATACTTTGTGAAGCCTAGTATGCACATTAAAGTGTAACAGTAGCTAATAAAAATAATAGAAATAGAATGTGTAATTCTAAACTACCAGAGAACAGGGGAGAAGGGTGAATTGAGCCTGGATAACTATAACAGCAAGTAGGAAAGGAGAAATAATGAAAGAAAAAATACAGTAAAGTAAAAATAAAAAAGAATAATAAAATAAGTCTAAATATATCAATGTTTACAATACATTTAAGTTGATTAATCTTATTAAGTTAAAAACAACTTTCCTAAATTAGATTAAAAAATCCAGCTATGTTCTATTTGTAAGAGATTCACCTGACTTTAAAATCTAAAATAAAAGTAAAAATCGAAAACTGAAGCAATACTAATGTTAGACTAAATATATTTTTAAACCTGAAATCACTAGTAGGAATAAAAAAAATACTCAATGAGAAAAAGAAAATATTAACCAGGAAGACAAAACAATTGGAAACTGTGCATATATTAAAAAACATAACACCAAAGGGGTAAAATAGAATTAATTAAATTTTTGCATAAAGATTGAAAAACCTATACTAATAGTAGGAGATTTTAATACACTTCTGTCATAACTGATGAATTAACTGAATAAACTTGATATAATAGCTTGATAGAAATAACTGCATGAAACAAAAAGAAATAGTCATTATTTTCAGACACTTGTGAACTGTGTAAAGATTGAAATCTCAGCAAATACCAACAAATCATTATCACATAGATCACATTTTTTGGCAAAATGAAATAAAATTAGATATATTAATTAAAAGTTAAAAGGCAAAAAATAAGGAAAGAACAACAAAACACAATAAACTAAAAACAAACACACCTTTAAAAATTTCATGGATCAAAGAAGTCATCATGAATATTTTCAAAGATTTAGAACTGCATAAAAATATATATATTACATATCAAAAACGGTGGAGTATGGCTACAGCAATATTTAGAAGGCTAACGATAATTTAAACGTGCTAGATCGTCATTTCAAAAAGTTAACATAAAATTGAATTAGCCCAAAGTGTGAGAAAAAATAATAAAAAGAGGAAGTTAATGAGATAGAAAAAATTGAAGAAAACATATATAAGATAAAAACAAAACAAAAGTTGTTTTTTGAGAAGACATGTCATAGAATGGTACAATCCTACTAGCAGGATTGATTAAGCAGCAGAGAAAGCACAGATTATAATATTGGGAAGGACAGAGGGAGGAGGGATGTTGAAAGCTGCGGTTCGGAGCAGTGGCCAGGGGAAGGTGGTGAGCTGTCACTGGGCTGGGCCAAGGCTGCAAGCTCATCGAAGGACTGTGCGCTCTGGACCTGTTGCTAGGGTGGAGTGCTGCTGATGCCCCTCCTCCTCAACCTGGTAGGAAGCATGCGGGGGCACCAGGAAGAGAAGCCCCGTTCTCCTTCAGTGTCCCTCCAGCATCTTCAGCTGACAAAGTTGAACATGTGGGTGCCAGTTGCAGACGAGAAATGCTTACATCTCTGTTTTGGATGAACAAGAAATAAAGGATGGATGTGGAGTTGAGAAGCATTAAACTAATAACTGGTAGCAATGGGATCCAAGATGGAGAACCAGTGATGACTGCCGGGAAACTGGCTTGAGTCACTGAGAGGAGAGCTGTGGTGTTTCCTGAAATGGCATCCTTATGGAAAAGTAACAGTAATTTGAAAATGCTGAGTTCAACCACTTGAGAAACAACAAGCAGGCAGCTAGTTTCTCAGGTGTCTGGTGCCTGAAGGGGGTGCCGGACCAGAGGAAGAGATGGGCAGGTCTCGGGCACACACAGTGATGGCTTCCATGCGTCAGGGGGAGCCACAAGGAGAGACAGTCAATTAAGAGAGACCCCTAAGCAGCTCTAACACCCAAGGCTCAGTAAAAGAGGCTGAGCAAATGCAGCCGAGGTGGTCAGAGAAGAAAGAGGAGGGAGCGTAGGGGTCTCAGGAGATGGGCAAGTTCTATGAAGGATGTAATGGTGTCACGTAAGAGAAAGACTGGAAAAAACCACTGGCGTTAGACCCAGAGGTCCTTGATGACAAGTGACCAGAGAAGCTGCAGTGGGGATTGAGGAATGGGGAGGAGGTGAGGAAGTGGCTGGTGGGTCTGACAATCTACACGTACAGTTTTGCCTTTGAATAGAGGAAGGATGAGTGTAATCTGAGAGATATGGGATTGAGACAAGGTCTTAGTTTTCCTGGAGAGAAGGAGCATTTTTATGTTGATGTGGACACGGCAGAGAGCGGGGCGTGGAAGTTGCACATTGCCACGTGTGTGAGTGAAGGAGGAAAGAGCCAGCGATGCGCTCTCTCACCTGCTGGGAGGGCCATAAATATCTTTCGGATGCCTTCCAGGACCGAGCCAAGGGACTCAGAGGATTTAGTAAGAATGATAGAAGGTAATTCTGCCATTGAGCAGGGTCACATGGAAGTGCATGGTGTGTGTTTATAAGAGCTGCCAGAGCTAAGGTTTCAAAGTGAAGTCATTTGCAGAAGGTGAGGAGGGGGTGGGGACGGAGGGGAAATCAGAGCCAAAGACTTCAGCATTTACCGTTACCTTCAGTTAGTTCTAGCCTGTGAGGTGTCAGGAGGTAGCAAGAGTGCAGTTTCTTGTCCTGTTTTGATTTCCATCTGTGGTGGTTTCCCAAATCGGCTTTCAACAGGTCACGGTGAATTTCAGCGCCAATCGCTAGTCTGTCCAGATTCTTGTAATCCTCACTCTCAGATCTCCAGAACGCCGCACTTCTGGAAGCAGCTTCCTTGAGCTCGTGGGTTGATTTGCTTTCATCTCTAGTTTTGCCAACTTACCTTTCATGTTTCCTGCGTGTTAACGTGTTCTCTCTCCATCACTCACTGATGTGACCCAGCCCAGTTCTCTATCAGATCGGGGAGTGTCAGGAGGTGGTGTTTCTCGTGGTTGCTGGAACATCTGGAGGGCTGTGGTACCTCTCTCCATCGGGGCCTTACATCCCGCCTGCAGGGTGGGGCACCTGGACGGTGGCCGCCCTCCCTCTAGGACTCTCTGAAGGGGAAGCTGTAAAGGATGTGTGATGATATTACAGAGTGCTCTAAGCACTTCCGTTTAAAGATGGTGCATAGTCAGAAGCATTAATGGTTCAGAATTAACAAGGTATTGGAGGCTCCATTTAAACTACAGCTGGTGTTTTTGCATTGTAATGTATAAAATTGCTGTCAGAGCTAACTTGAGGCTTGTCTGTTGCATTTTATTTCGTACAAACGTGTGTGGGCCTGAGTTGGGCAGGTTGCCAAGGACCAGCCCTTCTATGAGGCAAACCACACCATTGAGCTTCCAGGTGTCTGGGTAAGATTGCCCTACAATTGATCAGCCTGCTCCACCATTGTGGAAATCTTCTTAATGCTTTGTTTCCAGAGCAGACCAAAAGCGGATGGCCACTAGGAGCCCACCACCCTGCTGCCTACCCGCCCTTCTTGGCCCCAGGATGTTGATCTGTCATTGTATGTGCTTCCTAATATTAGCTTCCCCCTACTTGTTCAACAGTGTTCAGTGATGTTGTCTTCCTTCTGTCCTAGCATTTAGCCAAACCTTGCATTTTGTATTCCCCTGGTAACATTTGGCAGAATCTGGCAATTCTAATTGAAGCACACACTCCGTTTAAGTAACTGAGCTCTTAGAAAGTGCCAGGGACTTTTCCTAGGAGCTAGGGAGCAAAGGTGGAGTAGATGTCCATAGTTCAATGGAGGACATGGTTCCAAAGGCACTGCAGCGAGTGACCTAAGGCAGGCGTGGTGCAAAGTGCTATGGGATCACAGATGAGAGAGCAGTCCATTCTGGAGCTGACGAGGTGGGACAATGGAATGACAAGGGGGCCAGGGAAGGCTGTCTGGGCCTGGAAGGATGACTAGGAGTTCATCAGGTAAGACCATATGCACTGAGTGTGCAGAGAAGAGTAAGTATCCCAGGTGACAGGGAACATGGCTGAATGGAGGAGGGGAGTCCATGGAACTAGCACCAAAGCGGGTGTTAGGTGCCCTGTTTGGAATTCCCATTCCATGGGAACCATAGAAGGATTCTGAGCAGGGGAGTGACTGACAGAAGCTGTGATAACAGATCGGAGAGGGTAGGATTGAAGGAAGCCCAGCACAGCTGCAGTCTCCTGGCTCACCTGCCAGGGCACCATGGTCGCCATGGAGTCCTTGCCCACCTTCCATGAGGCCAGGTGTTTCTGAAAGCTCTTCTGGTCTAGATCTCGTTGACAGGGGAACTTGGTATCTGAGAAGAACCTGATGGACTCAGCAGCTGGGCAGAGATCCCGCAGTTCAGGGATGCTGTGCCTCTCGGCATAAAGGTGAGAGCAGTGCCTCTTAGCAAGGAGTCCCCTGGACTAAACACAAGAGCAGGTGGAGAATCCAAGGGCCAGGGAGTGTGGCCATGCCTTCTTAGCCCCTCCAGGTGGGCGTGCGATTTAAGAAGCATCTTCATGCTCATGGAAGGAAATAAAACTGTCACTTATAATGGGAGCTGATTCCAAAGGTACCTTCTAATGCTGATCTGATCAGTTCTTCTTCTGCTGTTTGCTTCAGACTCATATCCAATTTCCATCAACAGTGGCAAAACAATCTCTCTTGGTTCAATGGCCCAGAATTTGCATAACAAATGCAAGGCGTGGTCATGACACTTTCCTGCCAAATGGTGAGTGTTTCTTCTGAGGATGTCTTCAGACCAAAACATCCTATTCTCTTCCACACCTGGGACTTCTAAGCAAACTGTCAGACTAAAACTTAAATGGTGCTGGCCTAAAGCTCATACTGAGACACCAGCCCCCCCACAGTGTATTGAAAGTTAATTCTGGGTAATGTAGTGTTGTGTTAGTGACAGTTAGTCTGGTTGATCTATATTTTTGAAATCCATATTCTGTGGGAAGTCTAGCTGGCAACCATGTGCCAACAGGGATTTTAGTTAAGTGAAGCGCTACCCAACAGAGATATGATGTTCAGAGGATGGCATTCCCCAATTCCTGCCCCCATGTCCCAGTGCCACCGTGGATGGGGAGGGGGCTGGGGAAGTGACTGTTCCCTCATTGTACTAGGAGAGAACATGACCTCAGCTCTGTTCTTAGTGAAAGCTAATTATCTTTCTATTTTTCCTGCCAGCGTAGACCATCACAAATTTCAGACGTAAAATAAAAGAAAGATAAACACGAGCATCACCTCACAGCAGGAGCCACCACTGCCTCATGATCCATGCCCTGCCCATCCCAGTGCCCCGGCTGAGGCCTGAGCAGGTGTGGGTGGGGGTGTCAGTGAATGAGGGGAGCTGGGCAGGGTGCAGAGGGCTGTGCATTCCCCTGAGCTGTGCTGCCCATTCCCCAGAGCCATGGAGAATCAGAAACTCGCTTTGTCAATACATGAAGTGAAATACATCAAAACCCGGTTTGAAGATTCAGGTTGAATTGTGGTAAATGGAGCACTTTGGAAGCACTCCCTTTAGGAAAAGAATATTTTTCTCTTTTTGCACGAGTCACCAGGGTGTCCGATGAGAGACCAGCCGCTTTCACCCATCTTGTCTGGCAGAGGGCCTCAGAAAAGCAGTCAGAGAGTTCTGGACCCGAAAGCAACTCACACTCTGGGAAGACGCCCGAGGGCAGCAGCAGTGGGGCTGGAGGTCGGCCCGGGATGCTCAGCCTCAGCAAATGGCAGCAAATGAAACCCTTGGCAGACTCGTGATCCTGCCTCACCATGAAGCAAACACAACTTCTGTTGTGGTTCAGTCCCATCTCCTTTGTCCTCAGTGAGAGCAGAGGATGGCTGGTCCCTCCCAGAGAAATCGTGCTCATCACGAGCCACGTCAGGCCTTCATCTTAAAAGTGCCTTTTGCAGAAATTTTGCCGGACAAATTGCACATACCATTTGCAGCCACACACACTTACTTCTCCATTTGTCTCCACATCTTGGCTCTTTTCATTGAGATAAGCCAAAGGAACCCAGAGAGACACATAAATAACCTGGCTGTTTTATTGCCCTGGTTCTCATAATAGGCTACATTGTGTGACCCGACCATATCTTTTTCAGGAAATTTACGTCGTGGCAATAATAATTCCTTCTAACAGAAACAACCCATAACAGGGTGGCTTTATTAAGAGAGTATTTATGGCTAATTAAGCTGCCATGAGCACTCTTTTCCCTCTGGGGCTGCTGAAGAGCAGATGCACATGGGGAGACAGCGGGAGCATCTCAGCAAGTGATTGGGTCTGAAGATGGGAGACCAGGGGTCTGCTCATGGCCGTGTCACCCACGGTGTCATAACCGTGGGCAAGACGCTGCCCTTCTCTGGATCTCAACTTTGTCAACTGGAAAGTGATGGGGTTGAATTGGACGAACTTCTTGCTGTGATTTGCAAACCTGAGGGTCGAGGGGAAGCTGAGTATTTGCTCAGGGATGTGATAAGAATGAAAGATCACAGTCCAGTGAGCCCTACACTCTCACATACTTTGAGACTTCAGCCCACCAGTTGTAAAGGTGACAGATGGTTTAACCAAGTCCAGCAGCTAAATCCTAACATAAAAATAAATTAGGCAACCCAAAGAATCAGGTCCATTGTGTGTGTGTGTGTGAGAGAGACTGTGAGCTTCCAGAGTCTGACCCTGACCCCACTAAGAACACCAAGAAGTAAAAGCACACCAAGTGACCTAACCAGAGGCCATCTGTTATCAAGAAAGTGCCCATCACTCATCACCTCCCTTAAGTGTGTGTGCTTCCACTCCGGGGAGACACATCGGCCTTCCTGCTCAGGAATCCTCTCTCTCTCCTAGTCTCAAATCCCCAGACAAATACAGTTGGGAAGAAATTATTCTCACAGTCAGAAATGACACATAGTTCCTGGAAAACATTTTAGCACTTAGCAGCACACTTCCACCCTCTCTCTTGCTAAGATGCTGGATAAATCCTGACCCCGGGGAAATCAGCTTCAGCTGACCTAACCCCCTCTACCCCAGGCATTTACCTGGAGAAGTAACCATAGCCCTTGTTTTCTCAGCAAGTCTCTCATGTTCAGTGATGGTGTGACCACCCACCAGAAGCACTCGAAGGTTCACACTGTCCCATCAGTTATTTAATTTTTAAAAATTGAAGTCTAGTCAGTTTACAATGTGTCAATTTCTGGTGTACAGCATAATGTTTCAGTCATATATACATACTATATATATATATATATATATATATATATATATATATATATATATTCCTTTTCATTTTCTTTTTCATTATAGGTTACTACAAGATATTGAATATAGTTCCCTGTGCTCTACAGAAGAAACTTGTTGTATATCTATTTTATATATTGTAGTAGTATCAGGGATAAATTGGCAGTTCAAGATTTGCAGATGCTACCCTATCAGTTATGAGTAGACAGGGTTAAGTGTGTGGCTGTTTCAACCAAATACACAAACAGGGTAAAGGTGCGAGGGTCTTTGATCCATGAGAGCTTCATCCCCATCACCTCGGAGGGGCAGTCTGTGTGCCACCCATGGACAGGTTGCTCTAGGGAATGGCAGAATTGTTTAAACATGATCCTGGTCCTGAAAGAGTTTCCTGTTTGGGAAACTCCCTCTTAGAGGGAAAAATATTAGCAGAATTACTAGTTGCCGTCAGTTCCTTGCCCAGACTGTGCAGAGAACAAGGAGGGGAAGTTCGCATTGCAAGGTTGGTGGTAAGATACTGGTTCCCACTGTGTGGTCTCACACAAATCCCTAAACTTCTCTACACTCCCAAGTTCCCAATAGGAAAATAGCCAATTCCCCTACCCCAATATTCAAGGATGAGATAACTATTGGAAAGAATTGAACTTACCCCACCAGCTACCAGAAATTCAACTGCTAATTTCCACTGGCTGTGCAGCTGGGCTTTGCCTACCAAGACAAAACCCTCTGTTGATGACAAGACCAGACTTAAACCCCAAATGTGCTTCTCGTGGTTTTCTAATAACACGTTGAGGAGTAGAGTCAGAAGAAGCACTTTTCAATAAGTCTGTAGATACTTGAGAGGTTGATAAATGACCTCCAGCTCTGTTCAGTAAATCTGTGGCAAAAATCCCTCAGTATGAAATAAAAGCATGTCACTGAATGATTGGAGCCTATACATAGCCATTGGGTGCCTAAAGGTCTTATATGCTTCAATCTGGTCCCTGTTAACAAATGATAATAATAACATTGACACTATTAAATAGTTATCAGTTATCACACCATACCACTTATCAAGTATTGTGCTAAACACTTCAGACATGGGACCCACTTTAACACTTCAGACAATTCTACGAAATAGACACCAGTTTCTCTAGAGAGGTTAAGGCAAATTGTCACCGACTTAAGGAAAATAGTGGCAGGCGGAGAAACTGAGATTTGGCCCCAGTGACCTGGCCCCATGCCTGTGCTGCTTTGTGCTTTGTATCTGTCCCTCCAGTCCTGCTGCCTCGGGGGCACTGATGCTCTCTGAAGCCAGATTTCCTAAGGAGCTAGAGAACTAACACTTTATTGTTTCAGTTCAAATCTCTTTACAAGCTAATGCACATTTCCACACCTTGATTTTTAAACAGCTTTATTGAGATGTAAACCACATACCTATTCACCCATTTAAAGTCTATATTTGCTCATTTAGTACATTCACAGTTATGCAACCATCATCACAATCTAATTTTAGAACATTTTTGCCTTTCCCAAAAGAATTCTGTTCATTAGCAGTTACTCCTAGTCCTCCCTAAATGCCAATTACTGTGCTCCACTAATCTGCTTCCTGTCTACATAGATTTGCCTCTTCTGCACAATTTATGTAAATTAATCATAGATTATGTGGTCTTTTGTGACTGGTCTCTTCCACTTAGCATAATGTTTTGAAGTTTCACTTATGGCACCTATCGGTACTTCATTGCTGTGTATTGCTAAATAATATATCATTTGTGTGTGTGTGTGTGTGTGTGTGTGTATGTGTGTGTGTGTATAAACATTTTATTTATCCATTCAGCAGTTGATGGATATTGGAGTTGTTTCCACATTTTGACCATTATGAGAGTGATGCAATTAATATTCCATGTACACGTTTTTGTGTGGACATATACTTTCATTTCTCTTGAGTATAAGCCTAGGAGTAATATTGCTGGATCATATGGTAACTCTATGTTTAACTATTTGAGTAACTACCAAAATGTTTTTCAAAGAAGCTGCATCATTTTACATTCCCTGCAACATGAGAGTTTCAATTTCTCTACTTCCTTACTAACATTTGTTATTGACCGTCTTTGATTTAGCTATTCAAAATGTAAAGTGGTATCTCAATGTGATTTTAATTTGCATTTTCCCAGTGGTTATGTTTATTGGCCATTTGTTCATCTTCATTGGAGAAATGTTTATTCAGACCCTTTGCCCAGTTTTAATTGGTTTATTTGTCTTCTAGTATTGATTTGTAAGAGTCTGTTTTATGTTCTGGATATAAGTCCCTTCTCAAATGTATGATATGAAAACATTTTCTCTCATGTTTTTGGGCATGTCTATTGAAGCATGATGATGAAGTCCAACTTATCTATTTAATCTTTTGTTATTTGTGCTCTTGGCGTAATATCTAAGATGCCATTTCCTAACTCAAGGTTATCAAGACTTACCCCTAAGTTTTCTTCTAAAGGTTTTATAGTTTTAGCTCTTACATATTAGTTTATGACCATTTTGAGTTAATTTTATATGGTATGAAGTAGGGTTCTAGTTTCATTCTTTTGCACTGAATATCCAGTTGTCCAAACAACATGCTTGAAAAGGATTTTCTTTCTCTCATTTGAATTTTCTTGGCACAATTGTTGAAAATCAGTTGACCATAAATGTAAGGGTCTACTTCTGGACTCTAAGTACTATTTCATTGCTCTATATGTCCGTCCTTACAGCAGTACCATAGTGACTTGAATTTTGTAGTAAGCCTTAAACAGATAGTGTGAGTCCTTCAACTTAGTTTTTATCTTTCAAGATTATCTTGGCTTTTCTGGGTCAGTAGCATTTCCATGTACATTTTAGGATTAACTTGTCAATTTCTGCAATAAAGCCAACTATTATTTTTATAGAGATTACCTTGAATCTGTAGATAATTTGGGGAGTATTGAAATATTATCAGTATTAAGTCTTCTAATCCATGAAATGGGATAGTTTTCAAGTTATTTAGAGCTTCTATTTCACTCAGTAATGTTTTGTAGTTTTTCAGTGTACAAGACTTGCATTTCTTTTGTTAAATTTATTCTTATTTCTCTTGACGCTAGTGTAAATGAAGTTTTTTTTTAATTTAATTTTTGCATTGTGTATGTTGTATCTTGCAACCCTGATCAATGAATCTATTAGATATAATAGTTTTAAAGTATATTCCTTAGAATTTTGTATGTAAAGATATGTCTTCCACAAATGGAGGTAGTTTCACTACTTCCATTTCAATCTGGGCATCTTCTGTTTTTCTTTCTTTCCTTCCTTTGATGGGAATTCAGTGCAATGTTGAATAGAAGTGGTGAGATTACTTACCCTGTCTCATTTCCTGGACTTCAGGAAAAAGCATTCAGCTCCTCACCATTAGCTATGATGTTAGATGTAGGTTTTTTATAGAAGAACTTCATCAGGTTGCGGAAGTTCGTTCTATTCTCCAGTTTGTTGACTCTCATCATGAGAGGTGTTGAATTTTTCAAATGCTTTCTCTGTATCTGTTAAGATAACCATGTCTTTGTGTCTTTATTCTATTAATATTATGTGAATTGATTTTTAGATGTTAAACCAACCTTACATCCTAGAATAAATCCCACTTGATCATGGTGTATAAAGTTTTTATATGTTTACTGGACTTGGTTTGCTACTATTTTGTTGAGAATTTTTACATTTGTATTCATAGGTGTTATTTGTCTGTAGTTTTCTTTTTTGTGTATAATATTTTTGTTTAGTTTTGGTGTTAAGGTAATACTGATTTTTCACAAAATAATTATAAAGCATCCCTACATCTTATTTGTTTGAAAGAGTTTATGAAAGGTTGCTGTTGAATCTTAAATGTTTGATAGAATTTGTCAGCAAATGTATCTGGGGCCTGGACTTTTCTTTGTGAGTAGTTTTAAATAACTAATTCAATCTTTTTTATATTATTATTCAGATTTTATATTTTTGATTGAGTTGGTTTCAGTAATTTGTGTGTTTTTAGATATTTATCCAATTTATTCAGGTTATCTAATTCATTGCCATACAGTTATACATAGAATTCCCTTTAATACCTTATATTTCTGCCAGACCAGTAGTGATGTCTTCTCTGTCGCTCCTGATGTTAGTAATTTGAGTCTTTTGTTTTTTTTGGTCATTCCAACTAAAAGTTTGTCAATTTTGTTGATCTTTTCACAGAACCATATTTTGATTTCATTGATTTTCTCTTTGTTCTTCTTTTCTGTAATTATTTCTTCTCTAATGTTGTTTATTTTCTCCCTTCTATTTTCTTCTGGGTTATTTTCTGTTATTTTTTCTAATTTCTTCCCCCCAACTCTCCAGTTTTACTGAGAGATAATTGACATACATCACTGTTAAAGTTAAAGTGTACGCTTGATGGTTTGATTTACATATATTGTGAAGTAATTACCATAATAGTTTCAGTTAATATCTATCATCTCATATAGATACAATAAAAAGAAAAGAAAAAAGCAATTTTAAAATTTATAAATATTCACTGCAGAACCTATTAGAAATTGTGATTACATGTCCTTTCATTTCTTTTCCCTTTTAATAAAGTATAATTGATCTACAACACTGTTAGTTCCAGGTGCACACTAAGGTGGTTCAATATTTCTATTCGTTTCAAAATGATCACAACATAAACCTAGTTACCACATGTCACCATAAATAGTTATTACAATGTTATTGACTATATTGCCAGTGTTGTACATTTCATTTCTGTGACTCATTTGTTTTGTGACTGGAAGTTTTTACCTCTTAATCTCCTTCATCTATTACACTAATCTCTACACCAACCTCCCATGTGTCAACCACCTGTTTTTCCTCTCTATCTATAGTCTGTTTCTGTTTTGATTTGTTTGCTCATTTGTTCTGTTTTTTGGATTTCACATATAAGTGAAATCATATGGTATTTGTCTTTCTCTGTCTGCCTTATTTCACTTAGCAAAATGCCCTCTAGGTCCATCCATATTGTTGCAAATGGCAAGATTTCATTCTTTTTAATGGCTGAATAATATTCGTGTGTGTGTGTGTGTGTGTGTGTGTGTGTGTGTGTGTGTGTGTCTTCTTTATCCATTCATCTGTTGATGGATACTTAATTTGCTTCCATATCTTGGCTATTATAAATAATGCTATAATGAACATAGGGATGCATCTATCTTTTCAAGTTAATGTTTTGTTTTTCCTCAGAAAAATACCGAGAAGCGGAATTGCTGGATTGTTTGGAGTTCTGTTTTTATTTTTTTGAGGAACTTTTATACAGTTTTCAATAGTGTCTGTACCAATTTACACTTCCATCAACAGCACACAAGGGTCCCTTTCCTTCACATCCTCACTGACATTTGTTATTTGTTGTCTTTTTAATATTAACCATTCTGACAGGTGTGAGGTGATAGCTCATTGTGGTTTTGATTTGTATTTGCCTGATAATTTGTAATATTGAGCATCTTTTCACATGCCTGTTGGCCATCTGTGTGTCTTCTTGGAGAAATGTTTATTCAGATCCTCTCTATTATTTAATCAGGCTCTTTGTGTGCATGTGTTTGATGTTAAGTTGTATGAGTTCTCTGTATATTTTGGATATCAACCCCTTTGCTGGATATACCATTTGAAAATATTTTCTCGTATTCAGCAGGCAGCCTTTTCATTTTGTTGATAGTTTCCTTCACTATGCAAAAGCTTTTTACCTTTATGTAGCTCCATTTATTTATTTTTGCTTTTGTTTCTCTTGCCTGATGAGACATATACAAAACAATAATGCTAAGATCAATGTCAAAGAGCATATTGCCTATGTTTTCTTCTGGGAAGTTTATGGTTTCAGGTCTTATATTTAAGTCTTTAATGCATTTTGAGTTTATTTTTGCATATTGAGTAAGAAAGTAGTCCAAATTGATTTTTTTGCATTTAGCTGTCCAGTTTTCCCAACACCATGTATTGAAGACTATAATTTTGCCATTGCACATTCTTTTCTTCTTTGTCATAGATTAATTTACCATATAAGCATGGATTCTTTTCTGGGATTTCTATTCTGGTGCATTGATTGGTGTGTCTGTTTTTGTGCCAATAGCATTCTATTTTGTTGCTGTAACTTTGTAGTATAGTTTGAAATCAGGAGGTGTGGTGCCTCTAGCCTTGTTCTTCTTTCACAGGATGTTTTGATTATTCAAGATCTTTTGTGTTGCCTTAAAAATTTTAGAATTATCTGTTCTAGTTCATGAAAAATGCCATTAGTACTCTGAAAAGGATTGCATTAAATCTACAGATTTCTTTAGATAGTATGATTATTTTAACAATATTAATTTTACAATCCATGAGCATGGTATATCTTTCTATTTGTTTGCATTGGCTTCAGTTTCTTTCATAAATGTTTTATAGTTTTCTGACAGATCCCTTACCTCCTCAGTTAGATTTATTTCTAAGCATTTTATCTTTCTGATGCTGTTGTAAATGGGATTTTTTCCTTAATTTCTCTTTCTTATAGTTCATTATTAGTGTATAGAAATGCAATAGATTTCTGTATGTTAATTTTGTATGTTACAACTTTACTGAATTCATTTATTAGTTCCAATAATTTCTTGGTGTCATCTTTAGGATTTTCTATGTATAGTAGCATGTCATCTGCATACAGTAACAGTTTTACTTCTTCCTTTCCAACTTGGGATCCTTTTATTTCCTTTTCTTCTCTGATTTCTATGGCTAAGATTTCCAATATTATGTTGTATAAAAGTGGCATGAATGAGATTTTTTGTTTGGTTCCTGATCTTACAGGAAATGCTTTCATCCTTTCAGTATTTAGTATGATGTTGGCTATGGGCTTGTCATATATGGCCTTTATTTTGTTGAGATATGTTCCCTCTATACCCACTTTATTCAGGGTTTTTATCATAAATGGATGTTGAATTTTGTTAAAGTTTTTTTCTGCATCTATTGTGATGGTCATATGGTTTTTGTTCTTCAGTTTGTTAATGGAAATTATCACATTGATTGATTTGTGGGTATTGAACCATCCTTGCACCCTGGGGTAAATCCCACTTGATTGTGGTGTATGATCCTTTTGTATTGTTAAATTCACTTTGCTAAAATTGTGTTGAGGATTTTTGCATTTATGTTCATCAGCAATGTTGGCCTATAATTTGTGTGTGTGTGTGTGTGTGTGTGTGTGTGTGTGTGTGTGTGGTGTCTTTTTCTGGTTTTGGTATCAGGGTGATGCTGGCCATGTAAAATTAGTTTGGAAGCATTCCTTCCACTTCAATTTTTTGAATAGTTTGAGAAAGATAGGCATTAATTCTTTAAATGTTTGGTAGAATTCCCCTGTGAAGTTGTCTGGTCCTGGACTTTTGTTTGTTGGAAGTTTTTGAATTACTGATTTAATTTCACTGCTGGTAATTGGCCTGTTCAGATTTTCTGTTTCTTCCTGATTCAGCCTTGGGAGAATGTACATTTCTAGGAATTAATCCATTTCTTCTAAGTTGTCCATTTTATTAATGTATAATTGTTTGTAGTAACCTCTTATGATCCTTTGTATTGTGGTGTCAGTTGTAACTTATCCTTTTACATGTCTGATTTTGTTATTTGGGTTTTCTCACATTTTTTCTTGATTAGTTTGGCTAAAGGTTTATCATTTTGTTTATCTTTTCAAAGAGCCAGCTCTTTGTTTCATTAATGCTTTTTTTTTTTTCAGTCTCTATTACATTTATCTGTCTGATCTTTAAGATTACTTTCTTTCTACCAACTTTAGGCTTTTTTTTTAACTTCTTTTTTCCAATTTCTTTAGATGTAAGGTTAGGTTTTTTTGAGATTTTTCTTATTTCCTGATGTAGTCTTGTATCATGATAAACTTCCCTCTTAGAACTATTTTTGCTGTGTCTCATAGATTTTGGATCATTGTGTTTCCATTTTAATTCGTCTCCAGAGAGTTTTTAATTTCATCTTTAATTTCTTCCAGGACCTATTGGCTGTTTAGTAGCATATTGTTTAGCCTCCACTTGTTTGCATTTTTTCAGTTGAGGAAGATCTGTGTAGGGTTTGTGTTATTAACCTTCTTAATTAGAATTCCTCATTCTCTTATTTCTTTCTGTGGATTTAAGTTTCCAGCTGGTGTCAGCTCCTTATTCCAACACAGCTTTTTCTCCACTTACTTTCTTTGTTTTGATATTTTCAAATACCCTGCATTTCTACATATTACAGACAAAGCAATATTTATACACATATTGTTTTATTCAATTATCTTTAAAATCTACTAAGAGAGGAAAGAAGAGAAAATATGCATTATACTGTATTATATTATTACTTGCATAATTACTTTTACTGACCCTCTTTGTTTTATTGTGTGTATTGAATTACTTTATGGTGCCACTTGCCTTTATCCTGAGGAATTCTTTTAGTATTTCATTCAAAGTAGGGGTTTTAACAATGAACACTTTCTTTTAAGTGAACTCTGGGACAACATGAAGCACACTAACATTCTCATTATAGAGGTCCCAGAAAGAGAAGAGAGAGGAAAAGAACCTGAGAAAAATTTTGGAGAGGTAGTAACTGAAAACTTCCCCAACTTGGGAAAAGAAACAGTCACCTAGGTCCAGGAAGTGCAGAGAGTTCCACACAGGATCAACTCAAAGAGGAACACACCAAGGCATGTAGTCACCAAATTGACAAAAATTAAGGATAAAGAGAAAATATTAAAATTAATAAGAGGAAAGCAACAAATAACATACAAGGGAACTCCCATAAGGTTATCAGCTGCTTTTTCAGCAGAAACTCTACAGGCCAGAAGGGAATGGCATGATATATTTAAAGCAATGAAAGAGAAAAACTTACAACTAAGAATACTTTATCCAGCAACGCTCTCATTCAGATTTGATAAAAAAAACCAAAAGCTTCACAGATAAACAAAAGCTAAAAGAATTCAGCACCACCAAACCAGTTTTACAATGAGTGTTAAAGGACCTTCTCTAGTCATCAAACCATTAGAAAAGAGAACAAAAAGAAGAAATAGAAAAAAAAAAATACTTATAAAAGATTGCTTTGGCAGTTTGGGGTCTTCTATGGTTCCATATAAATTTTGGAATTGTTTCTTTTAGTCTGTGAAAAATGATGTGAGTATTTTGACAGGGGTTGTATTGGATCTGCAGACTACTTTGGGGAGTATGGCCATTTTGATAATGTTGAGCCTTCCAATGCAAGAGCGAATGATATCTTTCCGTTTCTTTGTATCATCTTCAATTTCCTTCATCAGCATTTTACAGGTTTCAGAGTATAGGTAACCTCTTTGGTTAAGTTTATTTATAGTTATTTTGTTGTTTTTGATGCAATGGAAATGTCTCTGCCAGTTATAAAATTCTGGCTTTTGAAGTGAAAAAAATGAATGAAGGGCTGCAAATGGCAAAATATCCTTCTTTCTTATGGATGAGTTGTATTCTATTAAATATATATGCGGCATCTTCTTTATCCATTCATCTATTGATGTGCACTTAGGATGCATCTGTATCTTGGCAATTATAAAGAATGTTGCTGTTAATAGCAGGATATATGTATCTTTTTGAATTAATTTTTATTTTGTGGTTGGTTTTATTCCTTTGATAACTATGTAAGTTTAAAAAGCTAAAGCTCTAAATGTTCTTAGAAATAATGAACAGTACTGTATGTAAATTAAAAATATGTGCAGTATATTATGTATATGTATTTACATGCAACATATTGTATACGTGCAGTCAAATTGTAACAGTTCTACCTAATAAAACTGAAAAATGAAAAAAAGAGCTTTTTCTTCCTTCCTTCCTTTCTTCCTTCCTTCTTTCTCTTTTCTTCTTTTCTTCCTTTGTTTTCCTTCCTTCCTTCCTACCTCCCTCCCTCTCTCTTTCTTCTCTTTCTTTCTTCCTTCCTTCCTTTGTTTCTTCCTTCCTTCCTTCTTTCCTTTCTTCCTTACCTATTTGGAATTTTCTTATTTAGCCTTCATTTTTGAAAGAGTTTGTCTGGTTATAAGGTTCTTGGTTGATTGCTTTTGCTTTCAGTACTTTGAATCCCACTGCCTTGTGACTTCCACTGTTTCTGATAAGAAGTCAGCTGTTAACCTTCTTGGGATTCCCTTGTGTGTTGATGAGTCATTTTTCTTGTGTTGTGTTCAAAATTTTCTGTTTGTCTTGCTTTTTAAGTAGTTCAGTGAAGTCTATTTCCCTGCAATGTACAGCCTCTGATGTCTCTCCTCTGAGAGTGCAGCATTGAGAACATATTTTCTCCTTCATCAGCAGAGATGTTGGTGTCTATTTGTGTACACTTTGAATCTCTCTTTCCTTGATCTGCCTCTTAAGCTTCTGGCTGGTCTGCTTTTGTTGGTATCCCACCTAGATGTTAGCCTCTACTAATTGCTAGCTATTTGCTCTATTTATTTTTATAATACTTTGTTATTGTTTGATAATACTTTTGTATAAATTTCTCCATAGTCTGATGCAATTAAAGTCATATTTCTTTTCAGGAGTAGGGTGTTCCCTGTCTTTGGATCTTACTCTGACTGCAGGAGGGCTCTTTTTAGCTGTCTTTTCCTTAGTTCTCTCTGTTAAACTTCTAGCTGGTATACCATGTTGCTTACTCATGGAGCCACCAGGCTTGTCCTGTGCACTACCAAGATCTTCATTGTATTTTAAGAATGTCCTTAAGCATGATCTTCTCAAATTATGTTATAAATAAAATCAGACCTTTTGAGGAGTGATGGGAACCTCACTATTCTTGAAACTCACTTCTCACTTCTCTACCTAGTCAGAATCTCTGTACCACTAAACCAGAACTGGGTGGTCCTCTTCTCCTTGTGACACTCATGCTTTATCAGTGAGAGGTCTTCTCTTGCTCCTCCTAGCAGTGAGCCTCCATCCTACAAGATGTCTAGGGCAGGGGTGATAAAGGCCCAGTATTTTTGGCCCTATGAATGAGTGCTCATTGAAGAAGGGAGCCCCAGTCCTCTTGGGCATCTTTGCCTGGATTAGAACTCCTGTAGCATGAAGATGATGAGGGGATGAAATTTGCTGAGAACTTCCCCATGCTGGGGTGAAATCATAACCCTAGACTGGAATCTTTAGGGAGAGGGCCCTCATCTTCATGGCCACACCAACCTAGCATAGAGTTTCCATTACACTGGGCTGAGGGTGGGGATATGAGTTCGGTTAGGGCTCAAATGCCACATACTCTCACTGTTAGTACTGAGATTTAATAGATTTTTCTTGAGCAAATGTTTTCCACTATGCCATTAGGACAATCCCTAGAGACTTTAAATATTTGTTTTATATAACATTACATAAATAAATGGTTGTTTTGCTGGGGAGAGGGTCTACTGAGCTCCCTGTGACACCATTTTTCATGTCCTATATCTCCTTGCCTTTTATACATTGAAGTTGGATCATAATCTGTCCTCTTCTTGATCTTTCAAAAGCCATTATAACATAATTCCACTATGGAATGTTATGAAGATTTTTTTCTACTATATAATATGATCTCAGAATCTTTTAGCTTAAATTTTATAGTTTTTTGAGTTCTTCCTCTAACTTTGACTAGTCAGCCATTAAAATATTTTTAAAAACAATTTTGGCAGCCTGTGTGTGCATAGTTACCCTCTTTAATGCCTTCTAATTTTCAGATTTGAAGCTGATTGGAAGCTTGTCACAATTATGGGCAATTGTAGTAAAAACATTCTGAGGGCCTAGAGAAATCTCCAATGAACCAAGTGTCTATCCTCCAAATCATGTCATTCCACAAAGACTATCCAGAGCCTTTGATAAGTCTGTTAACTTCCTGGTGTTGATGATCCTCCAGACAGGGGAGTTAGTGGGGAGCTGAGACGTGCTATAGAAGTGACCTCACAAGCTGCTCCCAGCTTCAGCAGTGATGACTGGGCTAAGTGGTCAAGAGGTGTGTGTATGTGAAAACACAGCAACTCTAGAAAGGGCTAAAATTTTAGAATAGAAAAGAAACACCTTGCCTTGGAGGCTCATGGGGTCTGAGAGCCAGTCCTGAGGTAAGGCAGGAAGAGGGTGGGAAGCTCTGACCCACAGAGGGGCCCAGCACTGGCTTTGCTGCAAGTCTAGCCCAAGCAAGAATGCCCTGATTCTGATAATCCAGTTATTGCATCTTCTCTGCGTCTGAATACTGCCATGGACAGCTGCTGTTCCTCAGCGCGTCTGTGCCCTGGGGTGCCATTCTGCCTTTCCTAGTGTCCGTGTTAGAGATTTGCATGAACAGCATCCCCTGGCTGCAGCCTGCCATTAACAACAAACTTTCCTCGATGCGCATGGCCAGCCGTTAACGTGCACAAAGTTCTTTCATACTTGTGCCCGAAGGTCTTGTTTGCTGGATCTCATCTGCTTTGTGTGTTTTACCAGCTTGCTGTGACTGTCTCCTGTGATCTTGCCTATATAGATGGTCTATTGGTCAGCAAATGTCTAACCTCAATTGCGAGATATATTTAAAGTTCTGGCCTCTCTCAGTGTACTCCTGCAATGTGCCACCCAGCTGTAGTTAATGGAGGCCTGACAGAAACAGCCAGTGCTTCTCAAACTTGGGCATGTAACAGAATCACTTGGAGGGATCTTTAATATGCAGATTGCAGGGCTCTGCCCCCAGAGTTTGTGACTCAGGTGTGCTGAGTTAGGGACAAAAGTCTGCTTTTCTAACAGCTTGCTGAGTGATGCTGGTGCTGCCGGTCCAGGGACCACACTTTGGGAATGGACCACATCATTGATCCAAAAGGTTACATGACTCAAATAGTTCAAGTTGCCATCCCTGGGGAGCTCACCAAAGCCCATTTTTAACTTTTTTCCTGCATTTAAAAATCTTCATTCCTTTTTTCTATTTTATAATTAAGAATAATAAATAACACAAATACCCGCTTATCCAAATACATGTCCTCAAATTCTCCACTCAGCCTGTTCCCTCTGGCCTATTGGACGTCTTTCTCTTCCTTCCTCTTTCTTCCCTCAGGGTGTTTGCAGAAACTACTCTGCCTGGAGAAGACCCCAAATGCCCGTTGTTCAGGTCAAAGGTTAAAGTTCACCTTCTCAGAGAGAACGTGCCTAATCCATGCCACTCTCTATCACCCGAGATTTCATTTTATCTTGTCCTTTAACTTGCCTGTGTTTTCTGTTTCCTGACTGATCGCTTCTCCTTTTGCATCCCCTTCTCCACCACGTATGGGGAAGTCTGTCACGTAGCAGGTGATCAATAAATATTCGTTGAGGGACTAAATAATGGTAGAAATAAAAATATTATTTAAAAAAATGGGCCAGACCCCTACCATGTTCTCAGCTGTGACAGTGATATGCACATCAGTGAAGCCAGAACAGATCTCTGGGGAGAGGCTGCTTCTGAGGGGGACCTGGAGGGGATGAAGGACATGGCAGAGAAGGAACTGGGGGCAAGCTGGGAGAGATGGTGTCCTGCCTTGGAAGGTGGGGGAGTTTAAGCAAGGCTGGCTCAGATTGTCAAACAGAGCAGGCAGCTCAAGCACAGGAAGGACAGGACATTCTATGTGCCTGTAGGTGATCGTATTAGTTCCCGAGGGTTACTGTAACGATGTCCCAAATATGGGTGGCTTGAGATGAAGGAAAAATAATTCTCTCGCAGTTCTGGAGGCTGGAAGCCAGATACTAAGGTGTTTATAGGGCCGTGCTCTCTCCAAAGTCTTTAGCAGAAGCTCTTTCCTTACTTCTTCTGGCTTCCGGTAGCCCCAGGTATTCCTTGGCTGTGGCAGCATAACTCCAACCCCTGCTTTGTAGTCACTTGGCGTTCCCTCCCTGTCTGTGTCTGTGCCCTTTCTCCTCTTCTTATAAGGACACAAGTCATTGGATTAGGGCCCACCCTGATGACCTCATCTTAATTTGATTACAACTGCAAAGATCCTATATCCGAATCTGCACATGCACAAATTCTGGAGGTAGGACTTCAATATATCTCTTTGGAGGACACAAGTCAACTCATAATGTGACAATGAGTTATATCTGAAGAACATTTTACCCCACGGTTCTCGAAGGAAGAACGACCCAGCCATCCGATGCTGAAGCCCCGCAGGAAATGCGCCTCAGTCCAGGATCACTCAAAATGGTGAGTACCCTCAGTCCAGACCCCTCAAAGGAGAAATGCCTCACCCTAGGATCCCTCAAATAACAACAGTACTTCTATTGATATACCCCAAACATACTATGGTCTTGGTCCACTTAGGTCCCATTTGGGGATGGAATGGGAGGGCCTCCATGTTCTGATTTCAGTGGTAAGTGTGACCTGTGTCTCTGCCCAGGTTTAGACCCCTAACAGGGAGTCTTCAGGCTTCAGTGCTGCATGATGTACAGGTCTATTGGACAAGGTCCATTCTTTCTAGGTGTGTCCCTAGAAAAATATACAATAACCCCTTTACATGGAGGAAGGGATAGAGGCTCAGAGAGGGCATGTGTCTTGCCAGTGGTCCCATGGCTCATAAGCAGTAAAGCTAGTCCTCTTGTGCTGTTTAAATGCTCTGAGTATTGCTCTGTGCTGATTCTATTTTATTGGGATGCCTTTACCAACAGTCAACCCTTTATCCATGCCCAGACCCTTAAGACTGGAGTGCCCAGTCTTAAGACTGGAAGATGAAGGGAATCTCTGGAATATGGAAACTGATCCCAGGTCTAAGACCCCTTTGTACCTCAGGACCATTTTTTCATCTGTTTGTTGTTCTTTAATGTTGGTTAAATGCGTACAAAGTGCATAAGAAGCATGACAAGGAAGCTAGTCCCCAGGAGTCTGCCATCTCCCAGGTGTGGGCCTTTACATTCAATATTGTGAGTAAGGGAATTCTGGGGCAGCAACCTGGCTCAGACTGGAGGGCTCTTCCTTGTGGATATGACCACTGAGCCAAGTGCAGAAGGAGTCTAGGAACCAGGCATACGATGTAGAAAAGCCTAGAGGGGGAAAGAGAGTGGTCTCCTTGGGTTTGAGTCGTGGGAAACCAGAAGTCCTAGAGATGAGCCTGGGGGAATCAGAGATGTGGCCCTGAGGAGCCTGGATGCCATGTGAAGGAATGTGATGCTCTTCAATGCTCTTTAAGTCCCCAGAGAGTTTGGAGTCATCCAGGGAGCAAGAAAGATGGTTTCTGCATTTCTAAATGCCCTCACATTGTGTAGGACAGAATCCTACCCACTGTCTGCACTCCTGGGCACTGGCATTGCTCAAAGCCACCTTGGGCCTCCTGACTGGAAATGAAGCAGTAGCTGCACTTGGGCTGTGCCCTCTCAGAGCTGGGGTCAGACTTGATCAGGGCCATGATCTCTGTGGGATGCTGGCCTTTTTTCTAAGCCTGTGATTGGAGACATGCCAGGCTGGGCCAGGCAGGGGGAGGAGCCTTGTTACATCAGCACCCCAGTGAGCAGGGGATGCTGAGGCCCTGGATTGGTGCCTTTCCATAAGGCCACAGATAAAGGCAAAAATGACCTTGGGACTTACATGGCAAGAAAGCTGAGTCTTCCAGATAGGCTTGGATTTAACAAGACCCTTAATTTAGGGGTCTATTCCATTGTTCACTCACACATCAAATATTTATCAAGCATCTGCCATGTGCATAGCCACCTGCTTACTCCAGGGGGATGGAGGTGGGGAAAGGACATTCCCTGGCTCTAACATATCCACAGTGCAATGAAGGAGATACCAAGAAAACACTCCAACTGTGTAGTTGTCATGATAGAGGTAGGTGTAAATCCAGACTTGGGAGCCAAGAGCAGAGAGCAGTTAACCTTGATACAAAGGCCTTAGTCCGTGGATGAAGACATGGACCCCAGAAGGTTTTGGCTACAGTCCTGTCTGATGTTAATTCAATTGCTGCTCTCACAAGATCCTACCATGAGGAAGATCCTTCTCCTGACTTCTTTAAAGGTGATTTCAGACCTTTTCCAGACCCTTAGCTTTAGTCCTGCATCCTCACTCTTAGCTGATAACCAAGGAGATGGAGTCAGCCATTACACACTGATGGTCCCCAACACCCATCCTTCACCACCTCAGCCTAGGGACCCTAAGGTTCTAAGCACCATCTCCAAGCCGATGAGTCTCAGAAGGGTATCCCTAGCCCTGACCATCTCCTGAACTCTAGCTCTGTCTCTCAGATACCCCAAAGATACCTTAAGCCCAATTTGTCTCAGACTCAATATTCATCAAGTCTGTATCCTCTCACCCTCAAAGAAACATGCTCATCTTTCTGGATTCCACAACTTTGTTAGTGGTGGGGGTGCTCACTCAGCTCCCCGATCCAGAATTCTAGAGACTGCCCTTGAATCCCCTCAAGTGACCTTTTGGCTGTAGGAAGTATCTGAATATCTCTGCATTCTCTCTCTTCCTCCCTTCCAGTGTTACTGCCTCACCGTCTTCCACCTGAATTACTGCCATAGCTTGGCTGTGATTCCTTTCCTATAATATGCCATTTCCTAGTTCACCCATCACACTGTCCTAAGGGTGATTTTTATCACAAGTGCAAAACTTATAAAATCCACCATGGCATCCCGTAACTCACAAAGCGGACAAGAGCCTTCAGAATTTGCTCCCTGCCTACTTCTACTTGTATGTTCTTCAATTTTCGCCATCACCTCTCTCTCTTCCTTAAGCGTCAGCAATCTGGAATTGACCTTACTATAAGCACCCTTGACTGCCTATCCTGCACCTGCTCCCCTCTCCCTCTCTCCTCATGGAACCACATCTGATTACCACCCTCCCCTTCAAGGAGGACTGCCTGCCTTGAAGCCTCTTTTCACATGACATCCTCTAGCTCCATAATTGGTCCAGAGTGGACAGACATACTCAATGCGAGTTTAGGAAGGGGTTTTACTTCTTCTCCGTTTTGCTAAATGTGAATAACGAAGCCGTCGGCTCCATTGTCACTGGTCATTATCTTGGACAGTCCTGGGGTGAAACTGACATGAGGACAGAATAAGATGGTGAAGGTACATGGGTCCTTAGTGGAAGCAGGACGCTGGTGATTGGTGCCTCATCTGGAGACCAACTTGGACTCTAGTCATGTGAATTTATCAAGGATTTTCTGTTACTTACAGCCTAAATCTGACAGATGCTAATTCAAGCCCTCATGCCTGAGTTCACTGCCTAAATGTAGGATGAACATAGTGCCAGATGGCCCAGGACCGAACTGGTTTATGTCCCTTGGTTGAGCATAATTAATAACAATATCCCATTCCACTCTCCAAGATTCCTAAGTCTGGACAATAAAGTACCTTTTCACTCTACTGAAATTACTCATATGGATATCCTCTGCTTGGAGATCTCCTACTCAGACATCTAGAGCCCGTTCATGTATCACCTTGATGAGGAGGCTTATCCAACTTCCTTCTTTACTTCCCTGCTTGCCTGGATGGAATCCCACTGCCCCTTTGTAACAATCCCTGTCTTGTGGACATATCTGGTACCACATATACTAGACTGCATTGGAATTACTTATTTTTATTTCTATTAGATTGTGAGCTTAAGGACAGGTACCACCTGTGCTTGATAAGTGATTATTAAAGACACAAATGCATTGTTTAAGGTACCTTAATTGCATATAGTGCATAGGAACATCTGAGCCACAGAGTGGCCTCATGATTATTTATGGATGAGACACAGCTTGACAGAGCCTCCGGGTCCTCATCCCATGGCACAGACACTCAGTGACCAGCAGAGAGCAGTCACCGTGAGGCATCTCCTGAGCAGCCCGCAGAGTCCTCCTAAAGAACACACGGTGCTCTGGCCTGAAGAGCAGCAGGAGAACACTGAAGATGTTCCAAAGGGCTCCCAGCTGCTCCAAGAGCAGCTCGTCCAGCTGAGCGGGGCGGGGACAACTCCCTACTTCTGGAAGCCAAGAGTTGTTGCCATGTACAGGGCCCCTGGGTTCCCACTTCCCATCTCAACATGAAATGCCCTTTGTTGTTAGGCAGACTCCAGACATCTTGGAACCAAGCCCCATTTGAATTTTCTCTGGTGCCCTTTGTCCCCATGCAGAGGGGCTGCCATGAATAGTTTCTCTATTGGAAGGACTGGAGTGAAAGGAGCCAGAGGAGATGACTTCATTCTGTTTCTCTGGATAGTCTTCCAGGTCTGAGGAAGGTGCTCTGAGTCCGTGCCCTACATCCCACCTCCGCTGTCCTGGAAGCCTTAGCTTTTTAGGAATTCCCATCATCCTAGAATTTTGAGGGGGCTGGAACTCAGAAAAGGAGTTTGCTCCTTAGCAAATATTGCTGGGTATATTGACAAGGAGAGTCTTGCCTGCCTGCTAGGCAAGGGGGGTTCAGGAAACTCTCTGCAGTCAGGAGTGAAGGTAAAATCAAAGAGACTGAGAAAGCAAACGAAGATTCCCCAACATTCTCCTATCGGTGGCACTACCGATGAGGGGCATAACCATCGCCGCTGAGAAGGGTGGCCCACGGCCAGGCAGCTTGGCATCAGGGGGTGGCATCCTGCCCTGCACCCTCTGTCCACGGCAGCCTATGCGGCTCTGAAAGCCCAGAAGAGCAGATGTATGAAGCTTTACAGTGAATTGTAAGATACTTGTCAGAAAAAAACTCCAAACTGTGACATGGTATCCAGGACACTTTTCCAGCCTTATCTGTGTACCCCCGCCTTCTATCTCTGGGGCACAGATGCTCACAGCACTTCAGCATCACCAAGAGACCACACAATTCTCAACCGATGTGTCTTTGCTCATCCTTGTAACTTGATCTGGAATATTTCTTTGTCTTTGTCATCCAGCAAGCTGTAAACAAACCTGATGACCCAGTGGAAACAATTTCTCCTAATAAGCCTGCCTTCTGTGGGCTTCCAAGACCAAAAAAGCTGGGATCTTCTTCCTTCCTTCTTTCCTTCCTTCCTTCCTTTCTTTACTTCTTTCTTTCTTTTTTCTTCTAAAACTTGACTTCAGATGTTAGGATACTGGAGTAAATGTTGGGCATGTGTGCGTGTATGTCCCATTTAGCATCTGAGATCCCTTAGGAAAGAGGTTGTCTTCCCCAGGCTTCCAGAATGCTCTTCATTTCACTGTCAATGCTCTGAAACTTTGACTGTGTTGACTGTGTGCCTGTAAGTACTGTAAGGAGACTGCCATTTCCAGGAAGATAAACTTTGAAACTATGAGAAATTATCTTTTCTCCTTCTGGTTTGCCCAATAACTTTACGTCCCTAAAGGAAAGCTTTAATTGGAACCTTGACTCTGTATTTGGAGGTAATGGGCCTTACTAAAAATGGATTAGAGCAGTCCATAAACTCTTTCCCTAAATGTTAACATATTACAGGGCCTACCAAGGTTACTTAGCTTGGCAAGAAAGCATGCATTAAATATTGAAATAACAATTTCCTGGATTCCGGTGCAGGCTTCTAACTTGTCCCTGTATCCTGGGGCCATGAGTAAACAGCTGTGACTTAATCAGTAACTGCTGTAAACCCCAAGCTTTTTGCAGTTCTCTTGCAAAGAGAATGAAGGAAGAAACAGGACAGAGTAGACACGAGGGAATGATTACTGACAGCTGCCAACCTTTACAGCCAGCCTCTCTGCTAAATACTTTGCCCAAGCCATCTTTGTAGCCCCTCTGGGCTAGATGCTGCCATGACTCCTGCCTGGAAGATGACCCACCTGAGATGCAGAGTGCTGGGGTGTGTTTCCCCAGGTTGCACAGTGAGACCCTAGTTGATTGCATTTGATTTTGGAGCTCGGGTTCCTAACCATTCGGCTGTGCTGCCACCTTAATTATTCTCCTGTTGAGGTTCAAGTTCAGAGAGGTCAGCTGAGGCAGGCAGACAGAGACATGCTCTAAAGGTTAGGATCTCAGGTTCTTCCTTTCAGGGCAGGGGCGACTGTGCCTTGGGTGCAGTAAAACTGGGCTCCAGAAGAGTCCTGGAATGGGGGCTGAATCTAGCTCTGTGAGGGGCACAGTGCCTTTGGGCATGTTGTTCGAGCCCTTGACACATTGGTTTGTTCATCTGTAAAATGGGGTTGTTTTGAGATACTTCATGTATGGAGTTCAGCACAGTGTCTGGGCACATGAAGAGATGGAAAAAAAGGGGAAGGGGGAGGAGGGAAGGCAGCGGTGGTGGTGGAGGTCTGCTAGGGCACGAAGAAGACTTTGTCTATCTTCTTAAAATTACTCCCATTTCTGTGGTCATAAGAATGTCCTGGGGGGGGGGGGGAATATTTCCAGAAAGTCTCTTAGGAATTTGGGAGGAAATAGAAATCTATTTGTTCCCTTGTGCCTTTCTCCTCTTGGACCTGGTACCCAATTATAACTTCTCTTTTACCTCCTCCTTTCCCTGCCCAGCCTTGCCCATCCCCTGGATTCTGGACGGCCACTTAACTGCAAGAATGGGCCCTTGGTTCTGTGCATGGTCCCCAGTTTGGACCCAGACATTCAGCTTTGCACAAACACAGCAGCCTCCCCTGCTGCCTGGTTAAGCGATATCCCCCCAGCCCACGTCCACTGCAGGGCAGAACTAACTGGAGCCACACACCTGAGAACATCCCACTGGCCATGGGAGATTAGGGCCAAGAGGCGAGGGTCTGCCCATTGAGGTGGGGCCAATGAAGTTAGGTCTACCTTCTAGCAAAATCACTGTGGATGTTTCCCATAAGTGAGAGGGGATTGGGGGCTGTTTCACAGAGCCATCATGCTGACCCTAAAGCTAGCTGAAGAAATTTCTGGATTTCAGGAAAAAGTCTCAATGTTAATGACACTCCAGCACCACTAATGGCCTGGCTCCAGTGGTAAGCATGGCCCTTTGGTTTAGCTAGCCACAGCTCTGCCACTTCCTTGGCCTGAGCCAAGGTGACTGAATTCCTCCCATAACCATAACACTCATTCATCATGTGTGTTTATAGTAACTGACACACTTCAAGGCCATTGACAAAAAGCAGCCTGCTGATGGCAGTAGGTCTCATTGGTCCTGTGGTGGGAAAGGACATTGGCCGAGCCTGGAGATCTGGGTAATATGTGACTTATCTTAGGAATGCCTGACTTTGAAAAATATACACAGAGTGACCCACCACGGACCCTTAAAACACTATTTGCTGGCCTTATGCATTCTCTGCCTCATTAAATATGTTGGTTGTTTAAAATTGCTGAGGGATAATTAAACAGGCCTGCAGTTGATTTATGGGAGACAAACAGAGCTATGAATGCTCAGAAATCTTGTGTTTTTGAGGGAGGTAATTTATGAAGATAAAGCTAAATGCTGACGGCAGAATCCCAACTCAAGGTTGGCTATAAGAAGGGATGTTTCTCAAGGGAGGGGTTATAGCTCAGTGGTAGAGCACATGCATAGCATGCACGAGGTCCTGGGTTCAATCCCCAGTCCCTCCATTAAATAAATAAATATAAATAAATAAACCTAATTACGCCTCCCCCCAAAAAAGTGATGTGTCTTGAGAGCCCTTCAAATCCATGGAGGCCAGAAATGTCCAGATGAGTATCATGTCCTGATATCCTGGTCTGGGTTTGGAGTTTGATAGTATTTTTAATGCAATCTCAAGACCTAAGAAGAAAATTGAAACGGAAGACTGCACTCGGACACCCGCATGCACCCCGTACACGATGTGCCACCACGGAGGCTAAACTATGTTTGGAATTTGAAGTGGAATCAAAAGGAACGGTTGTGATAGTGGGTCTGATGAGGGGCCACCCCTGTTTGACAGCCAACGTTTCTTCGTAGTGTGGTTAACACTCACCACCGGGCTCTTCCTACAACAAGTCATACAACGGAGGGTGTGGGTGCTGCTTGAGCAAGTCCGGGCCTTCGGTCCCAGAGTTCTCTGGGGAGGGATGGGGAAGGTTTCCTTTCTTTCTCTTCTGAGTGAGGCTCATAGTAAGAGGACAACACAGAGGATGCACTGAGGCCGACTTCTGTGGGGGAAACTGTCTTGGAGGGCAGAGGACATCTGAGACTTTGAAACACTTGAGTTTCCCAGCCTGGCTGAGCTCATTGCTGGTTCGGGAGCAGCCTCGGTCAGCAGGTGGATGTCTTGATGTGGCCCCTGCGTCCCTGTGGCTCCTGGCCATGTGGCAGCTTCCAACTGGCTGCACCTGGGCCATAGGCTTTGTCCTGCCCTCTCTGGTCCCTCAGTCAATCATGGATACCTGCTTTTGTCCACTTCGAAGGGCTGACTCTCCTCTGCCTCAGTTGGCATCTCCTTCCATCCTGTGTGCTGGTCCCAGGGAAGCCAGTGTGGGCCAGTCACGTCTAGACACATCAGTGCATTTAACTATTGCTCGTTTCTGGCCTCCTTTTGTCTCTTCAGCTTTTCCCTGAGCACACTTTAATCCCTAACATCTCTGACTCAGTGGTCTACCCTAGAAATACGTGTAGGGTGCAGTAGCTGATCTGGGATCCCAGCTCATGTGTGCTGGGGTCCAAGGCCCAGCTTCACTTCCTCTGCTCACGTTATCTTGGATGTGCATCCCAAGTGTCTTGAAACTTCCGAGGGAAAAAGAAAATTGAACTATTGGAACAGCCACAGGACAAAAGAGTATTCATTAAATATTTTCCCTATGTAGGTCTTTTGTTAAAGATGCTTCCAACAATATCTGAGCCACTACAAGAAAATGGCCTGACCCAACCTTCTTTCTCTTTTCAGCTCTTCCCTCCTTTCTGTGTGCTCACCAAGGCAGAAATCCCACCCTGCTCCAAGTCTCCCCACATTCTGTTTCCGTCTTTTTTAATGTCAGCTCTCCTTATCAGGAATGACCTTCCTGTCAAGCACGGGTCCTGCTGAATTAAAATGTCAGTCCTGTGCCTTTCTGTCAGAAACCACCTCAGAACCTGAGTAACTCCTTTCTGCCCTGAACCCCAAAGCTAGCCACACATCACCAGGAAAGACCTCTTTGCGCTAACAAAGGGAACGTTTTGCCAACCTGGTTTGAGTTACTGTGTGAACTTGGACATACTTCAAATGCTTAAAATACTCTTTAATGTGGAATTTACATTAATTTCAACTGTCCTTGTCTTCCATATGTCTGAACTGGTAAATTTGTTGGGTGGAAAAATCAAAATTAGTGACTCTATTTTGCTCCCTGCCAAATAAACCCAAATATGAAAAAAAAAGCAAATGATTATTTTATTCCATTTAAATGTCCCTGAGACTAACTTAACAAGGCAGTCACAAACTTGAGGTTTTAATGTTCCTGTCATATTTGTCAGTAATTTTAACCTAAGCCCATTAAAAATGTAGAACTTGCTGTTTAGATTGGACATGAAAGTGCCTCCTGTTCTGGGAATCACCAGGGCAACTCCCCCAAGACCACGGGGAAAAGTTGGTTTCCTTTTTGCATGAATAGGAAAGTGGTACTGCTGAACATGTGACCCTGAGACTGGTCTCAACCTTGCACTCTCACCTGGTAAGAATATCATTTTTCTCTCTACATAAGTGAAAGTATTTGGACAATCAGCGACAACCCAATCATAAGCCAGAATGTGACTTGGAGTTAGTATTATCAGTAAATAAAATCAAGTTGTGGATTCAGGGGAGATTAACCCTTCAAGAAGTCCAGGAACAACAGAGCCAGCCAAGCTGAAGCTCTTGAGTTGAGGTTATAACTGCATGGTCTCAGCAGATCCTGGAGATGGACAAGTGCTGGGCATTTGTGTGGGGAAGGGTGCTGTGGGGGGTGCAGGGCATTGGTGGATATTAAGATTAAAAAAAGAAAACAAACCACATTGTCATCTGAAAGAAGATAGATGACAGTTGGTGAAACAACAGGCCTCTAGGGACTAATTACTTGTCTGCTATAATTCAGGGACTTCACCAGTGACTTGCGTGGACTCAACATGTCAAATGTCAGCTCTGTGTTATGAAATAAAATACATGTTCTCTTAATGTAAACAGTACAAAAATGCTCTCAAATGTCTCAAGTCGTTAGTCACCCTGGACACATTCAGTGCCCTACGACTTGTCCCCACGGCCCTAAGCCCAGAGGTCACTTGTAGAAAAAGGAAGCATCAAGGAATTAAATGGTGCAACCAAGTAGTTGAACTTCAGATGTCACCTTGGTAACCTGGGGCTAAGGTGCATCCAAACAGCTACTCATGGAAACTCAGGCTTTAGCAGCCTACAGTGTTGCACATTCAGAACACAAGAGTAATCTCAAGTAAAAGCTCCCCAAACTTACCTCCCTGCATTCTGCTTTGGTTTCATGCAGGTTGTCACAAGAGCTTGGAGGGAGGCTGCTGGCCAACTGGTACCCTGGTAAGGTTTGAATCAGCAGTGGGAGGGTGAGGGAGGGTAAGTAGCACGGGCTGCCCATTACACCCCCTGCCTTCCTGCCACTGCGCCACATCCCACAAGCTGCGTACTGATCAAATACAGTATGTATTTAAAGCAGGCTGAGGAGTTGGCGCACAGAGAGCACGAGGTAAGTGCCAGCTCTGTTTTAGCCTTTCAAGGACAAACACGCACTGATGCATCTTCCTAAAAGATGTACCTCTTTTTTTCTCATAAATTATTCTGTTTGAAGTCTATTTTTTCTGATATTGTTATAGTCACGCCTGTTTCCTTATAGTTGCTATTTGTATGCTCTGTCTTTTTGATTCTTTTACCTTCAGTGCATTTGTATCTTTGAAGCTAAAGTATGTCTCTTATAGACAGCATATAATTGCATCTTGTTTTATTGTTATCCAATCTGGCAGCCTTGGCCTTTTGATTGGATTGTTTAATTGTTCATATTTAATGTTATTTATATAGTTGGATTTACATCTGCCACTTTATTTTTTGTTTTCTATATGTCTCATGTCTTTTTTGTTCCAGGAGTAGCATTTTTTTTTTTAATTGGAGTACAGCCAATTACAATGTGTTGATTTCTGGTGTACAGCACGGTAGTTCAGTCATACATATATATACATATATTTGTTTTCGTATTCTTTTTCATTAAAGATATTGAAGATATTAAAGATATTGCACATAGTTCCCTGTGCTATACAGAAGACATTTACTTTTTGTCTATTTTTATACATAGTAATTCATATTTGCAAATCTAAAACCCTCAAATTTATTGCTTTCCACCCCTTTTCCCCTAGTAACCAAAAGATTGTTTACTATGACTGTGTCTGTTTCTGTTTTGTAGATGAGTTCATTGGTGTCTTCTTTTTCTTTTTTTTAGATCCCACATATGAGTGATTTCATATGGTATTTCTCTTTCTCTTTCTGGCTTAGTTCACTAAGAATGACGATCTCCACGTCCATCCGTGTTGCTGCAAATGGCATTATTTTATTCTTTTTTTACAGTTGAGTAGTATTTCCTTGTATAAACATACCACAACTTCTTTATCCAGTCATCTGTCGATGGACATTTAGGCTGTTTCCATGTCTTGCTTTTGTAAATAGTGCTGCTATGAACATTTGGGTGCAAGTGTCTTTTTGAATTAGGGTTCCCTCTGGATATATGCCCAGGAGCGGGATTGCTGGGTCATATGGTAAGTCTATTTTTGGTCTCTCGAGGAAATAGATTCTTACTTTCCAGACTCTCATGAAAATCCTGTAATCTGATTTGAGCCCTGCTGTGCAAAACTTTGCTGCTTCCCAGCAGGAAAACTCACATTTAATTGTGTATGTTCTTTAGACAATTGCAATCAAGTTTTTCTTATTTATAGTGGTTCTTTTTAGACCAAAGATAATAAATAATCAAGTTTCAAAAAGTTTAATTTGGCAAAAAAATAAAAAATTCAGTATACTATTGTATACTGTGCTGCTATGAACGTTGGGGTGCAGATATCTTTTTGAATTAGAGTTCCCTTCAGATATACAGGCATAGCATTTTTACAAGGGCATATTCTAAAACTGTGGATTTGGGTTTTAGTTTTAATATTTAATAACAAAATATTGTCTTACTTGCTTTCCTTTGTGCATGACTCTCCGTCAAGGTCTTCCTTAAAAGGAAAACCCAAACCTCTTCTCTACCCTGCAGATCCTGGTGAGCTGCTCTGGGAAGGAGGTACCAGAGGGAGAGGAGGGTGTCACATGCTTCTAGTAGAAGGGAGGACATGTGATTAGGGAAATGCCCCACACCACCACGGTCTCCATTCTCCCTGCTCTGCATCCCTTTAGAGATAACTCAAGTCACTTCAGGCACATTAAGAGGCTCGTACCTGAACGGCAAAGGAACTCTCCTGGACCTGGCCATCACTGCCCACCAGGACCAAAAGAGCAGCTCTTTGCAGATCATAGTCAGAGAAAAGTACCTTTCCTCACAGCTCCCAACACCCAGGCACCAGCCAAGGCTTTCCTGTCACCAAAATGGGCTTTAGTCCATTCCCTGGAAACCAGAAGCACGTTGCATCACAGGATAACATGGTAACAGGAAAGCCAATTTGGCAAAGTGGAAAACATCTTTATGGTATTAGCAAGTGAAAAAAAAACAAAGGGCAGAATTATACCCTTGTTAAGGATACATATGGACAGGACCAAAGGGAGCACACAGACTTGAAAAACCATTTTTTGTCATAGTCTAATGGTGATGTGTTTGACGCTTTTCTTTTGTTACATGTACTTTATTATTGCTCTTATTTTTTGATTTGGGGTATAAGAAGCAATAAAAAATGAAAATTAAGGAAAGACTGGAGGTGGGGTATAGCTCAGTGGTAAAGCTCATGTTTAGCATGTACGAGGTCCTGGGTTCAATCCCCAGTACTTCCATTAAAAAAAAAAAAAAAGATTTGAATCCAGACTTGTTTGAATAAAAATAGAAAGGAAAGACTGATGGAAAGGAGGAGAGAGGGAGAAACGACAAAGGGAGGGCAGTTCAACCTTATTTGGGCCACAGGTAAAAGATAATCCCCTCCAGTTCCAAGCCAGCTACAGTTGATTAATAATGAAAGGAGAGCTGCTCCTCACTTATGTTTTAATATTTACTTAGTGCAGTTAAAAAATCGGGGAAAAATAAAGCAAGGTATCACAGGGAGTTCAAGGCCTAAAAATGGACCATCTGAAACATGATCTGAAAAAAAGATACTGTGATTTCAGTCCAAGGACTTTTTTTTTTTTAAATTGAAGATAGTTACAATGTGTCAGTTTCTGGTGTACAGCATAATGTTCCAGTCATGCATATACATACATATATTTGTTTTCATATTCTTTTTCATTAAAGGTTATCACAAGATATTGAATATAGTTCCCTGTGCCATACAGGGAAAAAATTTTAAATCTATTTTTATGCTTAGTGGTTAATATTTGCAAATCTCAAACTCCCAAATGTATCCCAAAGAATTTAATTTCACCCAGGGGAGTAGGAAACTTCATGGCCTGTAAAACATTTTTTATGTCTGGTTATTTTCCCTGGGGGAGGGAGCAGAGGGCTCATCCCTGCGTTCTCAGTCCTCTCTGGGCTGCGGGTGGAGGCTGCTTCCGTCTACACCCGCTTCTGGGCTGCTGCCCATGACTCCCTATGGAACCCTGACCACTGGACCAGCTGCATCTGATCCCACCTTATTTCTCAAACTATGTCAGATGCCATCACCTCCATGGAGCCTCTGAACCCCATTTTAAAAGAGGACTTGACTCCCCTATAACTGTGTTCCCAGAATTCCTGGGCTCGCCTTCCTAGGAGAAATGGTTACTTCCTAGGTTGTGTCATGGGTACCTATTGAGTGAGTTATATATTATGTCACCTTAGCTAAGCTGGGACATTGTTCCCTAGAGTTCTTGTTCTGAGCTGGGTCAAGAGAGCATGGGCTCACTTTGCCTGAGAGGTGGCCTTCCACAGCGTACCAGCAGCCTACCTGCCCTGAGGCAGTGCAGGCCAGCTCACCTGGCCAGCGTGGGGGCAGCTGCTGGCGGAGCTCTGTGGACCTGCTGCACCTCTGCTCCAGCCTCTCCCTGTAGAGATCAAAGCCATTCCAGGTGATCCTTGTGGGTCCTGTGCACTGAGAGGGGGGTCCCGATAGTCTTTGCTTCCTGCCCTTCATGTCTGTCATCCATCCCCAGCTGGCCACCCACAGGCTCTGGCCGGCACCAGACCTGGAAGCAGCAGCCTCACGGGGACCGCATCCGGCCACGTCCCTGCAGACAATGTCTAGGACATACCCTGGCGGGGCAACCCTGATTGAGCCCACCTGCAGGCCATCTACCCCTCTTTCAGGCTGCTCCAGGGATCGGGTCTGATTCCTCTTCACAAGTTCAGGCACACAGTAGGTGTCCAGAAAACCTGGGCCGAGATCCCACTGCAGGCCCCCAGTGCTGTTAATCTGACCACAGCCAGGCCTGGCTTCAGCCCACAGCTGGGAGAGGCTCTATTTTGGGGGTTCCTCTTGCCGGTGCTCTGGTGGCTGTGACTTGTCAGATGCCCTCCTCTGACCAGATGCCCTGGGGACGGTCGTGCTCCCCCCGGGACGGGGTGAGTACACCCAGCGATGCTGTGGCTCTGCAGACTCGCTGTGCTGCTTCCTCGCTGGGAAGTCCTGGGAAGGATGTGGTCTCTGCTCCCTTTTGGCACAGATGTCTTTGCCTCTCTGGTCTTTCCAATCTGGCCCCACTTCTTCCACAGGTGGAAAGATCACGGCGGCTGCCCTGGTTTGCGGGCCCTAATAATTATGTCCCTACAATGCTCTGGGCTCCCCAGACACATGTCACCTAACTCTGGCTCAGTGCTGCCACCACACTTCCCCACTGGAGTGCCTTCCCCACCCCAGTGCACCTCTCTGCTATGACCAGGACAACTCGGGGGGGTGTCCAGTTAAGGAGGGCAAATCTTCCCCTCCCCCCGCCCTGGTCCTTCTGGAGTTGAAAATTAGCCACACAAGTCACAACTCTGAATTTAAGAATGACTTCCAAATGCCAACAGGAGCAAGCCATTCATGTCTGCTGATGGTCTTCACTCCCAGGATCTGAGGACAGAGCGGGAAGCCCTGAGGTCACAGACATGAGACCCCACTCATAGCCTCACCCCTTGGCCAGTTGGTTAAATGGTGGCTTCATCTCAACCCTTCCACCCAAGTCCCATCCAAGAGGAATGATCAGGCCAACAGAATGTCACTGGATGTTTTAGCAAACTGACCCCCCATGCTGTCTTCTCTCTTATTGTTCTATAACGTTCTCTGATGTGCACAGCTGTCCTCCCAGTTCCTCTGTGCTGCCGGCCCAGCACATAAGGCCCAAGTGTCATTCAGCTCAGTACATCATTTTCCACATGGACTGAGAGGGGGAAGAAGGCTCCCCCAAAGCTGTGAGATCAAGAGAGCTCCTTTCCAGGGAAGCTCGTTTCTGAACTTGCTGGCTCGCCCAGTTCCCAGGATCTCAGTCTGGGATGAGTCTACCCCGCCCTCTGTGATCTGTGCCCTCCGGCCAGCCTGTGCCCGAGCCAGTTCTGACTGGCACAAAGAGTGTCAGCCGCTGTCTTTCCCAACCTGAGCCAGAAAATGCCATTGTTTCTCTAATTTGCAGCCACACTGACTAGACAGGAGAGAGAAGTGGACATTTTTGAGAACTGTGGCACCTTCTCCCACCTGCGTTGCTTAGAAATCATTGGCTTTTCTTTCTAAGGTTTGGTGGCTTCTATGTCAGGTTCTAGCAGGGCTCAGAGTCTAGTCATGCACTACTCCCTCCAGGACCCGAGGTTCCCCCATCACCGGGGAACAGTCACTCACATGTCTCAGGATGTGAGGTGCTGCAGAGTGTCTGTGGCTTTTCCCCGCCCCATCCTGCAGTGGTTAAATGTAGAGCTGGGCTGTACCTTGTTTTCCTTTCTGCCTTCTGTTGGACAATTCGCAGCTGTCCTGTCCCAGACTCCAGCCAGCACTGGACTCAGTGTCTCAAACCCACCACCTAGGGTTCCACACCTGTCATAGGCAGAATTCTGAGAGGCCCCCAAGATTTTCACCCCCACCGATGAAATATTCACACCCCCAAATAATCCCCTCCCTTTGAGTGGGGGAAAGACCGTTCGTGTGATGGATTTAAGTCCTGTGGTTAGGACTTCAAAAGTGAAGGTCAATTTGCAAAGGAAGTTAAGATCTCTAATGCTGATTTTGAAAAATCAAAAAGGAGATAACCTGGGCTCTTAAAAGGGACTGAGCCTTTCCTGAAGAGAGATTCCAAACATGGGAGAGATCCTCCTGCTGGCCACAAAGATGTCAACTGCCACCTTGTGAGAGGACCCATGGGGGTGGGTGGACAGTAGGGAGCTGAGTGTGACCGCTAGTTGCTGAGAGCAACCTCTAGTTGACAATCTCCAGCCGGCAGAAAAGCTGGAACCACAGTCCTACAGTTGCAAGGAGCTGAATTTGGCCAACAGCCATGTGAGCTTAGGAATGGACCCTGAGCTCCAGAAGGAACTGTCCCCCAGCCAACACCTTGAGAAAGACCCTTCCTAGACTTCTGAGCTACAGAAACTGTGAGATAATAAACACATGTTGTTTCTAGCTGCTGTTAGTGGCCATTTGTGACACAGCAAGAGAACACTAGTGTAGGACCCCCCCCCTCGCTCTCTTTTTTGTTTTAATTGAAGTCTAGTCAGTTTACAATGTTGTGTCAATTTCTGGTGTACAGCATGTTTCAGTCATACACAGACATGCATATATTCCTTTTCATATTCTTTTAAGAATATGAAAATGAGATAAAATAAGACATTGAATATAGTTATCTGTGCTATACAGTAGAAACTTGTTTATCTATTTTATATATAGTAGTTCAAATATGAAAATCTCAAACTCCCAATTTATACCTTTCCACCCAGCAAGTCCCCTATTTCTATCTCCCCCAACCATGTGGGTCAGAATTTTAGCACAGCTATTGGTGCTTGACTTTGTGACTGGCCTGCACCCTGGAATCCCATCCTTCAGACATGATCTGAGCCCATGGGATGGATGATACACCCTAGGATCTGGGCTCTAATTCATCCTCCCTAGGGTCAGCCCTGTCTGCCCCATCCACCTGAGTACAAGGGAGAAGCAAGAAGGTTTGGGCTTCATGGTCCTTCTCCAGCGAGCTCCACTCCACCAAGCCACTTTCCCTGTTCCCATCATTTCACTTCCAGGAACTTACAGGAACCACAAAACCCAGTCCCTTGAAATTAGGAACAACCTCCCAAGCTTTGCTTTAAAAAGGTCAAGAAAATGTCACTGTTTCTCCAAGCCCAGACCGCAGTAATTTGAGATTAGAAAGGAGTGAACATTTTTTAGAATTACAGGGGCTTTTCCCATCTGCAAGCTTGAGAAATTGCCCACCATCTTCTTAGGAGGCTTGGTGATTTATTTGTGAAATTCTTAGGAGGGATTGCAATGAGGAGAGAATTCTCACCAGTCTCAAAGCTGCTGACCATATTTAGCAAATACTTAGGGCAAACCACAAGCAAAATACAGGAGAGAATTCATTCCCTGTCGAAAACAGTTGAGAATGTAAAGTCCAAAAATGTGTCAGTGAAGATGGGAAATGGGGTAAGATCTCTTGCTTGATCTCTGTTGATCAAACAAAGTGGTTTTTAAAGAATTTTTATTTTGATGTCATTATAGAATCATAGGAAGTGGCAAAATGGTACAGAGCCCCATGTCCCTTCACTCAGCTTTCCCAGTGGTGAGTTTTGTATAACATGATATCAAAAATGGAATTGACCCTGGTACATGCCATGGGTTGAGTTGTGTCTCAACCTTGCAAAATATATATGATGGAGTCCGAACCTCCAGCACCTCTTTGGAAACTGGGCTGTTGCACATGTCACTAGTTAAGATGAAGTCACATTGGAGGAGGATGGGACCCTAATCAAACGTGACTGGTGTCCTTACAAGAAGATGAACACGTGAAGATAGAGACATGAGGAGAAGGCCATGTGGCAATGAGGGCGGAGTTTTGAGTTCTGCAGCTGCAAGGCAGCTAATGCCTGGGATTGCCAGCACGCCACCAGAAGCTAGGAAGAGGCAAGAAAGGGTCCCCCTTACAGGTGTCAGAGGGAGACTGGCCCCAGTGACATCTTGACTTCAGACTTCTAGCTTCCAGAATCATGAAACAATGCATTTCTGGTTTTTTAAATTAAAAACATTTGTTTTATTGAAGTGTAGTTGTTTTACAATATTAGTTTCTGGTGTGATTTTTATTATTTTAGGCCACCAGTTTGTGGTCCTTTGTTTTGGCAGCCCTAAGGAAGCTAATACAGTACTATACTACATTAAACTAGACTGTCACCCTATTGTATCCTGGACATTTTAGCTATTGTATGGAGAGTTTCTGGATCCAATTCTGTTTTCTTTTTTCAGAAGGCACTCGTCCTGATTCTGTGTCATGCACAAGTCCAGATAAGGGTAAATGTTCAGCTCCTCACTCATGGATGGGTGGGAAATGGGGTGAGGTCAACATTGCCTCATCACTGATGAGTTTTGGGGAGAAGTTTAGCTACCCAGTCAGCCCTGCTGACACTGTGGTGGGGGTCGGGGAACAAGGGTGTTTTCCATTAATATTTGGCTAAAGCAGAACAATTATTGTAAAACAAAACAAAAAACAAAACACTCCCTGTTCTGTTAGGTAGACATTTTCCCATTCCCACACCTACAGGAATCAGGCTTTGCTTGGAACTTCTTGGTCTGTACCTGTTGGTAGCTGCAGTTGGCAGGCTCCTCCAGTGCCCTGGCTAAATTACATGGACATGTAAAGAAAACACAGGGACACCACTGCTGTGTTGTTCTTCAAATCCCAAGGTCTCTGCGAAGTTGCCTTATTCTTTCCACCTTCCTGTGTTTGATTTTTTATTGTTGTGAAACATGCATAAGGTAAAATTTACCATTTTCAGTGTGCAGTTCCATGGAATTAAGTATATTCACTTTGGTGTGCAACCATCACCATCAACCAAATTCAAATCTTTCCATCCTCCCAAACTGAAACTCTGGTTTCAAGGTTCATCTCTGTTGTATCATGTGTCAGAATTTCCTACCTTTTTAAAGCTGAATACTATTCCTTTGTGTGTCTGTACCATATTTTGTTTTCCTATTCATCTGTTGAGGGACACTTGTGTTGCTTCCACCTTTGGGCAATTGTGAAATAAAGCTGCTGTGAATGTGGGTGTACAAGTGTCTATTGGAGACCTGGCTTTCTCTTCTTTGGGTTATAGGCCAAGAGGTGGATGTGCTGGATCATAGGTCATTCTATGTTTAAGTTTTTATGTATGACTTTTTTTTTAATTGAGTTATACTCAGTTTACAATGTTGTGTCAATTTCCAGAGTAGACCACAATTTTTCAGATATACATGAACATACATATATTCATTGTTGCATTCTTTTTCACTGTGAGCTATGTTTGACTTTTTGTGTTATGTCCAGCATCTTTTATTTTTCAGAGAGAGGACTTGGGAGGAAATGAGACTACACCACCTTGGCTGGAAGTGGCAAGCTAATCCATGTGACAAATCATTTTTCTTTTTTTACATTTTTTTATTGAGTAATAGTCATTTTACAATGTTGTGTCAAATTCTAGTGTAGAGCACAATTTTTCTATACATGAACATATATATATATATATATATATTCATTGTCACTTTTTTTTCCACTATGAGCTACCACAAGATCTTGTATATATTTCCCTGTGCTATACAGTATAATCTTGTTTATCTATTCTGCATTTTAAATTTCCAGTTTGCCCCTTCCCACCCCCCCCATTGGCAACTACAAGTTTGTATTCTATGTCTATGAGTCTGTTTCTGTTTTGTATTTATTTATTTATTTGTTTTTTAGATTCCTCATATAAGTGACCTCATATGGTATTTTTCTTTCTCTTTCTGGCTTACTTCACTTAGAATGACATTCTCCAGGGACATCCATGTTGCTGCAAATGGCATTATGTTGTCAGTTTTTATGGCTGAATAGTATTCCATCGTATAAATATACCACATCTTCTTTATTCAGTCATCTGTTGATGGACATTTAGGCTGTTTCCATGTCTTGGCTATTGTAAATGGTGCTGCTATGAACACTGGGTTGCAGGTGTCATTTTGAAGTAGGGTTCCTTCTGGATATATGCCCAGGAGCGGGATTCCTGGGTCACATGGTAAGTCTATTCCTAGTCTTTTGAGGAATCTCCATACTGTTTTCCACAGTGGCTTTCCTTGCTTCCCTCTCCCACTTTTAATGATTTAGATGTCTTCTTTTACAATTTTGTGTTTATTTTTTTTTTGTATTCATGGCAGTTATCTCCTTTCCAGTTATGAGTTTCTCATTTTTGTAGCATCTTGCTTCTTTTCTATTTAGAGTAGACCTGTCAATATTTCTTTTAGCATGGATTTAGTGTTGCTAAACTGTTGTAGTTTTTGCTTGTCTGTGAAGTTCTTTGTCTCTCCTTCTATTCTAAAGGATAGCCTTGCTGGATAGAGTATCCTAGGCTGCATCTTTTTTTCGTTCAGGACCTTGAATATATCTTGCCACTCCCTTCTGGCCTGAAGTGTTTGTGTAGAGAAATCAGCTGAGAGCTTATGGGGATTCCCTTGTAACTCACTCTTTGTTTTTCTCTTGCTGCCTTTAGGATCATTTCTTTATCCTTGATTCTGGCCATCTTGATTATGATATGTCTTGGTGTGGGTCTGTTTGGGTTCTTCCTGTTTAGGACCCTTTGAGCCTCCTGTACTTGGATATCTGATTCCTTCTTTAGGTTTGGGAAGTTTTCAGTCATGATTTCTTCAAATGCCTTTTCAATCCCCTTTGTTCTTTCTTCCCCTTCTGGAACCCCTATTATGTGAAGATTGGCACAATTTATATTATCCCATAGGCCCCTTATATTGTTTTCATTGTTTTTTATTTGTTTTCTCTCAGCTGTTCTGATTGGGTGCTTTCTGTTGTCCTGTCTTCTAGGTCACTTATTCATTCCTCTGCATTGCCTAACCTGCTTTGTACAGCCTTTAGGTCAGCTCTCATCTCAGCAAATGAGTTTACTAATTCTACTTGGTTCTTTATAGCTTCTATTTCATTTTTGACATACTTTATATCTCTAAACACTATTTCTTTTAGTTCCTTCAGTACTTTGATCACTCCTTTTTTGAAATCTTGATCTAGTAGGCCATCAATGTCTATTTCCTTGATGGTGCTTTCAGGGGATTTCTCTTGATCTTTTAATTGGGAGTGGTTCCTCTGCTTCTTTACATTGCTCATATCTCTCTGGCACTGTGGCTTAAGGAGTATCAGTTATCTAGTTCTCCTGGAGATGGTGTGTTCTTAACGATTTTATCGAGAGGTCTTTGTGTCTATGCCCTGTTTCGTGAACTCAGCTTGCTGTTTCCAGAGGCCCTCTGTTGGCTCCCTCGTCTGTGCTGCTCCCAGTGGCTGTTGGCTAGCAGATCGCGTCCCCTCCCAACACTGGGTCAGGTGCTGAACTCTTACCTGGTGGGTGGGTGGGTCACTCCCCGTCCCAGCACCATGGTCAGGTGCTACGTTCCTGTCAGGAAGGCGGGTGGCCGCCCGCCCTCTCCCAGTGCTGGTTGCGCCACTGTTCTGTGCAGCTGCCTGCTCCGCCTAGGGTTGGTGCTCTGTAGGTGGGCTCAGAGAAGGCCATGGAACGGCCCCACCCCTGCTCCGTGACAAATCTCAGCTTCTTGTTTGTCTTGGCAGCGCAAGTTCTCTGAGGTGCCCGGGCAGAAAGAGCCTATCTGCCTCAGGCTGTAAACAAGTCTCAGTCCTGCCTAGGAGGCTGCAGAGCCCCCGGGTGCGGATTCAGGTCTCAGGCCTTCCCTGGCCTGGGCGCTGTGCACAGGAGGAGATGGAAGCTGTGGCTTCACCCCACCTCTCTTCTCGCTAGAAGCACCAGTAATGGTGGAGCAGGTCTGAGGAGACAAAGGCTATGGCGCCCCTCCCGCCAGGGCAAACCAGCTGTGTTGCTTTGCTTTTTTTGCAATTTATGGGGAACTGAGATTGTTCTGCTCAGTATCCCCTCCCAGCCATGATGTGCAGCAACCTGCAGTCCCCTGGGGCTGCCTCAGTGCAGCCACCCTAGTCGTCCTCTCGGCTCAGGCAGTGTGGCCCAGCCCCCAGCTGCCAGCTTGCGTCTTGGGCTGGGTGTTGTGGGGACCCTTTGTGCCCATTTAACTCAGTTCTGTCGGTCAAGGGGTGCTCGGGGCAGATATGAGCCTCAGAGGCTCCCCCTCTGTCCTGCTTGCCTGTCCGTTGGAGAGGGGAGACTCAGTGAATGAGTGCTGTTCCTCCTTTGCCACTCCCTCTCCGTGGGATTGGTCCTGCACTGTTTTGTTTTTTCTTATTTCTTTTTTCCTTTTCTCCTTTCTTTTTTCCTTTTCTCCTACCAGATTTTTGGTGTCTTTGTCTTTCAAAGAAGGTGATGTTCTGTTGGAGTTCAGCAGGTGCTCTGGCTGGCTGATTAGGTCCATAGATCTGAGTTTTGGTGTATTTGTGGGAGAGGGTGAGCTACGAGTGTCCTTCTAGTCCACCATCTTGCTTCTCCTCTCACAAATCTTTTTTCTTAACCTTAACAAATAAACCATCTTACAGCCTAACTGGCGAGGATCTCTTGAAATTTATGTCAAGATCAAGCATGCACCTCTCCTTGGAATCCTTACCTGCTTCTGACACCCAGGGAATTTTCCTGAAGAATAATTTGGTTCCAGGCCCTCTGGTCAACCTGGAACATGAATCCAGGGAGGCAAATTATTTTCTTACTTCCTCAGTGTGATTTATTTCTTTATTAGACCTGCTAACATGTAAGTAACACATAGGTAATGCAATAAACATTATAATCATCCTTTACATTTTTCAAGAAAGTTTCATTTTATAATCTCACTGATCTCCATAACATCACTCTGAAGGAAACAATCAAGACCAAGATCATTTATCTCTATTTTATAGACAAGGAAATGGAGTCAGAGAAATAGACTTGGGATGAGAATTCTGAGCCTTCTGACGCTTGTCACTGCTCCTGCTTAACATTACTAGCCATGTCATTTGATTGAATGAAAGGCAGTGGGACCACTCCAGCATCTTAGATGACCAACCCCACCTTTACCAATAGAGAATGTCCTGTTAATGGGGCTGTCCCTTGTTTCTTAGCCTGGGGACTGCAGGGAAGGGGTAAGTATGGAGGGAGTATGTTGGTGGGTTGAGAACATCTGGTTTGCATTTGGCATTGGAAGGGATGATAACTCTGTTACCCAGGTCTATAGTTTCTCTTTCTGATTTATCATCCGGGGCTGCAGTGGTCTACCCTGGAGCAGGATATCATTGTTAATGGAGGCACTTTTCTTGTGAATACTGGAAACTCAGGGTCACCTACAGGGGAGGACTGTGTGTGCAGATGGTGATGGAACAGCTCACATCAGGCTGGGGCTAACAAAGACTAAGTCAGCATAAGGGATCTCTGGACACATTTGCTGATAGATCCACCCGAGTGTCAGAGCCACATGCTCTGCCTAGGTCTGGGCTGTCTGGTGGGCTGCTTTGCAATTGATTCCATAAAACTCTCCAAGTGGAAGGTCAGATGCAGACTCAGAGCACCAGTCCCAGAGCAGGACAAAGTGTGACTAGGAGTCCTGAATCCCTAGGGTGCTGCTCACAAGAAGCCTAAGTGTCCCCAGGGTCCGACAGCCTCCCTCTGGGAAGCCTCCTTGCCTCCCCAGATTGGAAAGTCAGGTTTCCCCTGCAGATGCCCCAGTTATCCAGGCGACTCCATGTGTAGTTCTGACACTAACATCAGTAGTCTCAGCCATGTTCTTATGAATGATGCTAAACAGATGGCGCCAGTCCAAGCCTCAGCTTCACGCAGACAAGTAAGATAACACGGTTACTGTGTGAGGATTTTTCTCAGCCACCCTTTCCCCCTTTTAAAAACTATTCGAATGGTTTTCCTGCTTTGTTCCCATTCCCTAGACATGCTGTAGGTTTTCCTGCAACATAAGCTTGTTGTATGATTGCCTATCTCCCTAATGTTTTTAATGTAGTTTAATAACTTAGTTCTATCTTTGATTATCTCATTGGATGATGAAGTCTGGATTGATGTATTTGGCCTCTCTCCACTTCCCTTGTAATAGGAGAGCAAAAGGAATAGACATTTAGATTTCTACTGCAACCTCGACACTTACATTAGCAGTAAAATCTCAGGAAATTGTGTTCTGCTTTTGAATGAAGAAGATACCCTCTTCATGTTCTTCTATTTGTCATATTTTCAGCCTCTAAAGTACTTCAATTGCACATTCTGATGGAAACACCTGTTGGACACTCTTGCGCTGAGAACAAGGGAGTTGATGCCAGCATTACAGCTTTTGTGCTCTGGTGTCCAGCTTTGGTTCTGGGAGTGACACGCAGGCACTGGGTGGAGATGCTGGCTTGTTCCCACGATGAGACTCTGGGAACTCCACCTCCCCCAGTTCCCAGTCGCCATGGGTCCTGCCACCTATCCCCACTCCCTTTCTCACTCTGCTCCCCAAGACTAAAGTTTATGAACATTCTGCAGAGAGGATGCCCTAAGATTCTCACTCAGAGCCTTTTTCCTTTTTTTAACTTTTGCCTGTGTTTAACAAGTTTAGCAGAGATAATAGAAGAAAGAGGCTACATATTTATAGAAATGTATTTTTTTTTTTACAAAATATATCCAAAGTGATTAAAAACATTATTTATTTGTTTATTTGGGGGGTAATTAGGTTTGTTTGTTTGTTTATTGTTTTAGTGGAGATACTGGGGATTGAACCCAGGACCTTGTGCATGCCAAGCACACACTCTACCACTAAGCCATTCCCCCTCAAAAAAAAAAAAATTTGTTAAAAAGTACCAGCAAGTATAACTGTGGGAGGCTGGATAATAGTCCCCAAAGATGTCCATGTCCTAATTCCAAGAACCTGAACATTTATATTGTAAGAAGCTATTAAAGCAGCTGATGGACTTAAGACTTCGAGCCAGCTGACCTTGAGACAGAGAGATTATCCTGCCTTTGATGCACTCAGAAGGGCCCCCAAAAGCAGAAAAAGGAGGTAGAAAGGTCAGTGTTGGAGGCATGCGAGGTGAGGACCAGACTAGAGTTTGCTGGCTTGAAATCAATCGATGGAGGGAGGGACTGTGCACCAAGGAAGGTAGGCAGCCTTCAAAAGCTGGAACAAGCAAGCAAATAGATTCTTCTCTAGAACGTCCTGAGGAACCAGCACTGCCAACACATTGATTTTGGTTCAGTAAAACTGATTTCGGAGTTCTGTAAGATGATAAATTTGTGTTGCCGCTAAGTCTGTGCTAATTTGTTGCAGCAGCAATAAGAAACAGATACGGTAACATATCCCAATGCCTGATTTTCCAATAACATATCCCAATGCCCGATTTTCCAAGCTTTTGGACATATGAGGTTATTTCTGTAAATTATGTAGAGGTCCCAGAACTCAGGGCCACCTAGGTCACCTATGGGAGGACGGTGTGTAGGACGGTGTGTACAGACAGCTGCCACCCAGCCCCAGCTCTCTGCTTGTACTTGCTGTGCCTCTCCTCTGGGGCTAGAGATGTTGCCTCTCCTCTCTAACACCACCCGGGACAGAATTGGCCTCAACAGAATCATCTATTTCCAGCTACACTTGAAGAGGTGTAGTCATGCCCCCTTTTGCCTTCTTGGAAGCAGCTGGCTTGTAAGAAGTCTGGTGAGTCCCTAGTCATTCCAGTTGGTTGCTCCAGCAGGAGCCTCTGGTGTGAGTGAAGTCATTGTGACCCTCCAGCCCCATATGAGCCAGCCACACTGTCTCCACTGACCACAGTACAGACTTCTGAGCAAATAATGCCAGCAGGGCATAACAGACAGTTTACTGGGTTTCTTCTCTACTCCTGGAGGAACCCCATGGTCCTTGACAAGAGGGCAGAGTTGGTGCCTGGCCTGTGTCCCTTCCAGTCTCCTGAAACAAAGCACAATGGACTACCAAACAACCAAAAGTGATTTTATCAATAAAAGGGGAAACTGGAGACCAGAGAACCCGAGTCATTTTCCCAAGGCCACGCAGCTAAGTATGAATGAGGATTGATACTCAGGTCTGGGGATCCAAGCCTGCTGGGCCAGGTTGGTTCCTACTGCAAATCATTTCTTTTACCCTACAATTATCTCAGATAAGCACCAAATACCATCCTATAGTTCTACTTGACTGAGATTTAATGAAGTTAGCCTTCACATTTTCCACATGCGATATTTTTCTTGTTTTTTAGGGTGATGAAATTATTCTGTATGATATTATAGTGATGGCTACATGTCATTATGCATTTGTCAAAGCCCACAGAATGTACAACATCGAGTGAACCCTAATGTAAACTATGGACTTTGGTTCATAATATGTGCCCATGCTGGTTCATCAATTGTACCAAATATGCCACACTGACGAGGGATGTTGAGGGTAGGGGAGTATATATGAGTGGGTGGGGAGGGCTATGTGGGAACTCTATTTTCTGTTCTATTCTGCTGTAAACCTGAAACTGCTCTGAAAAAATAAAGTCTATTAAAAGATTATTGATTTTTGGGGGTTGATTAATTAATTTTTTAATTAATTAATTTTTAATTAATTAATTAATTAATTTTAATGGAGGTACTAGGGATTAAACTCATGGCCTTGTGCATGCTAAGCACGCACTCTACCACTGAGCCATGTCCTATCCCCCATATTTTTCTGTTCTTTAAGTATCCAAATTTTCTTGATGTAGCCTCATATAAAAGTATAACTATTACAGAGATAATCCATAAAATTTGATTAGGTGGAAAATTAGGAAGTCCAAATGCAGAAATCATTGGTTTGGGGACTCGAGGATACAGCACCCTTCCTACCTTCTTTAAGAGACTTTGCAACACAGAAAGAGGCTGATAAAGCATAAATATCAAAAAAAAAAAAAAAAAAAAAAAGCCTTCACGTCTGGGAATCATTCTGATTAAGACTTATAATTTGGCTATGCTTAATTACTACGTATAAACCACTTTCCGAAATGGCTTCTATTTTTTGGAGTCCCTGCCTGCCTGCTGGGATTGCTGCCTGCTGGTTGCTCCTTGGCCCTCCAGAGCTATGCTCCTGCACCCTGCCGAGACACCCACCCTTCCGTGGCCGGACTCCCTAAGGCTGGCCCCATCTGGGCTGCTGAATGACACCTATCAGAAAGTTAAGGCCCAGCTGGGACCTAACCTTCTGGGCCTGGAACATCTAAATTACCTCCTTGCACACAGCTCAGGCAGCAAAAAACAAGCCAGGTGCTTGTAGTTCTCTGTTGTAGGCATAAAATGATGGCGTCATGAATCCTAATATATACATTCAATTAGGAGTTATTTATTAGAGACTCGTCTGAAAGGGTACTCCAAAAGTTAGCCCCCTTCTCCCCAAAGAGTCATTCCATACGTATTGAGAGTCAAATGTGACACTAAAGCAACGGAAACAACCTAGAGGGAGAGAGGTGAATATTCATCAGATTCCAGGGTGAACAGAGCTCTGTAACCGGGCTGCTTGAGGACAAGTTAATGTACCAGAAGCCCCCCTGGGAATAACACGGTAATTGTTTAGAAATGATGCCAGGTAAGCTACTTGGGGGGGAGGGAGATGTCAGGATGCTCGGGGAAGATGACAGTATTGCAAAACTGCCTTCTGGAAGCTGGGGGACCTTGCTAGAAACTGACCTCGTGCTCTGCTGAGTATTGGTAGTTGGTTTAGAGACAGATAGCAGCCCGGCACAATGAAGCGGGGGAAGTGGAGGTTTTAGTGGTGGTAGGCGAGATATCCCGGGGGATTGGTTTGTATTTTGGACAAATTAAAAGCCTCTGAAGAAACAATGAGAAGAAATATACCACAAGCAGAAATAAAATAAATGACCAACTGAGGAAAATGCAGCAACTATGATGGAGGTTTGGTTGGCATGGTCTTATTAATCTCCACGAAAATCTCCCATGCTCCAGAACAAACTGTAAAGGACATGTGGTTGGGTCCAGATGCTCATTTTCATGGCCAGTGCAGATGTGACCAGAAAGTCTCAAAAGAAAGCTTGCAGATGGCCAAGAAGCATTTATGTAGGGTGTCCCAGCACGATGTCCTTTCGAGAGGGCAAGGGGCTGCCTGTGGACACAAAGCAGCACCCCCCTCATTCTAGTTCTGGGCATGCGCTCCACGCGGAGGAGTGGGGACCACCCACGCTGTCCTCAGAGCCTAAATTTAACTCCAGAGGCATCACAGATCTCTGAATCCCAGAGCACCCCCCATGGCCATCCAGCCTGTGTTGGAATACTTCCCATGCCAAGGAACTCACTTACTTTTGAGACATTTCTTGATAGATTTTGAAGAAGCATGCTACTCAGAGCAGGACCCGTAGACCACAGCATCTACATCCTCTTTCTAGAAATGCAGCACTCAGGTCCACCCTGGGCCTTGACAAGATCCCAGGAGCTCTGCACACACATTCAAGTGGGAGGAGCACTGTCTCAGGGTGGGTCTCTGAGGACTGAGCTGACAGCAGCTTTCCTCTGTTGGAAACGAATAATTTTTTTCTCTACCCATCTAGGTTCTTCTGGTAGGCTTAAAAATTAAATGTACATCAGACAGATTAACCAGAGAAAGCAAAATTTAATTACATACATGGGCTCTTGGAAGAGTATGAGACCCAAGGACAAGTCAGATAATTGAGGCTTATAAACCATCAGTGAGAAGGAGAAGCGGGTAGGGTCTTGGGACTAAAAAGGGAAGGAAGATGAAAAAAGCCAAATATTTGGTAAACGAATATTTACTGGGTCCAGCAGAGACATGGAGACACAGAGGAATTTTAACAAACAGACCTGGCTAGGTTCCTCGCTGTCTACACACCTACGTTTTACTACTGTTAGCTATGGTGACAGCCCCCTCACTGGAACAAGTCCTCTATCCACAGTCTTTTCGGCAATTAGTGAGAAGGTTAAGGGTTCTTACTGAATCTTTCAGGCCTTGATTGTTCTCAGCTCAAAATAATCCAGATGCCAAATGGCATATGTTAGGGTGGTCAGTTCTCCTCCCCTGCACCTCCAACTCTTACCCACTGGTCTTAGTTTTACTTAGGGGATCACGCGAAACGATGCTGCTCCCAGTCCTGCATGGCACGGGTGACAGAGGCACATCAGTCTGGCCCGGGCTGGGGGCAGGGTCCTAGGCTGGGGAAGTGAGCCACTCAGAGGGGAGCCCACGTTTCAGGTGGGCAGAGGTGGGGAAGGCACAGCTGGGTCAGAGGATGATGTGAAGGGCTTTATGCTTACAATCAGACCTAAGGTTGGTGATGGAGAATGGCCCAGGTGTACCAAGGCCTTGAAGATCACAGTGAGGATTTTGTTCCTGGACAACAGGATTTTATTCCATGACTTTCTTTCAGGAAGATGCCTTTGGAGATCATGCAAAGGGAAGAAAAGAAAGGGTGATTGGAAGCTGCTGGTGAAGGATGGTGAGTGGTGCTGAAAGTCTGGGTCAAGCAGGAGGGTTGTGAAGTGGCACCAGATCCAGGGCCCTGGGCTGGCTCAGGTGTGTGAGGGTGATGCCTCCACCACTCTCCTGCCCAGGTCTCCCTCCTCAGCCCCAGACACAAATCTTCCACTGCAGCTTCTCTACTTGGATGGCTCATAACCTTGTTATGAGTGAATGATGTGCCCTTTAAAATTCATATGTCAAAGCCCTAACCCCAATGGGACTGTATTTGGAGACAGGGACTATAATGAGGTAATTAAGGTTAAAAGAGGTCTAAGGATGGGGCCTTGATCCAGTAAGATTAGTGTTCTTATGAGAAGAGATACCAGAGAGCTTTCTCTCTCCCTTCACCCCTTTGTCTTCTGAAGATACAGTGAGAAGGTGACCATCCACAAGCCAGGAAGAGAGGCTCTCACCAGAAACTGAATCTCCTAGCACCTTGAACTTGGATTTCTGGCCTCCAGAAACTGTGAGAAACACACTTCTGTTGTTTAAGTCACTCAGTCTGGTATTTTGGTATGGTAGCCCGAGCAGACTAAGATAAACCTCGAATGCAGCATCTTTGAAAGAGAACTCAAAAATTTCCTCCAGCACCTACCCTCCTCTATGCTCCACATCACTGAATAGGCCCCTGACTTTTCCCTCTCCTGGGTGCCCTGCACATAATCAGTCAAAGAATGTTTTGCCTTCATTCATTTAAATTCTCTCGAGTCCACTTCTCTGACCCTCGGCCTGAGGCTTGGTGCCAGACACCCGAGGCCCCAGCCTGGATGATTTCAGGAATTTTCCAGGAGACTTTCCTGCCGCTAGTTCTGCCACTCACCCCTCCTCCTCCCTCAGTGCTGTGGGCATCTTTCTAGAGCCTTCTAGAAATACTCATTCGACTAAGTTACTTGACAGGCCACACACACCTGGGGCCCCCACTGCCCGCTGCAGGAAGTTCAGATTTATTCTTCATTTTATTCTTCACCAGGTGTCCTCTCTGCTCCCACTTGTCATCCTCTCTGTGCCTTTCCACCCTCCCTCCCTTCCTCCCTCATACACACTGCCAGTGGCCTTGAACCTGCTGGGCTCTCTGTGTATTTCAGCCTCAGCACACTCGCATCCTTTTCCCTGGGGTGTCCTTTCCACTCCTCCTCCTCCTAACTCCTTCACTCACCCTTTAGCTCAGCTGAGCTGGCTCCCATAGGAAGCACCTCTGCATCTCCCCAGACCCCTCTGGCCAAGGCAGTGGCCTGTAGGGCCATGTGGCTGCCAAGCACTTGAATTGTGGCCGGTGTAACTGGAAACTGAACTTCTAAGCTGCAGGTGTAGACTACACAGCAGATTTAGCCCAAGTTTAATATTGATTCCCCATTGAAATGATGATATTTGGAGTATATTTATTTAAATAAAATATATTATTAAAATTAATTTCATGCTTAAAGATTTCTAAAACCTGTAGCCACATGAAGATTCAAGATTACGTGTGGGGCTCACATTATAATTCTTCTGGGCAGTGCTACCCTAGACTGGTGAGCTGCCTCTCCTTGTGCTCCCAAAGGGCCCTGTCCTTCTTTCTGGAGTAACACACATCAAACTGCCTTGGAATCACTGATTCTTTGGCTGTCTTCTCCAAAAGGGTCTGTTTCTTGAAAAGGTATACTGGACCTTGGTCAATAGAACATCTCCAGCATCTAATCATGGCAGTTTGCACATAGGAGATGCTCAAAAAGATTGAGTGGAAGGAAAAAGCAAGGGATGAAGGGAGGGTCCAGGGTGGGAGGGAGGGAAATGGGTAGGAAGGAGGAGGGAAGAAAGGAGGCAGAAGCACGGATCCTAGCACAGCACATGGAATGATGCACACCCAGGAGGCTCTGAGAGGGCAGCAAGGGGCCCTTCCCCAGGCCAGGAGGGTGCAAAGCTCTTACTGGCCTGGCTCTAGAGAAGCCAGCTGGTGGGGACAATGACTTGGGTGTCACTGGCACTAGAGTAGGCTTTGTGGCGGAAATGGATTTCCAACGCAAAGAAGAGCTAAACAGTGTCGGATGTTCCCTCATCCACATCCTCCAAGGTCTGGAAGAGAAATACTTTATTTCCTAACAGGATGCAACCAATAATCTTCCAGACCTTATTATTTCAGGGGAAAGTATCTTCTCCCTCATCTTTCAGTTGGTATGATGAAAGCATAATGGATTGTAGGATTTATCTACCTGGCAGGCCTTCTTACATTTCTTGGCCCATGGGCCATAAATCGGCCATAAATCATACTGGGTCTCGTATGCAACAGAAGTGCAGTTTGCAGGAAGGTGGTGCTCAGATGCAGTCTTTCCTTGCTGTCCAACTGGGGAGAATGCTCACCAGACTGACAGCTCTTGCCCTGGACAGAGCATTCCATGTGGTGTAATGAAATTCATATGCAGAATATGCAGGTGAGGTGAATTGGATGAGTTAAAGAAATCTATGCAGGGAGTAAGACATCAAATAAAACTTGACTTGCGGAAGACGGAGAAGATGGCGGAGTAGAAGGACGCTCGCAGGTCACCCTCTCCCACAAATACACCAAGACCCACATCTACAGACCCACTCAACCAACCAGAGCACCTGCGGAACTCTGAGAGAACATCGCCCTCTTCAAAAGATAAAGACGCCAAAAATCTGGTAGGAGAAAAGGAAAAAAGAAAGAACAAAAGGCAAAGCAGCGCGGCACGGGTCCCGCGGGGAGGGAGCGGCAAAGGAGGACTGGCGCTCGCTCGCTGGGTCTCCCCTCTCCAACTGAGAGGCCAGCGGGACGGAGGGGGAGCCTCCGAGGCTCGGATCTGTACAGAGCAGCCCTTGACTGACAGAGCTAAGTTAAACGGGCACAGAGCGTCCCCCCGACACCCAGCCTGAGACGCAGGATGGCAGCGGCGGGCAGGGCCAGGCTGCACAAGCCGGGCGGAGGACGGAAGTGGCTGCATGGAGGCAGCCCCTGGGGAACGCAAGGGGCTGCCCGCCGTGGCTGTGGGTGCACAGGGCAGAACAACCTGGACCCTCCATAAAACAGCAAGGTTGATGTGCTCTCAGGGGAAGGGTGCACACCCCCATCTCTGAAATCCCGCGGAAAGTTTTCGGGGGAAGAGAGGCGGGGCTCAGGCGCAGCCGCCATATCCTCCGCGCTTAGCACTCAGGCGGGGGCGGGGGCGAAACCTGCATCCGCACCGAAGGGCTTAGCAGCCTCAAAGGCCAGACTGAGACTGGCCTGCAGCCCGGGGCAGACAGGATCCTTCCATCCTGGTCCCTCAGAGAACTTGCTCCACAAAGACAAACAAGGAGCTGGGTTTTGGCTCAGAGCAGGGACAAGGCTGCCCCTCGGTCTTCCCCGAGCCCACCCGCGGAGCGCCGACCAGGGCGGAGCACGCAGCCGCACAGAGCAGCAGAGCTACCGGCAGCAGCGCAGGTAGAGGGAGAGCGGCCCCCCCCCCACCCCCGCCTTTCGGGCAGGAACACAGCTCCTGAGGGAGGTGCTGGGAGGGGCACGACCCGTCCTCCTACCTGGCCAGTCTGCAACATCTGACTGTGGCATCCGGAGGGGCAGCAACCCGCCCGCCCACAGCAGAGGAGAGCTGCACCTGACCCCGTGTTAAGAGGAGGCACGATCTGCTTGCCGACAGGTGCTGGGAGCAGCACAGAAGAGGGCGCCAACGGAGGGCCTCTGAAAACAGCAAGCTGAGCTTCCAAAACAGGACGAAGACAGAAAGACTTCACATTAAAAGCACACAGACTCCAGGAGAACACCGACAACCCCCCCCCCTTTTTTTTTTAAATCTGTTTTTACCTGTTCTATTTTCTATTACTCTCTTAATTTTTACTTCTTAATTCATATCTATTTCTCTTGGGCTTTGATGTCCTGTTATTGATTAGACACAGGTTTCAAATACATCTATTCATCTCCCCCCCCCCTTTTTTTTGTAAAGGTTTTAGAAGGATGTCTCAACCCGATTAATACTCTGCTTCAACTCGCTCTTCTATTACTCATTATACACTGTTTTCAAACCCTCTTTCTCCCTTCTTTTAAAGTTCTTTCTCTCTCTCTCTTATTTTTTTTCCTAAGTTCTATTCCTAAATAGGCATTAGATAGATAAAATCCTTAAGGACCAAAATAAACAACTGATACTCCATAAACCACAGTGCCAAAGAGGTATGAGCAAGATGAAGAAGCAGAAAAACGTTTCCCAATTAAAAGAACAAGAGAAATCCCCTGAAAGAAAGATCAATGAAATAGACATCGATAGCCTACTAGATCAAGATTTCAAAAAAGGAGTGATCAAATTGCTGAAGGAATTAAAAGAGATAGTGTTTAGAGATATAAAATATGTCAAAAATGAAATTGAAGGTATAAAGAAGAGCCAAGTAGAATGGGTAAACTCATTGACAGAGATGAGGAATGATCTAATAGCTGTGCAAAGCCGACTAGATAATGCAGAGGAACGAATTAGTGATCTAGAAGACAGGGCAATAGAAAGCACCCATTCAGAAGAACTACAAGAGAAGCAAATAAAAAATAATGAAAATAGCATAAGGGACCTATGGGATAACATAAAGCGTCCCAATCTTCGCATAATAGGGGTCCCAGAAGAAGAATAAAGATCAAAGGGGACTGAAAAGGTTTTTGAAAAAATCATGACTGAAAACTTCCCAAACCTAAAGAAGGAATCAGATATCCAAGTACAGGAAGCTCAGAGGGTCCCAAACAGGAAGAACCCAAATAGACCCACACCAAGACATATCATAATCAAGATGGCCAGAGTCAAGGATAAAGAAATGATTCTAAAGGCAGCAAGAGAAAAGCAAAGAGTAAGTTACAAGGGAACCCCCATAAGGCTCTCAGCTGATTTCTCTACACAAACACTACAGGCAAGAAGGGAGTGGCAAGATATATTCAAAGCCCTGAATGAAAAAAAGATGCAGCCTAGGATCCTTTATCCAGCAAGGCTATCCTTTAGGATAGAAGGAGAAATAAAGAGTTTCACAGACAAAAAAAAGCTGCAGGAGTTTAGCAACACTAAACCCATGTTAAAAGAAATATTGAAAGGGCTATTCTAAATAGAAAAGCAGCAGGATGCTACAGAAATGAGAAACACACAACTGGAAAGGTGATAACTCATGAATTACAAATAAAGTAAACACGAAATTATAAAAGAAGACATACAAATCACTGAGAGTGGGAGAGGGAGGCAGGGAAATATAGAATATTTTTTTCTTTCTTTTTTAAATTTTTTTAACAGTAGGATGGGTTTGAGATCATGTTACTATCAGTTTAATAAAAACAGTTATAGTAATGGGTTGACAGATTTACAAAAAAGGGTAACCAAAGCCAAAAATTTACAAAGGAGTCACAAAAATTAAATAAAATCCATGATAATACAAAGGAAAATTACCAAACCACAAAAGGAAGAAGAAAGGAACAAAGAGGATATACCAATTCAACTGCAAAGATAAGTTCAAAATGGCAATAAACACACATCTATCATTAATTACTGTAAATGTTAATGGACTAAATGCTCCAGTCAAAAGACACAGAGTGGCAGACTGGATAATAAAGCAAGAACCTTCAATATGCTGCATACAAGAGACCCACTTTAGGGAGAAGGACACATATAGATTGAGAGTGAAAGGATGGAAAAGGATATTCCATGCAAATGGAAAAGCCAAAAAAGCAGGTGTTGCAGTACTGATCTCACACAAAATAGACTTTAAAACAAAGGCCATAAAGAAAGATAAAGAAGGACATTTTATAATGATTAAAGGAGTGATACAAGATGAGGATATTACACTCATTAATATATATGCACCCAATATAGGAGCACCTAAGTACATAAAACAATTACTAACAGAGATAAAGGGGGATATTGATGGGAATACAATCATAGTTGGAGATTTTAACACTGCATTAACATCACTAGACAGATCTTCCAGACAGAAAATAAACAAGGCAACAGAGAAATTAAATACTACAATAAAAAAACTAGATTTGGTGGATATTTTCAGAGCATTACACCCCCCAAAAATAGGGTATACATTCTTTTCAAGTGCACATGGAACATTTTCCAGGATCGATCATGTACTTGGGCACAAAAGAAGCCTCAACAATTTTAAGAAGATAGAAATTATCTCAAGCATCTTTACTGACCACAATGCCATGAAACTGGAAATCAACAACAGAGAAACAAAGGAGAAAAAAAGGAAAGCATGGAGATTAAACAATATGTTATTGAAAAAACAATGGATCAATGAGGAAATCAAAGCTGAAATTAAAAAATACCTTGAGACAAATGATAATGAAAGCACAACCACTCAAAACCTATGGGACACAGCAAAGGCAGTGCTAAGAGGGAAGTTTATAGCGATACAGGCCTTCCTCAAAAAAGAAGAACAATCTCAAATAAACAATTTAACCCACCACCTGAATGAACTAGAAAAAGAAGAACAAAAAGCCCCAAAAAGCAGCAGAAGGAAGGAAATAATAAAGATCAGAGGGGAATTAAATACAATAGAGATTAACAAGACCATAGAAAAAATCAACCAAACCAAAAGCTGGTTTTTTGAAAAAGTAAATAAAATCAACAAACCTCTGGCCAAACTCACAAAGAAAAAAAAAGAGACAGCACAAATTAGCAAAATAAGAAAGGAAAATGGAGAAATTACAACAAACAAAATAGAAATACAGAATATCATACGAGAATATTATGAAAAACTATATGGAACCAAACTGGATAACCTAAAGGAGATGGACAAGTTTCTGGAAACATACTGTCCACCAAGGCTAAATCAAGAAGAATCTGAACACTTGAACAATCCGTACACTAGAAAGGAAATAGAAATAGCAATTAAAAACCTCCCTACAAATAAAAGTCCAGGACCGGACGGCTTCACCGGGGAATTCTACCAAACATACAAAGAAGAACTCATACCAGTCCTTCTCAAACTCTTCCAGAAAATTGAAAAGGAGGGAATACTCCCAAACTCATTCTATGAAGCCACCATCACCCTGATACCAAAACCAGGCAAAGAAACTACAAAAAAAGAGAATTATAGGCCAATATCACTGATGAACATAGATGCCAAAATCCTCACCAAAATTTTAGCAAATAGAATCCAACAACACATAAAAAAGATTATACATCATGACCAAGTGGGGTTCATCCCAGGGACACAGGCTGGTTCAACATATGCAAATCAATCAATGTAATACATCACATCAACAAGAGAAAGGACATAAACCACGTGATCATCTCAATCGATGCAGAAAAAGCATTTGATAAAATTCAACACCCATTTATGATAAAAACTCTTGCCAAAGTGGGTATAGAGGGAACATATCTCAACATAATAAAAGCTATATATGACAAATCTACAGCCAGCATAGTACTCAACGGTGAAAAACTCAAAAGCTTCCCACTAAGATCTGGGACAAGACAAGGATGCCCACTATCACCACTCCTATTCAACATAGTCCTAGAAGTCCTAGCCACAGCAGTCAGGCAAGAGAAAGAAATAAAAGGGATCCAAATTGGAAAAGAAGAGGTAAAAGTGTCATTATATGCTGATGACATGTTACTATATATAGAAAACCCTAAAAGGTCCACACAAAAACTACTAGAGCTGATTGAAGAATTCAGCAAGGTAGCAGGTTACAAAATTAACGTTCAAAAATCAGTTGCATTTCTTTACACTAACGATAAATCAACAGAATAAGAAAGTAAAGAAACAATCCCCTTTAAAATAGCACCCAAAGTAATAAAATATCTGGGAATAAATCTAACCAAGGAGGTGAAAGAATTATACACAGAAAACTATAAACCATTGATGAAGGAAATTAAAGAAGACTTTAAAAAATGGAAAGATATTCCATGCTCTTGGATTGGAAGAATCAATATTGTTAAAATAGTCACACTGCCCAAGGCAATCTACAGATTTAATGCAATCCCTATCCAATTACCCAGGACATATTTCACAGAACTAGAACAAATCATAATAAAATTTATATGGAACCATCAAAGACCTAGAATTGCCAAAGCATTACTGAAGAGAAAGAAAGAGGCTGGAGGAATAACTGTCCCAGACTTCAGAGAATACTATAGAGCTACAGTCATCAAGACATCATGGTATTGGTACAAAAACAGACATATAGACCAATGGAACAGAATAGAGAGCCCAGAAATGAACCCACAAATTTTGGTCAACTCATCTTTGACAAAGGAGGCAAGAATATACAATGGAATAAAGACAGTCTCTTCAGCAAATGGTGTTGGGAAAACTGGACAGCAGCATGTAAAACAATGAAGCTAGAACACTCCCTTACACCATATACAAAAATCAACTCAAAATGGATTAAAGACTTAAACATAAGACAAGATACAATAAACCTCCTAGAGGAAAACATAGGCAAAACATTATCTGACATACATCTCAAAAATTTTCTCCTAGAAGAAATAAAAGCAAGAATAAACAAATGGGACCTAATGAAACTTACAAGCTTCTGCACAGCAAAGGAAACCAGAAGTAAAACAAGAAGAAACCCTATGGAATGGGAGAAAATTTTTGCAAGTGAAACCGACAAAGGCTTGAACTCCAGAATATATAAGCAGCTCATACGACTCAATTAGAAAAAAATAAACAACCCAATCCAAAAATGGGCAGAAGACCTAAACAAGCAATTCTACAAGGAAGACATACAAATGATCAAAAAGCACATGAAAAAATGCTCAATATCACTAATTATCAGAGAAATGCAAATCAAAACTACAATGAGGTATCACCTCACACCAGTCAGAATGGCCGTCATTCAAAAATCCACAAATGACAAATGCTGGAGAGGCTGTGGAGAAAGGGGAACCCACCTACACTGCTGGTGGGAATGCAGTTTGGTGCAGCCACTATGGAAAACAGTGTGGAGATTCCTCAAAAGACTAGGAACAGACTTACCATATGACCCACGCATCCCACTCCTGGGCTTGTATCCAGAAGGAAATCTACTTCAGGATGACACCTGCACCCCAATGTTCATAGCAGCACTATTTACAATAGCCAAAACATGGAAACAGCCTAAATGTCCATCAACAGGTGACTGGATAAAGAAGAAGTGGTATATTTATACAATGGAATACTACTCAGCCATAAAAGCCAACAACATAATGCCATTTGCAGCAACATGGATGCTCCTGGAGAATGTCATTCTAAGTGAAGTAAGCCAGAAAGAGAAAGAAAAATACCATATGAGATCGCTCATATGTGGAATCTAAAAAACAAAAACAAAAACAAACAAACAAAAACAAAGCATAAATACAGGACAGAAATAGACTCACAGACAGAGAATACAGACTTGTGGTCACTGGGGGGTGGAGGTTGGGAAGGGATAGCCTGGGATTTCAAAATTGTAGAATAGATAAACAAGATTACACTGTATAGCACAGGGAAATATACACAAAATGTTATGATAACTCACAGAGAAAAAAATGTGACAATGAGTGTGTATATGTCCATGAATAACTGAAAAATTGTGCTGAACACTGGAATTTGACACATTGTAAAATGATTATAAATCAATAAAAAATGTTAAAAAAATAAAAAAAATAAAATAAAAGTAAAACTATCAGCCCTAAAAAAACAAACAAAAAAAAACTTGACTTGCTATTATTCTCTTTAATAGTAGAATCAGTCTTTATAATTTACATACAATGTGTGTTCTAAAATGAGAGGATAAGGTAGATTTCAAATACTCCTACATTGAATAACACCTTTTCATTCCTCTTCCACTGTTTACAAATTGGCTACTTTTACACGTGGACGCCAGCCATCATTGCTTAGGAAACTCTTTTCCTTTCTTCTTTTTTTCTTTTCTTTTTTTTTTTTTTTTTTTTTTTGATGGAGGAGGTAATTAGGCTTATTTTAATTTAATTATTATTATTACTTTTTAGTGGAGGTACTGGGGATTGAACCCAGGACCTCATGCATGCTAAGCGTACACTCTACCACCTGAGCTATACCCTCCCGTAGGAAATTCTTTTCTTGTGGATTAAGGAAGCAAGTGGAGTAGATAGTTTTTTTAGTTGGGGTTTAGTCAAGAATCCAAGTACCACTCTACAGATCTTCCTTGATTTACGATGGGGTTACAGACTGATAAACCCATTGTGAATTGAAACTATTAAGTCAAAAATGCATTTAACACACCTAACTTACCAAATTTCATAGCTTAGCCCGGTCTACCTTAAAAATGCTCAGAACACTCACATTAGCCTATGTTGGGCAAAATCATCTAATGCAAAGCCTATTTTAGAATGCAGTGTTGAATAGATCATGTAATTTATTGAATACTGTACTGAAAGTGAGAAATAGAATGGTTGTCTGGGTACAGAATGACTGTAAGTGTATTGTTTACTCTTGTGATTGAAAAACGCTAAGTCAAACTCTGTCTAGGTCTTTCAAAGAATAAGACATTAGTAGCAGGTTGTTAGCATCCTAGGCAAATGTCAGAAGCCTGAGGTATGAAGGACCAGGGCTGTCTTCTGAAAATCCCGAAGGGCAGAGGTCTCTCCGTGGTCTCAAGTATCTGTAGTAGCCAAGAAGATCCTTTCAGAAGGAAGCCCAGGGTGCTGAGAGCTTCCACGGAAATCTCAGAACCCCACAGCCCTGAAGTGGGGTGTTTCCCAACAATGCCTCCTGTCATAGAGAAAAGCCCATGACTTCTTTTGCCAGACACACCTGCCGTCAGCTGCTATGGAAGCATTAGATGGCTTCTCCTCTCCCACCTTCCAAATGGTATAGGAGGCCTTCTAACTGTGAAGCCCATTAGAATTCCAAAGGATTGAGTGTGTAGTTTCCAGGTTTTATCCATTTTGGCTTATGGTGATGGTGAGGGGCATATTGAGTATCAATAAGACATATCTGGAAGGTACGTTAACAATACAAGTGGTTTCTAGTTTATTGATCTATAGCAGAGAATGGTTTTTCATGCATAAGGTGGTCATATCCATTGCAAATCTTTGTTTTTTTTTCCTTTCAAATGGTGAATAGGATTGTTAAGTTAAACTCTGGTCGGAAACTGGCCCCGAATAGTGCTAAATTTTAAAGGCCTTATTTGAAATTCAACTCTGCCACTTATTCCCTAGGTATGAAGTTTATTTCACCTCTTCACAGTCCCCATATTTCTTCAATAGACAATGATGTTATTTCATAGGGGTTAGCACATATTAAAGCCAATAAAATGTAAAGAAACATTTTATGACACTGTACACTCTAAATTATAACTGTCTTCCTTTTATGTCTCTCATCTTTAATGTGAAAGGTTGTCATTAGGTTACAAGGTCATTGAGTGTTGCATGATGAGTAGGCATTAGGTGGAATTTAGAGAAGGTAGGAGACATAATCAAGAAAGAGTTATATACTCAATGTATGGAAACATGAGAGACTCTTGGGGAACCATGGTGAGATTAGCCTGGCTAAGTCTTCAGGTAGGAAGGGGAAGCATGAATAGATGAGGGTACTGGCATAAGCAGAAACCAGATTATAAAGGTCTTAGGGTTGACACCATGGATTTTAGATTTTTATTCTAAAGGCAATGAACGGGGCTAAGGAAAGATAAGGCACAGTGTCCATACTCAAGGAGCCCAGAGTCCATTTAGGAGATAGGTCATTTCAATATGGTATCACAAATACTCGCAGAACTCCGGTGTCTTACACTGTGGAGGGTTCCCTTCACATTTCAGTGTACGTCTAATTGCATGCCCTGGCTCTGTGCAGTTCACAGCAGCACTGCTGCCCATAGTGGCTCTGGTGGCTAAAACAGTGGTAAGTACCGACTGCGAGGTGCATACATTGAAAGGAAGACCTAATTTAGCATTGACTAAACAGAAAAATATTCTAGAATAGGTGACGTCTACTCTAAGACATGAAGTATAAATGAGAGTTAGCAATTTGAGGGAGAAAGGAGCTGGGGAAAAGGGATTTCAAGGCAAGAATTTCAGAGTGTGCAAAGGCCTGGACCCATCTCTCCACATAAAAGAATATGTGTAGTCTGATAAGAGTCTGGAGGGCATGAAGGCAGAGGGCTGGTAGGGTGGTTCTGGTTTGCTCTGAAACCACATAAAGCTTACCCTGAACAAGTGGGCTGTGGATTCCTTGGCTCAAAATGCATTGCTCTCATGCTGGAAGCTGTAGCAGTTCCAGGTGAAGGAGAGAGAGGATTAAACTCCTTCGAGACTCCCTCACCTCATGGTAAAGTGCAGACAGAGCCGACCTGGAGGCATTCTGGAGATGAGATCCTGGGAAAGTGTGGGGAACAACTCAGAAAGACTCAGGATATTAATGAGTTGGCAAACTATAAAATACAAGGTTCAATCCATGTCAGAGGGTGGTTTTGACTTAACATTGAGGTAATATATATGAATGTATTGTATTTTTAGTTACTTACTTTCTTTTTTTAATGGGGGAGGTAATTTTAGGTTTACTTATTTGCTCATTTTTTTTTAAACAGAGCTACTGGGAATTGAACCCAGGACTCTGTGCATGCTAGGCATGCACTCTACCACTGAGCTATACACTACCCCCAAATGTATTTTAAACTCTTTATTATCAAATACCAACTTCTAAGTTGAAAAGCATACTGATAAATTTTTGTATGAATATGAGGAGCAAGGAGACTTAGAAATATCGAATTAGTCCTATAATATTATTTTAAATTAGTTAGTTTTCTTTACTGAGAAAATATCTACCTAGATGGTTGGAAAATTAAATAAATACAAATAAAATAAGAAGAAGACAAATCCTCTGTCCCCTCAGAGTGCTCATTCTCTAGGTTTCATTCTCAAGCAAGAAATTAGAGTTTTCTTATACATCCTTTCAAAAATGTTTGAAACATATAAAACTAGATATATTGATCTTTTTTCTATGCAGTTAGGAGCACTCTGTAGAGTATTTCACACGTGCTCTGCATTTTACAATCAATCTTGGAAATTATTTCATATTAGGACATACAGATCTAATTTATTCCTCTTCATGGATGTGCTATATTTCGTTGTGGGAATATACTGTGATTTATCCAAGCCCTCTACTGATGGAGTGGTTGTGTCTAGTCTTTGTATGGCTGCCAAAGTCAGCATCAGTATCATTTTACTCAGACCTCGTGCACAGGCAAAATCCCATCTGTGTCTGCAGATCAGCAAGCTCACAGCATGTGAGCAATTTTATTTTATTTAGACATGGACGTATTGACCTCAAATGAGATCAGCTGGGTTTCTGTATATTCTCCTTGTTGTGTTTTATTAAGATTTTGTTAAGTGAACAATGGAGAAAACATCTTAATTTGCGATGATTTGATTAGCAATTACTTAATTATGATGAATGTTTAGCTTCTTTTCAATAATTTATGTGTAATTTGCATTTCTATTAATGTTAACACCCTACTAGTGGTTTTTTTTCCCTCATTTTCTTCATTGTGTTTTTGTTATGTTTGTTGATTTGTAAAGAGTTGGTTTTCTTTCTTTTCTTTTTTTTTGGTGAGGGGAAAAAATCTTTATTGATAAAAGTGTTTATATGTATAAATAATTTTCCCCTTGTCTCTGTCTTGTGATTTCAGTTGTGATGTTTTTGTTGTCAAATTTATTCATTTGTTTTCTTTACAGGCTGTAGTTTCTGTTTTGTGCTTCAAAAACCTTCTCCAACAAACTTCATGTCTTATTCACCTATTTTTGTAATACGTTTACATTTGCCTTTTTAAAACAGTTGAGTCTTCGATTTCTAGAATGTATTTGAATGTAGGGGGTGAGGTAAAAACTGAGCTTTGATTCTCCCACAATTTTAGACCCTTGTCCCCTTTCCACTTATTTAATAATCTATTTTCGTCCAATAATTTAGATCCTGCCATTGTAATATGTTATAATCCTATATGTGTTTAACTCTGGACTCTGTACAATTACCAATTTTTATCTTCCTTTTTCTCGAGGAAATCTTTAAATTACCACATCTTTAGAATATATTTGAATATCTAATAGGACTTGACCTCATTACTACTCTTTTTTTCCCCCAGAATTTTCCTGACTCTCCACATATCATAGTATTTCCAGACGAACTTTAGAAACAGGTGGCGTAGTTCCAGAAAAATGTTACTAGGAGGGATGAAAGCTGACATTTTTATGACATTCAAGGTCAGAGGATAACTTCCATGTATTTATATCCCTCAGAAATTGAAAGCGTTCCTCATGGAGTGCTTTGACATGTTTAGTTTAGTTTACTCCCAGACATTTTTGGTGCAATTGCTTTTACAACTCTAAATGAGATGTTCTTTAATAACTTTATTTTCTAAATACGTGCTATTTATGTGTAGGAAATGCTCTTTGATGTTTTGTAATCTGTCATTTGACTGAAGGGGTTTTACTAAATTCCCTCAATGTTTCTAGTGGTTTTATTGTATTTTATTGGAATTATTTTCCTGTGTGAAATGTCTGTATAAAGTTCTGGACAGTGTTTATTCATCCTATCATCACTGGTAGCAGCAGTAATAGCAGTGATAACAATGTCAACTTTCAGGCTTTTCTTCGATTCTTTTCTGCCATGTAAAGAGGCAGAGAAATTCAGAATGAATGACTATCCAGGAGAGGTGGAGACCGACAGTAGAGGAAAAATCATTTATTTATTTATTCATTCACCCAACAAAACATTTATAGATTGTCCACTCAATACCAGACATTTAAGTGTGGCCAAACACACAAAAGTCATCAAGGTACAGGAAGAAACCGAGAAAGTTAACCTTTATCGAGTGTGTCAATCACCTTATGTACCTCATCTCATGAAATTCTCGCAAAGCAATTTATTGAGTGTATATCGTTAATCTTGTTTTTGTAAATATGAAACTGACACTCAGGCTAATTTCCTTGCCTAGGTTAATACAATGACAGATTTGGGATTGAAATCCAGATCCAAGTAATGACACAGTCATCTCTCTTTTTTCTACCCCTCCTCCCTGTCATTTGGGGAAAGCCCTAGACTTGCATTCTCAGATGGTACCCTGAGATACCCACTACATGGGAACCCCATGCACAGGAATTAAATTGTGGTTGGGAGAGTGCTGGCGATGAATGAGCATCACAAGCAAACCAAAAGGTTGGAGAGAAAGATTTTCTATTTCTCCTAGAAATAGAAAACAGCATGCACAAACAAGGGGGGCCGTGAGAAAACACTGAACTGAGGGGACTATTTTAAGTGCAGTCATGACTTGCTACATCTGAAAAGCTGTGTGTTGGGATGGGGGCTGCAGACCTTGAGCTGAAACTGTGGTTGAGGATAGAGATGCTAATGTGTGATGTGTGTGGTCAATGAGTACAGCAGGGGGTTGACATTTATTTTTTCTTTCTCAACATCTTTATTGAAAGGTAATTTATATACCACACAATGTATGCATTTGAAGCAGGAAGCTGGAAACGGACACCCAGAAGAAGGGGTGTGAGTCTAGCCTGGAGACAGGGATTCAGGAGGATTCAGAGTGTGAGAGGGAGTGGGTGTGTCATAGAACATCCAGGAACACTGTGGAGAAGGAAGGAGCTCCAAGGTCAGACCAGAGAAAAGGTAAGATTAATTAGGCAGATGGGGAAGAGAAGCCCACAGAAGATATAAGGAAGAGGTGACAGAGAGGTGGGGAAGAACTGGAGGCTGTGCTTCACAGAAGTACCAAGAACAAGGTCATCCAATGCCCCAGAGAAGGCAAACTCAAAGGGGACAGTACACAGTGGCCAGGGTCTTACTAGAGTCTGGTAAATGTGGATGGTGGGGAGGTCACTGGATTAGAGTGAGGGGGGTCATGAAAGGGAGGTGAGGAAGTGGAGTCAAAGAATATGAAAAGCAATATATATATATATGTACGTGTATGACTAAAACATTATGCTATACACCAGAAATTGACACAACATTGTAAACTGATCATGCCTCAATAAGAAAAAAGGTAAAAACTAACAAACAAACAAAAAGCCAGACCTTCTGAGAGACTTACCAACTCCATGGAGAGATTCAGAATATCTTCTCTGCCTTTGTGTCCATAAACTGGGAACAATTGGAGACATAAAACAACCCTGTCCTTCCCCTGGATTAAATAAGTGATACATGGGCCTTGGGCTTCACTCCAGGTAGGCAGTCACATCACTCATCTCTGCTGTTCTCAAAAGCCCAAGATGGAAACAGGAGCAATTCTGGGGACTCACAACAGACAGACATAGTTGGGGGAAAAAAAAAAACTCAAAGACTCTAACATGATCTCAGTTTGGCTCTGCATGATACTAACATGGTTCTTCTGAGCTCTCTTAAACTAGGTGGGTCATGTTACATTTGGAATCTAAATTGTGATAAAGGCCTATGGCTAACCAGTTCCAGGACGATCTGCAGATTTATGCAGATAAAGGCTCTTTTATTGAATGAGTTCACCAGTACATCTGGGTAAGAGGAGCTGAGCTCTGGGCCTTATTGTCACGGTTTTGCATGTTGGGTCTATTCCTTGGCAATTGTATTTGGAACTCGTAACAATGCCTCTTTCCTCATCAGTGACCCAGCACAGCTGAATGAGGCTTACTCTTAGAAACCTGGATTTTTCTACAGTCAGAGTCCAGAGAATGGTGCTTTCACCCCAGTTAGTATGGAACAGGCCAAGTCCCACCCTGGGAAAACTTGAAGTCTCCTGTGACATGATCTTGCCATGTTGTAGTGAAATCCAGGGTCAGGTCAAATATTCCAAGACTCCCCTATGGCCGAGCTCTTTGACCAGCAGATTCTCAGCATCCTGGTCACACTTCAGTAGTTGAGGGGCTGAGGTCCCAAGTAGACACCCCATCTTCTCAGGCCTGACTTCTCATCTTACAGACAACTGAGGCCAGACAGGACCATCCAGAAATGAGCAATCCCAGGAATACTGCTTCTTTTCTCTGCAGAACAGTTGACATTATGCTCTTTTGCCTTTCTGTAGTCTTTCATCACTCTGGCATCAATTAAATAGATTCTTTTTTTAAAAAAGAATTTATTTTATTTTTTATTCTTTTAAATTGAGTTATAGGCAGTTTACAATGTTGTGTCAATTTCTGGTGTACAGCACAATGCTTCAGTCATACATGAATATGCATATATTCATTTTCATATTCTTTTTCACCATGAGCTACTACAAGATATTGAATATATTTCCCTGTGCTATACAGTATAAACTTGTTTATCTAGTTTACACATACCAGTCAGTATCAGCAAATCTCGAACTCCCAGCTTATTCCTTACCACCCCCCATCCCACTGCAACCACAAGTCTGTATTCTATGTCTGTGAATCAGTTTCTGTTTTATATATAGGTTCATTTGTCTTCCTTTTTTTTTTTTTTAGATTCCACATATGAGTGATGTCATATGGTATTCTTCTTTCTCCTTCTGGCTTACTTCACTTAGAATGACATTCTCCAGGGCCATCCATGTTGCTGCAAATGGCATTATTTTATTATTTTTTATGGCTGAGTAGTATTCCATTGTATAAAATATACCACAACTTCATTATCCAGTCATCTGTCGATGGACATTTAGGTTGTTTCCATGTCTTGCTATTGTAAATAGTGCTGCTATGAACATTGGGGTGCAAGTGTCTCTTTGAATTAGGGTTCCCTCTGGATACATGCCCAGGAGTTGGATTGCTGGGTCATATGGTAAATCTATTTTTAGTCTTTCAAGGAAATAGATTCTTACTTTCCAGACTCCCATGAAAATCCTGTAATCTGATTTGAGCCCTGCTGTGCAAAACTTTGCTGCTTCCCAGCAGAAAAACTCACATTTAATTGTGTATGTTCTTTAAACAATTGCAATCAAGTTTTTCTTATTTATAGTGATTTTTTAAACAAAAGATAATAAATAATCAAGTTTCAAAAAGTTTAATTTGAAAAAAAAAACAATTCAGTGTTCTTGATTTAATAAAACTTGCAAACTTTGAGAATTTGTCTCATTCCTTTGCTTACATTGCTTCCTATATGTAAATAGTCTGACAGAGTCTCATTTATCACAGTTACTTCTCCTCTGGGATCTCGCACTTCCTGTCACCTTAGCCTCCTACTTGTACAAAAACATTGGAACAGGGAGCTAAAAACCTCACACCAAATAACTCATTAAAAAAAAAGCAAACAGCAATCAATTACATAAGTAAATAGTCTATTGGTAAGCAGGGTTGTTTATGCAAGGAAATCTCAAGGAGGAAATGGATAAAAGAGATTTGCATAAAACAGCCCTGGAAGAAACTCTGTGAACTCAAGCCTATCTCTCTTCAAGTAATGACTGGAATTCTTGGAAGCGCTGTCTGGCTGTGGAGCAAAACCAGGTGGTGGTAAATGCTTTACCATGTGGCACCGAGGGGCAAAGGCTTGGGGACCAGCATGAATTAATCACAGGCTTTTAGGATGTCATCACATTCCTTGGGTCTGGCTTTGGTGAACTGCAAAGCAAAAGCTGGGAGAGAAAGGCCATACTGGTTTCAGGATTTTCTTTTTAAAATGCTAGCATTGCAAGTGAATTTTCTCTTTGATGTCAGGAGCCTAGAATCTTGATAGAGCAGTAACCCATGCACCTGGCAGATGCGTTCAGTGTCTTCTGTGCAAGGGGCATGGAGGGACACACTGGTCTCAGATAAGGTCTCACCCAGTGAGGAAGCAGTGATGTGTGCAGAGCCTCCACCGTTGAACAATTGGCCCAAGCTCCCTCCACTGAAGGCATTTTACCTGAAATAGTCCCCAAGTAGAGGTTCATTTACTGTTATTTGGTCAACCTTTAAAAGAGACAAACATTTTTTAAAAATTGAAGTATGGTTGATTTATAATATTGTGTTAGTTTTGGGTATACAGCAAAGTGATTCGGTTTTATATATATATATACATATATATATATATTTTTTTTTTCAGATTATTTTCCATTACAGGTTATTAACAAGATACTGAATATAACTCCATGTTCTATATACAGTAGGTCCTTGTTGTTTGCCTATTTTACGTATAGTAGTTTGAATCTGTTCATTCCATACTCTTAGTTTATCCCTCTGCCCCACCTTTTTCCCCTTTGGTAACTATAAACTTGTTTCCTGTGTCTGTGAGTCTGTATCTGTTTTGTATGTGGACTCATTTGTATTACTTTTTAGTTACTACATGCAAATTATATATATATATATATATATATATATATATAATATATATAAAATATTTGTCTTTGATTTACTTTACAAAGTATAATATTCTTTAGACTTGTCCATGTTGCTGTGAATGGCAATCTTTTATTCTTTTTTATGGCTGAGTAATATTCCAGTGTGTGTGTGTGTGTGTGTGTGTGTGTGTGTGTGTGTGTGTGTGTGTGTGTGTGTGATATGTATACATACATGCACCCCGCATCTTCTTAAGTCAATCATCTGTTGATGGGCACTTGGGTTGTTTCTATATCTTGGCTACTCAAATAGTGCTGCTATGAACATTGGGGTTAGTTTCTTGTGTCTTTTTGAATTACAGTTTTCTCTGGATATATACCCAATAATGGGATTACTGGATCATATGTTAAGTCTATTTTTATTTATTTTTTTTAATACATGGGATGGAAGTGGGTGGATGTAGTGGGCAAACACTGCTCTGATTAGCATCAGATGCCCGTCTTGATGGCTATGAATGTACCAAAAATGCCACCACTCTGTGTCATGTTTTCCTGATGCTGCCCATCAGCTCCCAACCCTGCATTCTGATCCTGAGACAGGAAAATGTGCCGAGGAGTGCCCCAGCCACTGTGCCCAGGGCACATCCAGTCACAAAGTCCATTTTCATGCAGTGGAAGCAGCTAGGATGCAACTGTCCATAGGGAACCATGGCCACCAGCATCTCGCTCGTGGCCTTGGTCGCTCAGTTCTACGTCTCCCACAGAATGCCTATTTTTAGTTTTATAAGGAACTTCCATACTATTTTCCATAGTGCCTGTAATAATTTATATTCCCACCAATAATGTAGGAGGGTTCCTTTTTCTCCATATCCTTGCCAACATTTATTATTTGTAGACTTTTTGATGATAGCCATTCTGGCTGGGTTGAAGTGATACCTCGTAGTGGTTTTGATTTGCATTTCTCTAATAATCAGTGATGTTGGGCATCTTTTTGCGTGCCTGTTGGGCAGGCTCGGGAGCCCATGGGTGGCATCTGTAAGTCTTTTTTGAAGAAATGTCTACTTAGGTCTTCCACCCATTGTTTTGATTGGGTTATTTGTTTTTTGATGTTGAGCTGTAGGAGCTGTTTGTATATTTTGGATATTAACCCCTTGTCAGTCACATCATTTGCAAATATTTTCTCCCATTCAGCAAGTTGTCTTTTCATTTTGCTGATGATCCCCTTGGCTGTGAAAAAGTTGTTAAGTTTTATTAAGTCTCATTTGTTTATTTTTTGCTTTTATTTAAAAGAGACACATTTTCTACCTCAGACCAGAACCACTGCAAGAATCATAAGCAATTCTCACTTGCCAGTTTGCTGAGTGAATTTGCTGTGCAAGTGAATAAAAAATGTGGGTTTGATAGTCTGTTTCTTTTCAAAACATACCTCCAGGGAGTCATGCTCAGGTAAGCTAGTCTGTTGATAAGCTAAGCAAAGGCAAATTTAGGTCATCTATCCTAATGAAAACATGTAATGGAATTTAACAGAGCATGTATTACATTAAAGTGATAAAGAATAAATATAGTTAAGCATTTTGGAAAATTGCTTCTGACTTTATCAAGCTCTAGAATCTTGGTTTTATGAGACTTCTGTGTTTAGTTTTAATTATTTTGTTCATGAGTAACATAACTGATTCAATAAAGTCTTTGATGTGGTTTACAAAACACGTGCCCTATATGGAGATAAAATATATACAGTAGAAGATTTCCAGGTTGTGAATGAAACTTGCTACCTACGTCTAAATAAATCTCTTCCACCCTCCACTCGCTTTCCCAGGAAATAAAGAAGAAGGTGCAAAGCCTCGAACACAAGGAGTCAGGAGTTTGGTCACTGAGCCCAGCTGTGGAAGTTTCATGAATGCTTTATGGACAGCTCATATCTAAAGTTCTGAAATAACATGAGACTGGAGAGCAGGGGAGGAAGGAGACTGTTTGCATCCACCACATCTATATGGTTCGACTTCAGAGACCTGGTCCCAGGGGGTCAAACAGAAAGTCTGGCCACCAGCCCTCTATAAGAGGATTTGCTTTCTGAGATGCTCAAGTCTTTCCTGACACAACCATTCCTCTGCTCTAGCCACTCAATTACAACTTTCAATCTTGCCACCTCTATTAAGGGCACTGTTGCTTGGGTGGAAATGTTCATAGGGTGCTTATCTGCCTTTAAGGATCAACTCAACATGGAGATGATGGGAAGGAGCAGGAGCAATAGAACCCCTCCCTCTGGGGACTGCCCCTGCCCATGAAATATCTCCAGTAAAGATGAGGACAGTGTCCACACATCCAGGGGCACATTCTCCTCTTCATTTTCAGCACAGTGAGCAACCTCAGCAGAGGATAATTCATCCTGTTCAACAGAGATATACAAATAAGATTCTTTTTTTTAATGTTTTTTTTTTTTTGGTGGGAGAAGGTAATTAGGTTTTTTATTTACTTAATGGAGGTACTGGGGATTGAATCCAGGACCATGTGCATGCTGGGCATGCACTTTACCACTGAGCTATACCCTCCCCCCATATCCTTGACAGACAAGAGTTCGTTAACCAGAGATAGTGCACGATAACCTGTCCTTCAGCTGAAGATCTTGCAGGTGAGAAAAGGGGGTTGAACACTCCCTAGCTGTTGGCAAAGAACTCTGGGAGTTATTTTGTTCTATTATGACTTTAATGAAATAATGAGGAGACACTGGGATTCAGAGAGGAACATGATTGTCCTAAGTATATGGAGAAAATGATTTACTACTTTCAACAGAAGAAAAAATATATATGCTATGCTCTGAATAAAATATATAAGAAATCATGTAGTTTATGAGATACAGTTGAACATATGGAAGAGGTTGAGGTAGACTGAGAGTAAAAAAATACTGCACAAAAAGTAAGAGAAACGTAGGAATGCCAAGGTCTCTGTTACAGTGTTAAAATCTATAATGTAAAAGGTGAAGAAAAGAGTTGGCAAAAGAAAAAACAATGACCTGGAGGCCAAACTGCATAGATTTTCTGAGAAAGTAGAATTAATATACAAAATAAAATATGAGAGGGAATATAATGGATATCAGGAAAGGAAAATCTAGTTTCTGACTAATTGGCATTCTGTGAAATAAAAACTGGAAAAAAGCGGAAGATGGAGTGTCTTTTCCCCATCATATATTCTTGCCTGTTTTGTCGTAGAATAATTTCCCATATAAGTGTGGCTTTATTTCTGGGCTCTCTATTCTGTTCCATTGATTTAGGTGTCTGTTTTCATGCCGGCACCATACTGTTTTTTTGTTTTTTTTAAGTACAGTTAGTTACATTGTGTCAATTTCTGATGTACAGCACAATATCCCAGTCATGCATATACCTACATAGATTCATTTTCATATTCTTTTTCATTAAAGGTTATTACAAGATATTGGATATAGTTCACTGTGCGATACAGAAGAAACTTGTTTTTAATCTATTTTTATATATAGTGGCTCATATAGTACCATACTGTTTTGATGACTGTATCTTTATGCACAGTTTGAAATCAGGAAGTGAGGTACTCCAGCTTTGTTCTTCTTTCTCAAGATTGTTTTAGCCATTGGCTGTCTTCTGCATTTCCATTCAAAGTTTAGAATGATCTGTTCCAGTTCTGTGAAAAATGCCATTGGTATTTTAATAGAGATTGCACTGAATGTATAGATTGCCTTGAGTAGTATGGTCATTTTAATAATATTAATTCTTCCAACCCAAGAACATAGCGCATTTTTCCATCTGCTTGTGCCTTCAATCTCTTTAATCAGTGTCTTATAGTTTTCTGAGTACAGGCCTTTTACCTCTTTTTTTCTTTTCGATGAAATTGTAAATGGGATTGTTTTCTTAATTTCTCTTTTTGATAGTTTTTGTCATTAGTGTAGAGAAATGCAACAGATTTCTGTATGTGAAGTTTGTATGCCACAACTTTATCAAATTCATTGATAAGTTCCAGTAGTTTTTTGTGGTGTCTTGAGGATTTTCTATGTGTAGTAGCATGTCATCTGCAAACAGTGACGGTTTTACTTCTTTCTTTCCAATTTAGGTTCCTTTTATTTCTTTTTCTTCATCTGATTGCTGTGGCTGGGACTTCCAATTCTAGGGTGAATAAAAGTGGTGAGAATGGGCATCCTTGTCTTGTTCCTGATTTTAGAAAAAATGCTTTCAGCTTTTCACCATTGAGTATGATGTTAGCTGTATGCTTGTCATAAATGGTGTTTATTATGTTGGGGTATGTTCCTTCTACATTCACTTGTTTGAGAATTTTTATTATAAATGGATGTTGAATTCTGTCAAAAGCTTTTCTGCATATATTGAGATCATCGTATGATTTTTATTCTTCAGTTGTTAATGTGGATATTGAACCATCCTTGCATCACTGGATTAAAGACTTAAATGTAAGACCTTAAACAATTAAACTTCTAGAAGAAAACATAGGCGGTATGCTCTTTGACATTGGTCTTAGTAATATTTTCGAATATGTCTCCTCAGGCAAGGGAACAAAAGCAAAAACAAACAAATGGGACTACAGCAAAGTAAAAAGCTTTTGCACAGCAAAGGATACTATCAACAAAACAAAAAGGTAACCTACTGAATGGGAGAAGATATTTTCAAGTGGTGTATCTGATAAGGGGTTAATATTCAAAATAAACAAGGAACTCAAACAACTCAACAACAAAAAAGCAAACAACCCAATTGAAAAGTGGGCAGAGGATCTGCATAGACGTTGTTCCAAAGAAGACATACAGATTGCCAACAGGCACTTGAAAAGATGCTCAGCATCACTAGTCATTAGGGAAATGCAAATCAAAACCACAATGAGGTATCGCCTCACACATGTCAAAATGGCTATTATCAAAAAGAGAAGAAATAACAAGTGTTGGTGAAGATGTGGAGAAAGGGAATCCTTGCGGACTGTTAGTGGTATTGTAAGTTAGTGCAGCCACTATGGAACACATTATGAAAATTACCCCCCAAATTAAAAATAGAACTGCCACTTGATCCAGCATTTCCACTTCTGGATATCTATATGAAGAAGATAAAAACACTAATTAGAAGGGATATTGGCACCCCTATGTTTATTGCAGCAATTTTTATCATAGCTGAGATATAGAAGCAATCTAGGTGCCCATCAATAGATGAAAGGATAGAGATGTGGCATGTATACCTACTATGATAGAATATTACTCAACCATAAAAAAGAATGAAATCTTGCCATTTGTGACAACATAGATGGACCTTGAGGGCATTATGCTAAGTGAAATAAGTCAGACAGAGAAAGACAAATACTGTATGATTTCATTTACACATGGAATCTAAAAAACAAAACAAATGAACAAACATAACAAAGTAGAAACAGAGTTAAAGATACAAAGAACAAAAAAGTAGTTTCCAGAGGAGAGGAGGGTAGGAGAGGAGAGAAATTGGTGAGGAGGATTAAGAGGTATATACTTCCAGTTGCAAAATAAATGTCACTGGTATGAAATGTATGGTGTGGAGAATACAGTCAATAACTATGCAATTATTATCTTAGTATGGTTACAGATTGTAACTAGACTCATTGTAGTGATTGTTTTGAAATGTGCAAAAATATTGAATCACTATATTGTGTAACAGGAACTAACATAGAGTTGTAGGTCATTGATACCCCAAAAACAAACAAACAAACAAACTCAGAAAAAGAGATCAGATTTGTGGTTACCAAAGGCAACGGGTTAGAGGAGGGAGAACTGGATGAAGGTAATTGAAAAGTACAGACTTCCAGTTACAAGATAAATAAGTACTAGGAACGTAATGTAAAATATAATAAATATAATTAACACTGCTGTATGTTATACATGAAAGTTTTAAGAGAGTAAATTCTAAGAGTTCTCATTAGAAAGAAAACAGTTTTTTCTATTTAATTTTGTATTTATATGAAATGATGGATGTTTATTGTGATAATCATTTCATGACTTACATAAGTCAAATCATTTTGCTCCATATCTTAAACATATACAGTGCTGTATGTCAATTACATCCAATAAAACTGAAAGAAAAATATGGAGCAGAAAAAAAATCATCATATGGAAGAAAACTTTCCTGAGTTTATAAAAGAAAATTTGGGAGTTTGAGATTTGCAAATGTTAATCAGTATGTATAAATAACAATGTTTAAAAAACAAATTTCTTCTGTATAGCGGAGGGAGCTATAGTCAATCTTGTAATAAATTTTAATGAAAAAGAAAATGAAAGGGAATATATGTATATATATGCATGACTGGGACATTACGCTGTACACCAGAAATTGACACATTGTAACTGACTATATTTCAATAAAAAAAGAAAATATGAACTTTTTTAATAAAATAAGTCATCTTGTGAAAAGAAACCTGAATGCAAATATATCTTTTTTTAATCATTAAAAAATTGAAGTTTACTTAATTTACATTATATTAATTTCAGGTGTGCAGGAAAGTGATTCAGTTTTATACATACATATACATTCTTTTTTAGATTATTTTCTATTATAGGTTATTATAAGATATTGAATATAGTTCCCTGTGCTATACTGTAGGACGTTGTTGGTTATCTATTTTATATATAGTAGTGTGTATATGTTAATCCCAAACTCCTAATTTATCCCTCCCACCTTCACCCATTGCTTTCTCCTTTGATAACCATTATTTTGTTTTCTATGCCTGTGAGTCTATTCCTGTTTTGTAAATAAATCAATTTGTATCATTTTTTAAAATTTCATATATAAGTGATAGCATATTATATTTGTCCTTCTCTGTATGATTTATTCACTTAATATGATGATCTCCAGGTCCATCCATGTTGCTGCAAATGGCATTATTTCATTCTTTTTATGGCTGAGTAATACACAGTTGTATCTATATCTATATCTATATCATCTATATCTATATCTATATCTATATCTATATCTATATCTCACATCTCCTTTAATACATTCATCAGTTGATGGACATTTAGGTTGCTTCCATGTCTTGGCTATGAACAGTAGGATGCATGTGTCTTTTAGAATTAGAGTTTTCTCCAGATATATGCCCAGGAGTGGGATTGCTGGATCATACAGTAACTCTATTTTAAGTTTTTAAAGATACCTCCATACTGTTTTCCATAGTGGCTGCACCAAACTACATTTCCACCAACAGTGTAGGGTGGTTCCTTTTACTCCTCTTTAGCATTTATTATTTGTTAACTTCTTAATGATGGCCATTCTTACTGGTGTGAGGTGATATCTCATTGTAGTTTTGACTTACATTTCTCTAATAATTAGTAATATTGAGCATCTTTTCATGTGCCTATTGGCCATCTGTATGTCTTCTTTAGAGAAATGTCTTCTGCCCATTTTTTGATTGGGTTGTTTATTTTTTTTGATATTAAGCTGCATGAGCTGTTTGTATATTTTGGAAACTAAACCCTTGACGGTCTCATCATTTGCAAATATTTTATCCCATTCTGTAGGTTGTCTTTTCATTTTGTTTATGGTTTCCTATGCTGTGCAAAAGCTATTAAGTTTAGTTAGGTCCCACTTGGTTATCTTTTATTTTATTTTCATTAGTTTAAGAGAAGGATTGGAAAAAATATTGCTGCAATTTTTATCAAAGAGTGTTCTGCCTATATTTTCCTCTAGGAGTTTTAGAGTATCTGGTCTTACATTTAGGTCTTTAATCTACTTTGAGTTTATTTTTGTGTATGGTATTAAAGAATGTTCTAATTTCATTCTTTTACTGGTAGCTGTCCAGTTTTCCCAGCACCACTTGTTGAAGAGGCTGTTTTTTTCTCCATTGTATATTCTTGCCTCCTTTGTTGTAGATTAATTGACCATAAGCGCATGGGTTTATTTCTTGGCTTTCTGTCCTATTTCATTGACCAAAATGTCTATCTTTGTGCCAGTATCATACTTTTTTGATCACTGTAGCTTTGTTGTATAATCTGAAGTCAGGGAGCATGATTCTCCCAGCTCTATTCTTCTTTCTTGAGATTGTTTTGACTTTTTAGGGTCTTTTGTGTTTCCTTACAAATTTATAAAAAAAAAAATTTTTTTAATTCTGTGAAAAATGTCATTGGTTATTTAATAGGGATTGCATTGAACCTGTAGATTGCCTTGGATATTATGGTCATTTTAACAACATTGATTCTTCCAATCCAAGAACATAGTATATCTTTCCATCTGTTTGTTTTGTCTTCAATTTCTTTCATCAGCATCTTAACAGTACAGATCTTTTGCCTCCTTAGGTAGGTTTATTTCTAAGTATTTTATTCTTTTTGATGTGATGGTAAGTGGGATTGTCTCCTTAATTTCTCTTTTTGATATTTCATTGTTGGTATATAGAAACACAAGAGAATTCTGTATATTAATTTTGTATCTAGCAACTACAGAATTCATTGATGAGCTCTAGTAGTTTTCTGGTAGCATCTTTAGGATTTTCTATGTATAGTATCATGTCATCTGCAACAGATATATCTTGACAAATGTTTTAATTTAATAATAAAGAATAATAATCCAAAGTTACCCTTGCAAGATAAAAGAAAAATTACAAAAGAAAATATTTTAAGAAGTCTTCCAGAGATTCCAGAACATCTCTTCTAACACTGAGTATTAAAAGACAGTGCAGGAATTCCTTTGGATTTTCATGGGGAAAGATGTAGAGATTCAAATTTATTACAACCAGCCTGTAAGAAATTACCAGAAAGATGTGCTTGGTTATCCAAGACCCACATGATTTTCTTGGAAAATTTACTGGTAGAGTGAAAAATAAATCAAAGGCAGATATTTAGTAATGGGGAAATCATACTATAAAAGGCCTATGGTTGGCAGGTACATGCTTAGATCTAGATATTAAGTAGGATTGTAACTGAAGAACTGAAACTTCTTCTCAAAAATTGAAAAAAAAATTAAACTAGATGGTACATGACATTTAAATAATAATAAGACTGGCATAAACACATGGATGAAAGCGTGTAAAAATTCCTCATCTAACAGGGGAGTAGAAAGTTATTAAATTTTCTTGAATTTGGCAACCAGAAAAAACAAAAAAATTTATGTTTTGGAAAATCTTAATGGATACCAGAAGTAAATTTGAAACAGTATACATGCTTCCAAGTCACTAGGAAAAAATAAAAACAAAGGAAAAAATCTGAGGAAAATCACAAAGGAAATAGTAAAAGCATACCAAAGAAGAAAGTGTAAAACAAGATAACAGAATAAAGAAAAAATACAAATATCTTATATATATATATATACTTCTATATATAAGAACTATAATTCAATTATAATCAACATGAAAGCAAACACTTAAAAAATACAGAACCATTCTGGGTGAAAGTTAGGTGCAGGTAATCTCACCCCTTCCACTGCTTCCCAAATGCAGTTCCTCTCCAGAAAGAGTGGAAAGACTACCTTCATAAAAAGTAGGATTCATGCAAAAAAAAATTAACCAGCATGGAGAAACTTTTATTATTGAGGAAAGGTATAATCAGCCATAAAGAAATAATAAAAATAGACTTATATGTGCCAAATAAGGCACCATGAAAAATAAAGGAGAAGTTCCTAGAAAGCTTGTAGGTGAAATGAATATTAAAATAACTCCCCTCTTGGAATGTACCCAAATGAACAAAAAGACTCCAATATACAGAAAGAGTTTTGGTCATTGATGAAACAAACAACTTCGCTCCTATAATGGACAGAAGAATATAAGCAAAAAGCAAAAAGTTTTAGATGAAATCAGAGGACGATTTTAAGGGAAGGTGGGTATCTCTCCTAATCCAGAGGAAAGTTTAGGACCTGATAGTTATGAGAATGATTGAGATCCCCATGAACATCTCTCAACCTGAAGAGGGAATACTAGGTTATGGATGGCTTAGGGTGCATTTGCACAGCATAAAGGAGTCCAGGAAGACAAAGCTGAAGAGGGAACCATGTGGCCTTGCCATTTAAACTTTCTCTGACTGAGAGGAGTGACTGCAGACGGAGTGAAGTTGAGCAGAAGAAAAATGGGGAAAATGACCTGGGGGTCAGCTTTGCATCTGCTGAACGAAGTCCAGTGAGCAGAATAAATGAACTCTGACCCCCTCCTCCCCAAATGAGATGTTTGTAGTTCATATTAGCTGGCCCTCTGCCAAGGTGACCTGCTTGTCCAAGAGGAGAAGTGGCTGAAATTGGAAGGGAGAATTTCCACCACAATATACACATATACCATCAACTTGCTGAAGAAACCAACCAGTGGGGCAGAAAACAGAGCATGTTGAATGGGAAAGCCTAGAGATCATGTATGGAGAGTATCAGTCCTAATTCCAGGGTCTCTAAGAGCCAGCATCTTCACCTCTACCCATCTGCCTTTTCGGGGGACATCCTAGATGACTGTATTGGCAACATCATGCTACTGCTATAAAAATTCCAGATGGAACTGCCTAAAAGCTGCACTGTTTCTTGGTTCCTAAAAGAAGCCAATAGCCAGAAAATAGAGACAGACAGAGTTCAGCTAAATTAAAAGAGAAACCTCCAACAATGAGGAATTTTCAAAAATGGCAGATTCTCCCTGGCAAGAATTGAGGTCCCTAGGGTGGAAGTTTATAAGCAGAATCTGGGCTGTCATTTGACTGGGAATTCCATCACTCGTGAGCTTACTTTTTTGCTGGGATTAGGAAGAAGGGGATACAAAAGGTAAATATGGCAAAAGGCACCTCTGATTGCAGCTTGGATGTACCCCCACATTGTTCCAGAGCTCCGAGATGCTCCCTCCACGGTGAGGTGTAAGGACACAGGCTCCAGCCTTTCCCAAGATGTGGTGAAGAGTGAGCCTGCACTGCCTGCAGAGCATGGGTGGTCCCATCTCTCCTGCCTCTGGAAGTCTACTGTCCAAGGTAAATTAGTGTCGGCTGAACCTTAAATCGCAGGGCAGGACTCTGGAATGCCTTCACCACCAACTTTCTCCATCAGCATTTAGGGCTAATGGGAAAGTCACTGTTTTTTTTTTAAATTATTATTTGTTTTTACATTTTGGGGTTAGCTTTACTGCTGTAGAAAAGTAAGATAAATGGTCCCACAGTTATGGAGAAGGACTGGTGTGCAGATTGAAATGTGCCTAGTTTATGAACGGGAAATTGAAGCCAGCAGTGCTTCTCAGTGACCCAGATGCTCCCAGATCATGAGGTCTCTCTGCATCTGAGTCCCCTCATTTTTCTCTTTTGTCCCAGAAAATCACACGTGAAAGGTAGAGCTACATTTTATCAAGAAGTCATTCCTCCCTTGTTTGTTGACATTACATCATAACCATCACAGTGGCCACCTGCATCCCCTATTTATATTCTGTCCCTCCTAAGAGAAGGGGTGTATCCGCTCTTCAGCTACTCCTTCCTCACTCTTTCCATTGCTGATTCTCCAGCTAGGGCTCACATTCACTGATATTGTGCTGATGGTGCCCCGGCTGGTGTCTAATCTGAATAGTTGGTGCCGTGTTGGTCATTAGGTATTTAAAATGCATCCCTTGCCTGGCGCCAGCCCTCACTGCTTCTTCCACTCCATGTATACAGCTGTCTCCCTGTTTTCCACGTGTCGTCAGTCGCCCAACCACAAAAACTTTCCTCCAGTAGAATTGGACAATGCTTCACAGAGCCCTGGACCTGGCATTTACCCTGCTCATGAAACTCTGACATTTCCCTTTGCCTTTCAGTCTTGGCCATTCACAAGCTGGCCTTGACCTCCCTTCTCTAACCTCAGTCTCCGTGACTTCTTAACTTGACTTTAGGCACACCTGAGTATTCCCAGTGTGCCTCCTGCCTACCACTGAGCATCCTCCACCTGGTATTGCCAGAGGTGGCCATCCTAAATTCCACACAAGGCTGAATTCTGCAGGAGAAAGAGAAACATCTGATTCATCCCTATATCCCCAAGCCACTCTGGAGGCCCAAATACATTGGTTTTTCTCCCTGCCCTTTTCTCCCCACACTTTTCCTCTGGCTACTTGCAAGGCCAGTGGTTCCCATATCTTGTCTAAAGCACAGACCACTCCGGAACAGCAGACCTACTGTCTTCCAAAGCATCTCCTGCCAATGGTCCACAGGCAGTCCTGGCTAACATCTGTAGACATAAACCAAGCACCTCCTGTTCTGCCCCCACCTTGTGTTTGTTTTGATTCTCCTACAGTCTTTACCCAGGTGGAGTGTCCTGAAGCCAACATGCCACCTCTTCTCGTTGGTTCATTCTTCTCCTTCACCCCCATTTTCCAACATCTTGGTATCTTCTGTATTTTCCTAAAAGTCTCCATCTTGACATCTTTTGTATTTTCCTACTCCTCACCAACTCCAAATCTCCTAAGTGCTCTTGGAATTCACTAAAATCATTCCACTTCTTAAAATGCTCTGAAGACTTCCAGTTGCAAATAACTATTCGTCTCAAACTGAGTTACAAGGACTCCCGGGTGTTACTTCTTTGGGTTCCAGGACACTTGAAACTTCTTGAGAGATGTGGTTTGTTATTCTGGAGAATCAAGTTTACTTGATGCTTAGAACTATTTTTAAATATTAAAACAAGTATCAATGTATTGCAAAGTCACAGATAAAATGGGAATATTTTAAGATTTTGTAAGATAAGTCATGTACACAGGGTTCCCTTTTAGCTATGACCTAAGACCCTTAGGGGGTATGAGATCATTCTTCTTAGCAGTTTGAACTTCCAGTGAAATACAAACTTCCCAGTACATCATGCAAGGCCCCGGAGATCTGGCCCTCTCCATCTTTCCAATCTTATTTCTTACAGTGTCTTTTCTCAAAGTCCATACTCTGGTCACACTTCATCCTGCCATGTTTTTGTTAATACAGTCTTCGCTGCCAAGATTTTGCTTCCCCCATTCCATTTTATGTGACCAATATACGTTTATTATTCTAGGTTCAGCTACATGTTTACTTCCTTTCTGAAACCTCTATTCTTTCCTTCCCAAATGGAGTAGAAATGATTCTTCTCTCTCTTATGTCCCCAGGGTCTCCCTTTCCCCCAGCTTCCTAATAAATTCATTTTGTGTGAAGTTAATGTTTTGGCTTTTGTGTCTCAAACACTGGCAAGAAATTCTTTCCTAACTATTTATGTTTCTGGGGATTGATGAAAGTAACTTCTAGCTAAGGCACCTCCCTACTAGACAGCCCCTCAGAGGTGACTCTTTATGTACAAATGTCACACTCTAGTGATCCTGGCTTTATCTATTGGGTCACAGCTCTGGAGCTACATTCAGGGTTAAACCCCAAGATGATCATTTTCCAGCTGTAGTCCCTGGGGCCACCACCAGAGGGACCCTGCCCAGGGCTTGCTGAGAGGACCTGTCTTGATCTTTCCTTCCATGAACCCACTTGCCACTGGGGTCTTCTCTCTCTCATCCCCATCTCACTTGTTTTGGCTGTTCTTTCCTCTTTGGATATGAAAAAAAAATTAAACAAGAACTCTTTTATCTTCCTTTAGAAGACTGTCTGCATCAAAAATTAGGTATTTGCACTACTTAGAACCTAGCACTGCCCCTAACCTACAGCAGGTGCTTACTAAATGACAGTTGGTTGGATGGATGAAGAGACAATTGCAGTGCAGATTTTTAAAGTCAGTCCCAGAGAACCTAATTCTCTATTAAGTTCCTTCTCGGGAAGAGGGAGACTCTTGGAGCCACAGTCTTTCCTTTCATGCTATAGCTCTGCCTTCATGGAAAGGACAGTACGAACATCCATGAGGCTCACCAGGCTGAGAAGTTAGCTTTTGGTTATCCCTAGCCTGTGTGATGCGGGGATGAATATGACTCCATCTGAGGACCACACATGTACCTAAAATCCAACAGACCATCTGCTCTTTCTTCCCAATCACTCGATGTATGATGTACTCTCTAGAGAAAGATTCGTTCATCCTACTGTCTTGATCAACCCACACCACAACTAGCCCACTCTCCCAGAGTCCAGAGTTTTCTCTGTTCTATCATTTTCAAGCTCATTTTCTTTTCTTTATGGGATCAGTAGCCCTCCTATAATATCAACATTACAGGTCTTCATGTGTACTTAAGTGACTCCAGGTTTACACAGTTAACCAGAAGATAATCAATGCTGTAGCTGTGGTAAATGAAACAAGCAATAAACCCATCAATAGAGAATATGAGTTCTCGTTGGGAGGGAGAGGAGTGGAGAGGACATCTTCACCAAAGAGGTGATATTTGAACACAAAGATGGGAACGTAGCAGACGAAAGTGGAAAAAGAGGATGAAGAATTCATCCTAAATGGAAGGGATAAAAGTATGCAGAGAAACACAGGTATCCCTTGCCTTTCCTTCAGTCCAAAAATTATAAACAAGATGCAGTTATTTGCAGAAATTAATGCTTTTTCCTCTTTCCAGGGGTAATTTTATACCTTTATGGAAAATCTTTAAAAGCCTTTTATGTATTAGAATTAAAAAGTCTATAAGAAAAAGGTAAACACGTAGGACCAAGGTTATCTCAGACAATTCAGAGCAATTTAAATCACCATCTGGAAAGACTGTCAGCTGACAGATCCTTCTGCGGCTTCCTTCTCTGCCAGCAGAGCCTCCTCCATCGTGCAGACCCATGTATGCACATGCTGAGGACGGTGGGGCTGGTCTGCCTGCTAGAGGGCTGGACAGCAGCTGGCGATTGCAATGGCCTCTAGTGGAGACGTGGCCGTGACTTGGAAATCCCCCACATAGAGGTCCTCGCGGGATGACATCATGCACATTCTGTGTCGTGATGTGTTTCGAGTCTGTGAGTGTGAACTTTCTTTATGTACAGGAAGCAAAGGAAGGAAAGTGAATTCAAGAAAACAATGGCAATCTTAAAAAATGGGTCAGATTTTAGACAAACATATGCCAGGCTGTTCTATATTTTTACTTATTTGGAAAGAGTGCTGTTCAGTGGTCTTGACCGACTCCATCAGAGGGAGTGGGGGCCTCTTTGGTGCCTTTTCTGTGGAACTTCGTGGTGAAGTTTGATGAAGTGAGCCCCTTGGAGCCCACAGGCTGGCGCACCACAGAGAAACCAGAGAAAACTCTCCGTTTCTAAAGGGCTCACGTGATTAGGATAGTCCTACTCTGATGCTCTCATTAACCTTATTAACTACATCATTTAATCCTCACTGGAGGGCTTTAGTTCACCTGAGAAAACAAGCTCAGAAAGCCTTTCTTGCCGAAGCCCTCAGCCCTAGGAAGAGAGGGGACAGAAAACTAATATAGGTTCACTGGCTGCCAAATGCCACGAGGGAGTGAGGACAAAGGAGAAAAGAATGCGGTTGGGGGAAAGGACCAGTGTGTCCTTTGAGATCGACCCTGTCGTGGCACGTCGACATCTTTGACCAACAGTTGATCCCAATAAGGGGGCCTGGGGAGACAAAGAGAGTCATAGAAATCATATGGTAAAAAGCGTTAGGGCTTAGAGATGTAATGAATCAATACAAAAAGAAAACGGTCACGTTGGGAGAAAAGAAATAGCTTCCCCAACATCCAAACTCAACAAAATTGCTTTTGATTCAGACTTCCACTCTTTAGTCCAAATACTACATCATGTCAGAATGTTCCTGTCTTGAAATGGTAATCGAATAATCTTCCAAACCCTCAGGGAGATGGAGCATCATTTGTTCCCTTCACCTTCTGCCCTTAGAAAATACAGTGTTTTGGGAAAATTATCTTTGGCTCCTTGGATTTCAGCACCGAGGGAATGGCATCCTTGGCGTGATTCAGACACTCTCCTCCATCCTGCTCAGCCCCAGCTCCAGGCAGCCACCTCTTGGCCTCAAGTTTTTAATCTTGGTGGGGTAAGCTGGACCCTTCACCTTCTTTACAAATCATGACGGGTATGTGAACAGGGAGGCGGTCCCCTGTAAGGTGGAAATAATGTTCTTGGCTGCTGCCTCCTTCTCTTTCTGTTTTAGTCCTGAGGGACTTGGCTTTTTTTTTCACTTCTGTAAGATTTAGGAGTCTTGAGGTTTAATTGCAAAAAGAAGAATTCGGTGTGGTTTGAGAAGGCAAGTCACTTTGAGTAATTTAAACCCTCAGTTACCCAAACACAAAGGCTGAAGGACCTCTTAGCAAACTGGCCCCATGCGATCAAGTTTTTGGCAAAGACTTTATATCTATCTTGCACACTGCCTGTATTTTTACCTAGCAAGTTCAATAGTCGTCTTCTCCGGTCAGCCTGGCCCTGCTAGTTTATCTTCCTAGGTGTGCACTGTATGCATGTGTGTGCAGACATTTGTTCACATGAGCATATCTGTGTACACGGGGTCACGTCGAGAGAAGAAAGGCTCCGGTTGTTTACTAAGCCTGTAGCAAATGAGGTTCAGGGATAATTAAGAGAGCTCTCCCTTGGCAGAAATGTGCCTGTTTGGGTCTGCTTCTCATTTGGGACAATTGGAAAAGGCAATCACTCAAGTTTTATTGATGCCAAAGACTTTTTCACAGTCATCAATATGGGCTACAAAAATGAAGTTGTTGACATCTTATTTCTGGGGGCTTTTCTTTCAGATAATTTTGAGCCCTCAAGCATCGTATATTCTGAAATAAGGCAGTTCCAGCCCATAACAGCATTTTCCATGGACTGCCTGCAGTTGATCTCACCAACATCCTGCCAAATCCCAGGCCAATCGCATCTGTGTCTGTCAAGCCCATTCAGGTTTCTCCCTCTGCTCTAAGCCGCTCCGATCTTGATTCACTCCAAAGAGCATAAGATAAAGGTTACATTGCACACAAATGCTTTTAGCCTTTTATTAACCTCATGTATATATTTTGGATGTGAATGCTGAGGCTGACATAAGTAGACTTTGGCCTGCTCAGTTGAGTCTTCTGGACTGTTTTGGGTTCCCTCCTGGAGTAATCTGGGCTCTGAGTACCAGTCGTGAGCTCCTGCAGGTCCTTTTTCACTCCAGTCTACTAAGGTTCCCGGCAAGTGCTCATCTGCTTTGATGGGGCTGGAAAAGACACCCTTCCTCCTATTTGTGGAGTGACAGCACCTGGTCCAGTGCTCTTGGCGGGCAGCCTTCTGTCTCTGGTGTGAGAAGGCCAGTCTGTGTGCCAGGTGCAGCCAAGATGCAACTTGGGGGTTGGCTCCTCTAGTCGAGGGCATGGGGCAGAATGGGCTCAGCATACCCCGTAGCTGATCAGGGCCTTGGTGCCTGCCCAGCCAGGTGGGGGAAAGCCAGGCTGATCTCATGAAGGGGATGCTATTCCCTGGGCCACCTGCCCTAGAGATCAGACTTCAGACCAGGTGCACAGGAAGCTGAGTCACGGCGGCCGCCATGGTTGCTCCCGGTGCCGAGGAACATAGGGAGGCTCATTATGACCAGCAATAGTGCACACCATAAAAGTACAAGTATTTACTACCCCAGGAAGGAAATGGAGTGACCCACGCAATAACATTAGCCCTGGAGTAACTGTGAAAGTCGCAATTTTAGCCGTTATCTTGTTTCAAAATAAACAGCTAAATGGAATAATAGGAAACACTAAACGGATGTGTCAGGCTCTAGTGATGATCTCACTTGTGTTCTATCATTACGAAAACTGAAGCCATTTGAGAAACTGAAGTCTCCCTTTGCCAAATTACCCTCCGTGGTTGCTCTGATCAATCTCCACTGGAATCTACGTGCACATCGTGTGCACATCTAATTCTCCTTTTCATGAACATGGAGCTGAAGGTTAAATAAAATTCCCAAGACCAAGTTTAACAAGATCTGGAAGTTTTTCTCCAATCAGCCCCGCCTCTATCACTCACCTAAATATGTGTTTCTCCTTCCAGATGGAGATAATGATGCAATCCATTGCCATGGTGGTAAAGTCAGAAATCTTGAAGCATCTTTGCCGCCTAGATCCCAGAGCTCCAGCCAGCACGGGGACAGCCAGCGTGGCGGTGGGGCTGGGAGGCTGAGAAAGCCTGGGTGGTCCGACACATCCCGGCTGAATGTTTAAACGCTGACTTCACCCGAGGGGCTGCCCTGGTCATTGGGGTAGAGAAACTCCTCCTATGAGCAGCTGATCAGAAAGGGCATTTAAAAGAAACCACTTGTAAATGGTTAATAGGTCAAACTCTTGTCCTGCTGGCCTACAGGTCTGGATCCATGAAATGCAAAATGACCCTGAAAGAGCTTTAATATTCCTGCAAGATGCCAAACTTTGTTCGTGAGATGGTTGTTCTTTGCCTTGCTCCTAATACCACTTACAAAATGTCCCGTATCAATAAATATTCCTTTCATGCCCATAGCCACAGAAGTTAAAACTCCTGTGGAAAAAAAAAAAAAAAAAAAAAACCAACCTAGGTGTATAAATAAACATGTTGCCTGCTGAAGGCCAACACAGATTTTTATTTTATGTGCTCTGGCCACAAACGATGGACTGTGGGTCTGAACCTGCCCCAAGAAGCTGTCTTTAAGTTTTTCGTGCAGTGACCTGATGCAACAGCTCTGCCCAGCAGCATTGCCCCATGTGGCGTCATATAGACTCAGTCAAAGTCTGTTTTTTCTGGATTTTGAAAATGACACAGGGATGCAGACGTTGGAATAGTGCACACTGGATGACTCACAGAGAGAGAGTATGTGGGCTGAAGCCCTCAGGTGGCAGAGCCAGTGGGAGCAGAGGGGCATTTGATTGGCAGCAACAAAGGAAGGTACGGAGACAGAGAAGAGCTGAGTTGCCATGAGGGGGATGCAGGCGTGGGGCGCAGGGGCTCTGCTGCAGAGGGGTGAGTGATGTCTCATCGCAGCTGGGCTGCATTTCAAACGTTTTTGGTTGGTGGATGGTAACTTTTTCTCCTCTCCTCCCTACTTGGCTGGTAGCATTAGCTGACATTTGTCTGTCATTTGAGACCATCTCTACTGCTTATGAGCTGGGAGATCCTAACCACTGCAGTGAGATTTCCTCACAGGAGGCATATTGGAAATGAAATCTGAAATTTGCGTAGGGTTAGACAAGATCAACAGCTCTTAATGATCTATTGGACGTGGACGGAGAGCAAACAGGAAATGTAAACCCTGATGTCTGGCCTCTGCTTGGCCACAGCCACAGAGGACCAGGCGTAGAGCACAGATGCGGGGGGCAGGTCTGGACCTGTTTGGATGCTTCGGCCTCAGGGTGAAGATGACATACCTCAGAAGTCCATTTTGGGTTCTTCTTCTTGCTCCTTTTTTTCCCCTTCCCTCCTCTTCTCTTTTGCAAGGAGACAACGCATTGAGTGTTTCATCAGCTTCCCTGGTGTTTCGACTTCAGGCCTCCTGGTCCATTCCTCTGAGGAAATTTGTGTTGTCATGTTTCTGGCTCAGAGCAAGGCTCTTTCAGGATAATGAGTTGGCAATGCCTGGAAGTGGAGAAGTCCTGCCAGAGTGTTCTGAGTTCAGGGTGAGTGCCTGAGTCATTTCTGAGCTCTGATCCACGAGCTCGAGGGCAGGAGATCACAGAAATTGATAATTGGCGTCTTTTCTGAAGTCAATTTCCCTCTGAAGGTCAGTAGTGAAAAAGTGTGTCTGGGGATTGGAGTTTTGTAAAAGATATGAATAACAATCCCACATGGTGACACTGCATGCCAGGCTGTTTGTTCTAAGCACCTACACGTGTTAATTCACTTATTTTTGTTTGTTTTTTTTTTGTTTTTACAACAAATACATGAAGAGGTATTTTTATTATCCTGTTTCCTGGATGTGGAAACTGAGGCAGGAAGAGACTAACATAGGATGAGAAAGCGATGAGCCAGTCACCATAGTTCCGATGCTGAGCTCTGACGTCCGTGTCCACGTTATACCATATGCCCTCTCTGTACATCTCTGCATCTGTCATTCCTTAGCCAATGAACCCTAGGCTTGGCTGCATCTAAAGTTATCCCCATAATATAGTCAATTTGATTTGCTTTTCTGGAAGTAAATCAACCATGAAAATAACATCTAGAATAGCCTTCAAGTTTTTAGGAAATAATAACTTTAAAAAGCCTTCCTATAGTCTTAGCCAGTAAGAGGAACCTGCTCAGAGAAGTGCCTTGCCCGGACTTGGACACTCATGAAGTTGCCCTGTGCCCCCTGCTCGGTCTTCTGCTGCTTCTCTCAAATTCAGGGAGCGTGGAGCTTCTGAACTCCGCTGATGGTGAGGTGAGGATGCCGAGAATGAACTAAGGATCTGCCAAGATCCAACACCATCTTTAAAGATACACTCGATCCTGCTCTGGACACTTTTAGTTTTAAATGCATTTTATCAAAGCCTAATTGTCTGCAAATCGTGAATTAGGGTAAAATAACTCTCTCCTACAGGGAATCATTCTGATCAGAGTGGGGTTTGCTGTCTGGCAGAGTGAGGAAGTGGCTGAACTTGACCTCATGCTCACCTAGAAGAGTGGTCCCCTGCAGTGCTGTCCTTTCACTGGCATGGGGTCACGAGCTGCCTCTGGGCTGCTACAGGTGCACGAGCCCCTCTGATCTGCACAGGAGTGCATTGTGCGGGACCCAGAGTGGAAGCTTTGGAATCACACCTCAGTCCTCATTGGGGCTTTTCACTTGGGCAAGATTCAAGATAAACCCTACCCTGGCCTGCAATGCTCCATCTTTAAGATGGAGGTAGTGGAAAGGTGTTCTAGTCCTGTACCTTAAGAAATGACAATTACTCTGGCCATCCATGACAACATCATCCCTAAGTGATGAAACTGACTTGGGGCACCAGCACAGATCAGATATATAACTCACCCGAATGTCCTTCTTTCACTCTTCGCTATAGCATGTATATCCTTCAATCCTACATGTCCTGTACAACTCACTGAACCTACATGTGCTCAAGGACTCCAGCCTGCTGTGTGTGGCTTAGTGTCAAATCTTTCTTAAAACCTTCAGGCCCCGAACTGGAACCTGTCACTTTTGCTGACATAACACAGGTGTCTTTGCTCATCGCAGCCTGCTACAGGTGTGGGTGGCCCTTTGCAGCCTCTCAAATCAGTTCCAACTCCTTGTCTAAGCTTTTTTTGCATTTTGGGGACAGTTGAGATCTTGCTAGTTCATCTTGCTGCCTGAGTGCCCAGAATTTGTTGCCTCGAACTGGTTTTGGATCCATCAGCTTGAGCCTAGGCATTGACATTTTGTTTTAAAAATAGAGCAGTCCTATAGTTTCATCTTGCTTTAAACAAACAAGACAAACAGACATTCTTTAATTATTATCTTTTCATAGCTCATTCTTCCCCTTTAGGACATCTTTATTCTCCTAAATTTTTCTCAACTCTACCAATTCAGCTCTAAGCCCCTAGCCCAGGTTTCTCCCCCTCCCTTCTAATGCACACTAACTAAGAATGAAGTACATGATGCATTGGCTTTTCCAGGAAGCAAAGGGTTCCCAGAAAGTCCTGAGTCTTTCACTTCTAAATTATCCCAGCTAGATTGCTCCATCTGTGACCAAAACGACCCCAGAGGGTTTTCTTTCCTCACTAGAACTCAGCTCACTCAACATGGGGAATGAAAGTAGGGTCGGGATCTGTTTGTCTTGCCCTCAAGTTCCCATGTCAGACATCCCAACTTCCCTATCATCCGGACACTCCCAGGGGAATTCTTCCCACACAGCCCCTGCATCCCCACCAGGCACTTGACCCTCTGCATCTCCACCAACAACAGCATCAGGCCAGCTCCCCACTCAGAACAAGGTCTTCTCTCTGCCTCTGCTTCTACACCTGTTCTCTAGATCAGACCATGTCCTCTGCACTGTGGCCACCCTCATGGGGACAGTCACCAGGTAGGGTCTAGTGGCAGACCCAGAGCATGAGGCTGCAGAACGAGAATTATACTTGCAGGTTTCCTGGTGTGCTGCCATCTTCCTGCCCCAGTACTCGGCCCCCATGGGGCCAGGAATGCGCTTGTCATGCTCACACTCTGTCTCTAATGCCTGACTTGGTATCTGGCACAGGGTTGGGGCTCAGGCACCCCTGCTGACCAACTGGTTGTCAGAGTACACAGCTGTGTGCCAAGAAGTGTGCACATATGATCTCGTGAGCCCTCTTATCAATCCGGCAAAGCAGGCCTAGTTCCTATCCCCATTTCACAGCTGAGGAAACTGAGGCTTGTAGTAACTGAGGAGTGATTCCCAAACTGGGCTGGTCATCAGAATCACCTGGCAGCTTTTAGAAAAGACAGATTTCCAGGATTCTCTTCTGATCTCTGGAATCAACATTTCTGGGGTCAAAATGTCTTTAATTTCCAAGAGTTCACCAGGAGCTTCTGATGAGCAGTGGAATCTGGGAAGGACTGAGTCAGGTCACAAAGCTGGCAGGGGAAAGAGCTGTGACTTACACCCAGGTATAGATAGTCCAGGCTCTCTGTCCTCCTGCTGGAGAGTCTGCTCGGTGAGACGCCCTCATTCTATCCTGGGAAAAGTGCAGCCTCAGGGAGATCTAGGTCACACAAGGAGTCAGCATCAAGGCAGACCTTGGAAGCTGAGTCCCCGGCTCTGGTCTGATGGCATATCCCCTTCCCTGGGTTGTCTCATATACATTGTTATCCCAGGCCCACTGGCCATAGTAGTTGCTCTTGGCACCAGAATTTAGATAAATGAGTAGAATTATTTCAAAATGATGTATTTATATGTAAACATTGAGCTACTGAAGAATGTAACATTACAGAAATGAGTGCCATGTAGTTTTAAAAGCTGGTCATTTTCAAGTGAGTTTACAGGGCTGAATGGGGCACAAATAGACAAAATGGAAAACGCCTGCTTTGTGGCTTGGATGTGATGCTGTCCACCTTCCCTGCTCAGGGGTGCAGCGTGGAGGGAAGCGGGGAAGCTGTGCCTGCTTTCCTTGAGAAGACCATCTTGGGCATGGGATGCCAATCCATTTGCTGTGCCAGGAGGTGGCATTAGCTCAGCTCTCTCTGAGCTCAGATGCAGGGCCAGAGCCCGGGTGAGGGGCCAGGGCGCAGATGAAGAGAGAGCGCTTGCTACTCTGCGGAGCAGACAGTCCAACAGTTCTATAGCAGGCACTCAGGGTGGCCAGCTGCAGAAGCACCAAAGGTGCTTTAGATGGGCAGTGCAGGGGTGACATTTGAGCTGACTGACTGAGTGACCAGAAGGTGCCAGTAGTGCAAATCCGTGAGTTTGGCGGTTCCTGTACTGAAGAGGAGCCTGCTTGATGGGAGCATAGGGTATGTGAGAGAGGTGTCTGAAAAAGTCAGAATTGTACCTACTTTGGGAAATTTTTGACTGCTTTAGTGATCAGAAGTGATTTCTTTTTCATTTGCTTTCATTGTTCATTGTTCATTTTGATTTTGACTTGTTTTTGTTTTTGCCTGCCTGGCACCCTGTTTTTTCCTTCTGGTACCAACTCATCAGTTGTGTTTTGACAGTTGTCTCTCTCTTCCCATTGGGTAGCTTCCTAGGGGGACTGGCATTCAAGCGGTCCTGACCCACCCCATCTCTGCAGACTAACGAAGGAAGAGGTCACCCACTCTGGCCAAGCCAGAGTTCTCCCCCTGGAACTTCTGATGCCCGAGTCACTGGGCTTTCATTCACCCCGGTGGCCACACTCAGAACCCCAGGGCACCAGTTCACGTCTTCCGGGTCCTGGAACCATACTGAGTCCCGTCCATTTGGAAGTCTGCCCTTCGACTTCTTTCTCTATTCTCCGAGCTTTCATATCTTTCTAATACAAGACATTTTTGCTTTCATGAGTCACAGTTGTTTTCTGTTGCTGGCCTCCAAAAACACTGGTGAGCCACAAGGCTGAGGAAAATGCTCTTAATTCTGGAGATGCTGTTGAAAGCTTACCATGGGAGAATTGCATGGTATTTGCTCTATGCTTTGGGAAATAATCTGGCAGCAGCAAATAGAACAGATAAGAATGGAGAAAATGGTAAGTCAAGGTCAGTTTCAAATCCATCTTGAACTGTGGCTCTGTGCCAGGTCCCAAGTTAGCTATGGAGGATTCAGAAACAAATGGAGCCAGGACCTGCTCACTCTTAAACGTCCCCTCTCCCTAAAGAAATCACTGTCTAGTAGGAATGTAGTTAAAGGGCTCATTTTAAACTCACCCAAGTAGAATTGTGATGCTATTATTAATTTCATAGGACTTTGTACATTCCTTTTCTATGGAGGTAATCCCAGAGTTTCATAATTTTACTTGTATTGTCTGTCTCCTTCACTAGACTCTGAGCTCCACAAAAGTGCTGCTTGTGTTTTTTTTTTTTTTGCTTATTTTTAATTTTTGCATCCCACCCCCCGCCAGGTCTAGCTCAGGGCTTGACTCATATGGTTTTAACATGTGACTGTTGAATGAGGAGATATCGGGTAGGAGGATGCATGGGGCACTCAAGCCAAGAAGGAAAAGGGGCTGGACAACAGCACTGGGAGCACACAACACAGAGGGTGAGGTGCAGCCAGGACTCTTGCTTAATGACTTGAGGCACCAGGCAGGTTATCAAGTGTGGAGTCAAGGAGGGATGGAGTCCAGCTTCAGTGTGGTACCCTGCTTTGCCCTGGGATACACTTTTACACAACCTGGCCCATCTCTTCAGCTCTGATCTGCCTCCCCCAGATTTTGGCTTTTGCCATATATCTCTCCTCTCAGATAACCCCTTGGCTATTTCTTAAGGCTCCTTGAGCAGGCTTTAGCTTCTGGGCTCTCTCTTCTTTTTCAGTCTCACTCTGCAGGCAGAGATGCACCTTCTGCTGACTGCAGCCTGCAACCAGATGAGGCCTGATGTACTGAGGAAGATGGACTGATTGTGACCCCTGCCTCATAGGGCTGTGAGACCTTAGGAGATAATGAAGACCAAGCAACTAGGATGGGATGGGCAAGTTTTGTGGATGCAATAATGATGAAGATGGTGATAACAACAATAGTTAAGGTACATTAGATACTAACTCTGTGCAAAGATTTCTGCTAAACACTTTCCATAATAATTTCAGTTAATACTCAAAACTATTACTGTTCCCATTTTACAGATGAAGACTCTGTGGCTAAGTGAGGTTGAATAAATTGCTCATGGTCGAGTTGATACTACTTAGTGGAGCCAGGATTGGAACTCATGCAATAGGATTCTGGGGCTCTTCTGTAGCCAGCATGATAGTCAATACTAAAGAGATACTAGTTTTCTTTTCTTTCTCTCTTTTTCTACTTTCTCTACTGGGGATGGGTTTTCATGCCTTGAGCTCCATTGGTATTCCCAGTTCCTCTCACTCCAACTCCTAGACATGTGGCAGCTATAAGTCATGAGTATCCTAGAGGTTAATAAGACAGAGATCCCAATACAAAGAATGAAGCAAGGATTCCGGGTCAGAGCAATGGTACCATGAGTATGACCTGAGGCTGAGTCCTCTGGGACTGGACTGGGAATGTTTCTTGTTTTATTTAGGCCAGGCTTGGTCCCAGAGCTGGGCTAGATCTCAACTTGCAGGTGAGGGCTGTGTCCTGCACTGTGGATGGAGCATGGTTGGGGGTGAGGAGGGGACAACCTCCTTTCAAACCAGTCTATATTATGTTGCAGAGTGAGCTGGAGAGGAAGGAGTAGATTAATCTCTTCATGAGATTGGCTGGGAAAAGACAGTTTTCAAGATGTGTAAGTACCCCAAATCTAAAAGGAAGAGATTTTTAGGAGAAAGAAAACCTTACTCTGATAAGATATATTTACACATTTGCTTAGGCCTGAAAGAATCCCAACCTCACTGTGGCGTGGTAGGGCACAGGAATGTGTTCAAAGTGCTCACCTGAACCCATGTCCCATCCAACCCATGTCTGTGGCCCTCAGCTTTTTGGCTGGATTATAATAAGTACATAAATCTTAGCTGTACAAGGACCCCAGGTGGTGTAACCCATCCTTGCCTAGACTTGCCTACGGGAGCTGCAGAGAATCCAGTCTTCCCTAAATTCTGTCTCTGAAATTAAATAATCAATGCTAAGAATCAGCCATCACAGGCAGAGATTTTAGTTGGTTTCAAGGCTTCCAAAGTGCCCCCCTCCTCTAAAAATTAAAATTAAAATTAAAATTAAAAATACAGACAAAGATGTTCTCTCTCACCACCACTTTATTCATTGTACTAGATCTTCATCTTGAATAAAATGAAATAAAACAAGAAACAGAAATAAAAATTATCTAGATTGGAAAGAAAAAAAGCAAACTGTATTTGCAGATATCATGAATACTTATATAGAAAATTTGACAAAAAATCTATTAGAACTAGTATGTGAGTTTAGCAGGTTGAAGGACACAAGATAAATTTGCAGAAACCAATTTTACTTCGACATAGTAACAAGCATTAGCAATTAAAATTTAAAAAACTATACCACTTACAATAGCACTACATTATGAAACAGAGATAAATCTGCCCCAAAATTGTGAAAGACACTAAGAACAAAAAATATTATTGAGAAAATTAAGTAAACCTAAATAAATTGAGAGACGTATGTTGTTTATGAATCAGAAGACTCAATATTATTTATTTAGATGGCAGTTCTCCTCAAATTAACTTACAGTCAATGGAATCACAATAAAAATCTCAGCGGGCTTTTTTTTGTGTGTGTGTGGAAATCAGTTAGTTGATTCTGAAATTCAAGTGAAAACTCCAAAGACCTTAAATAGCCAAAACAACTTAAAAAAAATAGAGAACAAAGTTGGAGAATCAGTAGTACTTGACTTAAAGACATTATAAAGCTTCAGTCATCAAAAAAGTGTAATAATGTCATCAGGCTAGACAAGTAGATCATGGAACAGAATAAAGAGTTAAGAAATAGACACACATATGTGGCCAATTAATTTTCAAGAAAGGTACAGAGGCATTTCTGTAGAGAAAGGATAGTCTTTTCAACAAGGAAATCTACTTCAGGATGACACCTGCACCCCAATGTTCATAGCAGCACTATTTACAATAGCCAAAACATGGAAACAGCCTAAATGTCCATCAACAGGTGACTGGATAAAGAAGATGTGGTATATTTATACAATGGAATACTACTCAGCCATAAAAACTGACAACATAATGCCATTTGCAGCATCATGGATGCTCCTGGAGAATGTCATTCTAAGTGAAGTAAGCCAGAAAGAGAAAGAAAAATACCATATGAGATTCCTCATATGTGGAATCTAAAAAACAAAAACAAAACCAAACAAACAAACAAAAACAAAGCGTAAATAAAGGACAGAAATAGACTCACAGTCAGAGAATACAGACTTGTGGTTACCAGGGGGGTGGAGGGTGGGAAGGGATAGACTGGGATTTCAAAATTGTAGAATAGACTACACTGTATAGCACAGGGAAATATACACAAAATGTTATGATAACTCACAGAGAAAAAAATGTGACAATGAGTGTGTATATGTCCATGAATAACTGAAAAATTGTGCTGAACACTGGAATTTGACACAACATTGTAAAATGATTATAAATCAATAAAAAATGTTAAAAAAAAACAACAAAAGAAAACAAATGGTGCTGGAAAAATAGATATCTGGAAAAACAAAATGAACTTTGACTTATGACTTTGTATCATAAGTAAAAACTTAAATCAAAGTGTTTCATAGACCTAAATATGAAATCTAAAACTGTAAGTCTTCTAGTTGAAAACATAGGAGAAAATCATTAAGAATTGAGTAAGGCAAAAAAAAAAGACCCCCAAAACAAAAACAAAAACAAAAACAAAAACAAAAACAAAAACAAAACGAAGATACAGTACTGATCCATAAAGATAAAAAATGGATGAATTGAACTTCTGAAAATTAAAACTTCTGCTCTTAAAACGTCACTGTTAACAGAATGAAAAAAAAAACATACAGTCTGAGAGAAAATATTTGCAAATCAAGTATTTAAAAAAGGACTTTATTCTGAATATGTAAATAACTCTTAAAAATTAGTAATAAGGAAAAAACCCAACAACTCAATGGGCAAAAGATTTGAACAGACATTTCACCACAGAAGATATAAGGATGGCAAATGAGCACATGAGATGATGCCTAACACCTTAGGGAAATGCAAATTAAAACCACAAAGAGATACAGCTACATACCTATTTGAATGATAAATGACAAAGACTGAACATACCAAGTGTTGCGAGGAATATTTCGGAAATGAACCTCTTACACACTTTGGAAATTTGATAGCTTCTTAAAAAATTAAATAAGTACTTCTAATGTAATCCATCCATTCCACTCCTATATGTTTATCCAAGAGAAATGAAAGCAAGCAAACTTCCACACAAAGATTTGTACATAAATGTTTATAGAAGCTTTATTTGTAGTAGTACCAATTTGGAAACATCTAAATGCCCATCAGCAGGTTAATGGATAAACAATCTGTGGTACATACATACTGTGGGTTGCTGCTTAGCAATAAAAACAAACAATTGATACATGCAGCATGTATGAATCTAAAAATTACCACACAGTGAAATAAGCCAGGCAAAAGAGAGTACACACTGTACGTTCTATTGATTTTCTTTCTTTCATGCCCCCTCACTCTACGTGCTTTGCTCTCCAGTGACAAAAAACCCTATGAACAGTGATAGAGCTAAAGTAAATTTTCAGTTCCTGAACTCTATTCCACATTTTAGTGCTTCTGAGAAATTCTGCTGAAATATTTATCTTCACTGTTTATTCCCCAAATTCCCAAGCTCACACTCCCAATAGTGGTCCCAAAAGAACTCTAGTCAATAAATCAGATATGAAATTGTCCAGGCAACACACTAGGTGTATTTCTCATATTTCTGGGTTGATGAACTGAAGCTCTCACTACCCTCCAGCAGCCAGAGTCTCAGGATGGTTAAGTAGACAGATACTGTTGTCAACTTGAACAGCAAACCAAAGTACCCGGCTTCTCCACCCGCAACCACTAAAGGTGCCTCCAGTTCTTCCTGTTGCCTCTCATCTTGTTAGTTATAGTCTTGGTTGAAGGAAGAGCGAGGCTTCCTTGAGGTCAAATAAAGCTCCTTCAATGTTGGTCATGGAGGGAGAATCAGAGGGTGGCAGTCCATCCCCTGATCACTGAGATTCATCTTCATCTTTAGGATTCCTGGGGGGGACTCCATGTCCCACAACAACAAAAGCTTAAGTGAGGATGGATAACCCTTCCTTAGCAGCAAAGCTGAGGCAAGGCCATGCCACTCAGACGAGGCTTTGCTGGAGTCAGGGATAACGTAGGGAAGACAAATATGAAAGGTAGTGTGAAGCTGGGTCGTGTGGCTCCCCAGTTCTGGATGCTCCGAGAAGCTCTGCATTTACGTTTCTGTTTTCCTCTAGATGATGGGCTCTGTCCCTGCTCCCCGGCCAGAAGCCCACACATAGTCATCAACCCTCCCAAGTCCAGACTGCAGTGAGCTCCATGAGATGCAGAGGTCCCTTATCTGTCTTCGTAGAGAGAGGAAGTTTCTATTTCCTTTCCTATAAACTCTTTCTTTCAATTATTGACATTGGGACTGCCAGCCACTGGCACCGGCTTTAGGGAAAATCTCATGTAGCCAGGTGGCCTATCAGGCCTCCCCATAAGAGCTGTGTTAGTACTTAGTACAATAGGTTCAACATTTATTGCCCTAACACAGGCACCCACAGATCCAGGGCCATATCACACAGGACAGAAGAGTAACAGGGAGTGGCCTGACAAGAACAATGTCTACATAACCAAACCAGCAAGTCTCACACTTTATCAGCTCCGGCGGACAAAGGCGCTCACATTGACGTTTATATCCCATAAACACTGAATTCCTTTACAATGGCACATTCCCCCGCCTATCCCCCTAAGCAGTCAGAGTGCTACCGTTGCCTGGGACTTCTCTGCACAGACGTTCCCAGGACTTCCAATTGGGAGCATAGCCTTGACTTTGGGGTCAGGCCAGGTTGTCCTCACAGCTGGTCTGGTGTGGGTATCGGGGGCTCAGACCTGTCCACGGAGTGAATTTATCCCAATTCTCCAGCAGCCGTCGTGAGACAAGTTACTGCACAACTCTGCTGTCTCCAGGGAAGATCCAGCCAGGACACTGCACCTTCTCCCTGAGGACCCTCGGGCTTCCCTGTGTCTCTGGCATTGCAGACTCATCTCCCTCGACACTTCCCTCGGGAGTTGGGTCGCTTTGGATCTGTTAGGTAGTAAGATAAGTGGGGACACTGGGCAGTTAAGGTGGAGGAGATGGAAGATGGTCTGGAGGATGGCAATATGTCCACCTTCAGCATAAAGGGGCTTTATTTCTTCTATATGAGTGCCAGAAAGAAACCGGTTAGAACTCATGACAGCTGAAACTGTGCGATGGTGACAAGGACTTAACAGGGTATGACCCCCATGCTTGTGTAATATAATTAGCATTGCAGTTCAGCACCCCCGCCATGGGTTTTTCTGTGTGCATCATGGGTAAGGACATCCGCAAAAGGGACTGAGCGTGACTAAGCACCCCAGGGGCAGGAGCCATCAATCAATCAAGAGACCAATTCTAAGCGAGGGTCTAAGAGAAGAGGGCAAACAAAGACCACTGCCATCTGCCCTTGAATCAGCCCATCTCCCATTCTTGGAGGTGTACTTTCACTTTGCTAAATAAAATCTTTAAAATCTTTTGCTATCCAAAACTTCCATCTCCCATCTGAATTCTTCTCTTTCAGGTAAAATAAGAACCGTGGGCTTTTTCCTTTGGGTAATGGATCCATCGTTAAGGGACGTCACAAAGGCAATCTGCCTGAACGCTGAAAGGTTATTGCTACTGCTTTTTTTTTTTTAACCAAAAGACTCATTTCTTCCCCACTGGGCTTACGCATGCTGCCAATGTGTTATGTCAAGGTGGGATCCAGTGTAAGCTGGATGTTATGACACTGCCCTTAATGTCCTCATTTATAAGGTAATTTTATTTGTTCTTTCCAGCAACTCGACCTGGGGTGGTCTTCTCTATGTACCAGCTACATTTTTACCTCTGAACCTCGGTGAAGAGGGGAAAGGGCTCATTTTCTTGGGTCCCTCTCTCCTCCCAACCCTCTCTGCACCCTTCTAAATTCATGGAAGTACACAGATCCTGGGGAAAGGACCATAATCTAATTCCTCTGGCAAATGCCCACATGCTTTGTCACCAAACAAAAGCTCATGTACCTGACACACTGTGAGGCCAAACAAACCAAAACGTCAGAGTTTGGAGCAGAGAAAGGTTTACTGCAGGGTCGAGCAAGGAGAACGGGTGGCTCATGCTCAAAAGTCCTGAACTTCCTGATGGTTTCCGGGGAGAAGTTTTTATAGGCAAAACTTGGGGTGAGGGCTGCAGGGTGTGTGACTTTCTTCTGATTGGTTGGTGGTGAGGCAACAGGGCAGTGTTCCAGGAGTCTTGTGCTCAGCCTGAAGTTGCCATCCTCTGCCTGGGTGGGGCCTTAGTCCCTGTGGAAGAACTCAAAGAATATTGTTCTGTATACTCCTTGAGGAGGAACCAGGATTCTGCCCCATGCGCTATTATTTCTTGACTGTTCCTCCCTTGTCTCTGCATCCCCTTCCTTCCCTGATTAGCAACTATTTGAATCTGTCCCTTGGAACTCAGGGAAGGTCAAGGAGGCTGAACGAAGCCCATATCTTACAAACAAGAAATGGGGGACAAGGAAAGGACCCATAGAGTCTCGCTCTGTTTCACCTTGACCTCCAAGAGTGAACAGAACACTCTGTTCGGAATTGGAGAACCTTGATTAGGCTGGAGTCTTAGTTTCTCTAACAGCTAAGGAGGGGGAGGTCTCTGGAGCCCCAGTTTATGTTTGATTCTGCACAGTAAGCAGTGGTTGGCAGCTGATTCTAAGAGTAGAGCTGTCTGGGAGCATAGCAGTCAACAACCTCATGAAAGGAAGAGGTAGAAGGAAAAAAATGTTCTCTAATAAACAAGGAGAACCTTGGGGAGGCGTGGAGGTGTGCCTCTCCTGGCATGTCCCCTGGGGTGGGTCCTGACACTGTTCTCTGCTTACTTGTGAAGTCTGACATGATCTGATAATATTTTCCTCCTTTTCTATGCATTTCTGATCAAATCCTACAATTACATTAAAGGCACAACTGAAGTGGGGTAACTAACTCAGAATGTCTACCTTTGTGTGTGGAAGAAAGTTCCTATTAGCACAGTGGCCTGGCCCCTTTGCACATCCTCAGAAACATGTCTTAAACCAAGGTGGGACTTCACCTCTACTGCCTTCTGCCTGTGTCGAGAGTTTTTGTTCCATTGCCCCTGGGAGTGACTTCATGGGATTGTCTTGGTTTTGTGCTCAGAGAGTCACAGATGTCACTGGGGAAACTCAGGAGTGAAAATATTTCCTTAAGCTGGAAGGATACGTCAAACCTTCTCTTCTCTCCAGGTACAGTTACACATTTGTTTTTAACCTCTACTCTCCTCAGCTTGTCTGTATCTATGTTAATTTGCTCCAGGATTTAACTTTAGTTATTTTAAATCTCCTTTGGGTCATCGCGCATTCTAACTGTGAGTTGTTGATAAAGAGTGTTGGAAATGAGGAGAAATCAAAACAAAATCTTTATAAAAGCCTTTCCTTGTCATCTGATTTTGAGCATTAGAAAGACACAAGTGAGATTTCTTTTCAGACTTTCCACTAGCCGGGGGCTCTATCTGAAGACTTCAAAATCTTTTCAAACACTAGTGATTACCCCTTCCCCCATCATTCAGGCAAAATTGAGAACATAATGTACTCAGGACTTTCCAGAGCAGTCACAGGTCCTCTCTGGGGACTTGTGGACATTGGGCTTTAAAAACGTGCCTCTGAAATGATTTTTCATGGGCAGTTTGAATTCCAGCTGGTGGACCGCACGTGAGGTCAAAATAAGCATTCTAGCCTAAAAACAACAAAAAGGAGATGGGACTGAGTTTTGCCCTGAGCTAAATAGGCGGTCTTGTACTATTATGGCCGCAGCTGCAAACACACACCCGAGAAGGACTTAGGGAGACCACAGATTTTCTCAGAGAAAAATTCCAGGTGTGACCCAAGGGGAAACACATGTATGTGCTTGTGCATCTTTCTCTCTTCTCCACATTCCTTACTCGTTTCATCTCCTATTGATCAAGCTCTGTGAGGACAGAGCAGGTCAAACATCCAGAACTGGCCACTGTGGAGCACAGCATGCAGAAGAAAAATGCCTTCCAGAACCCCTTCCTCTGTGCAAAATGGGGGCTTAATATGGTCTGATTGGGTCCTGCTGTTCATATGTTAAAGCCCTACCTCTGATACAGGAAAAATGGGGACCGGGGAAGATGGCTGTGTCCCAGGTCCCAGGCGAATCCCTGAGACCCACCCCGTCAAGTGAGGGTCCTTGGCTTCCTCCAGGAAGGAATTCAAGAGGGAGCCATAATTGATTAAGAGTAGATTTATTCAGAGAGACACACACCCCATAGACAGAGTGTAGGCCATCTCAGAAGGCCAGAGAGGCCATGAGGTGTAGGGGTGGGTGTTTAGTTTAAAGTAAAAATAGATATATACTCCATAGGCAGAGTGCAGGCCATCTTGGAAGGTGAGGGAGTGTGAGGCCGTGAGGTACAACGTTGCTAGTTTATATGGGCTTGGTTATTTCATGTGTTAACAAGTGGAAGGATCATTCCAACTACTTTGGGGAAGGGGTGGGGATTCCTAGGAATTGGGCAACCACCTACTTTTTGACCTTTTATGTCAGCCTCAGAACTGTCATGGTGACTGTGGGAGTGCCATTTAGCAGGTAATGTATTACAATGAACATATAATGAAGCTTGAGGTCTATTGGAAGTCAAACCTCCCATCGTCTTCGGCCTCCAGGTCTATTGGGGAGTTGACTTTCCACCATCTTGGTGCTAATGGCTGTGTCACTCCTTTAATGGCTGTGCCCTGCCCTCTTCCTTCCTGTCTCAAAGAAAGAAGGGCAACCTTGAATTCTCCTCCCAGACCTACCACCCTCTTAACCCCACAGTCACCTGACTCCAGGTTCCTCAGGTACAAAGTCTATATTACTTCTATGTCAGTGATTTTCAGAATGAAATGTGATGTGGATCACACAAGGGTTTTGTGAAAATGCAGATTCTGATTGAGTGGGTCTGGGTGGGCCCATGAACTTGAGTTTCCAACAAGCTCCCAGGAGATGCTGCTGCTGCTGGGGGTTCACAACTTAATGTCAAGACAGTGTCCCTGTGCTTGTTCTAAGCAGCATCTGCAGCCCTCATCACATTCTCTGGCCCACAGGCACTTACAGCTCCTGGTTGTTCCAGGTGCTGGGCTGAGCACCAAGGATGCAGATAAATAGGGTGGCAAGAGACTGAGGGAAGTGAGAAGAGTATGCAGGGCCAGGCCAATCAGATCTGGACTGAAAGATACCTCACTAGCTTGTGACTTTAGGTGAGAGGCTTAACTACTTAAAGACTTAGTTTTGTTTTCTGAAAAATGGGTCAATAGAAAAGGTATAAAAATGTTCATAGGGGTTTTGTGAGGATTGATGAGTTAACATCTATAAAAAAATCCCTAGACTAGGACCAGGAACATGAGAAATACTCATCAAATATTGGCCCACTCTTCTCTTACCTACACACAAGTAACTCACAAGTCATGAGGGAAAGTCCTGAAAACAAATTATTGGAGGAAATACACTACCCACGGCAAGATGGGACCACGTAGGGTAAGGAGAGGTGGTCTGCTGTCTCAGTAAGACCCTGGGCTCTGTCTAACTGCTGCACACCCTCATCCCCCATGACCACATCCAGCATGCAGGAATGATCACAGCACTTGAAAAGTGTCTAGCTCAAGCTAGGCTCTGGTCCAGCTGCTGGGGATAACCAGGGGACAAGAATCAGTCCTGGCCTCAAGGATCTCAGAGTCATAGGAATTGGTGAGAAATGGTCTGACAGGTAAGTATAGAGGCCTAGGAACATGTGGCAAGGATACCTCCTGCAGTCAGGAGAGTGGGGAGGTCAGAGAAAACTTCCTCTGAAAGGTTTGGAGAAAATGCATCTAGACTGGAGCCTGGAGGATAGCAGGAACTAGTCAGGCGACAGGCTGTGTGTGTGTGTGTGTGTGTGTGTGTGGCTGGGTGAAAATGCATCTAGACTGGGGCCTGGAGGACAGCAGAAATTAGTCAGGCGACAGGCTGTGTGTGTGTGTGTGTGTGGCTGGATGAAGGATATGTGGTGAAAGAATAGTGAAGAGCACTCTAAGTTTCACAAGATAGAAGTAAAATTAATTTTGACACTTAGCTAACCTTAGAAAAAAAGGACAGAAATGAAATCTTTAGGTGTCCGATGAGGAAGCTTGAAAATCAGAGATCTTTGAAGGGGGTCTGGGGGGTCTTAACCTTGTGTAGAATGGGAGCTGGGATTGGGCTGTCCTGGAGGGAGGCAGATAGAACTGAGTCCCTGCATAAAGCCTAGAACCCCAAAGAGCTGTCCCTTCCATCTAACAGAAATTAACATATTCAAGAATTCTGTAAAAAAAAATGCTGTCTAAGGGAGGGAGAGGGGAAAGTCACCTATGAAAAATTGAAATGCCAGGTCTGTGCACACATAGATGTGCAATCCAAATTTGTACCACCAGCTTGGACTGGGAATTCCAAGTGGAGAAATTAAAATAACTGTTCAGGACCATTAAAGCCCTATATTTTGATTGAAGCAAATGTGAAATTATTGCTGTAGGGAAACTTTCACAACCCGGGGGTCATGGGACTCCCACAGAAAAAACAGCCTCACTGAAGATGAACTGACAATCAGAATTAGAAACCAACCACCCAGGAAAATGAAGCACAATGAGTGAGCATCAATACATGAAATAGAATCAATCTGGAAAACTGGAAAGAGTTCATTAATCTGAAAAGATCAGTGGTATAAGTCCATCTCAAAGTATTAAAGAGATAAGAGAATTAATGAAAACCATAATAAAACTACCAGTCAGTGTGGAGAGTAATTTAAGACAGCCATGCAGAAGGTCTTTAGCAGGGAAGTATAGTTATTGAAAATAAGAACTCAAAGGGCAGGGTAAAGCCCAGATGAGGCACCCAGCAGAAGAATTAGCAAAGTGGAAGGCAGTTCTGAGGAGGTCAAACAGAGTGCAGCAGAGAAAGGAAAAGATATACAATGATCAGCTAGGAGATTTGGAGGGTCCAGGGAGCAAATTCCATGAAACATGCATCCAAAGAGAGAGTAAAGTAATGAAATGAAGGACTGGCAATATTTAAAGAGGTAATGATTGAGGAATCTTTCCAATTTCCAGAAAACATGTTTTCATTTCTAGGAAGCACAGGAGTTCTGAGAAGAATGTGCATACATGGGAATAATCATAGAGACCCATTAAGACTGGAGAACATGAAAGAAAAAAAGGCAACAGATTGACAAAAGATTCTTCACCACCACACCTAATGCCAAAACAAAAGAATGGTGACGTTTTCGGAAAAAACAGAGACTAAGGAAGTTCTTCCCTTAGAAAGTCACCAAGCAGTAATCACTAAAAGACAGACTGTAATAAGGTGAAAATTGAACCTGAGGTAGAAGTCAGTTGCCAGGAATAATAGTGACTAAAGAGATGGTGGCAAATACATTGGGAAATAAAAAAGAGCATTGATGAAAACAAAACAGACAAATTTTAGAAGGCTTAAAAATCAGGTGCAATTAAAATGCTAAAAGCAATAACATGGTAGGTGGAAGGGTAGAAATCAGAAGTGATGTGTTCTATATCCTTGTGTTATTCAGAAGATAGGTGAAAATAGTGATTAATTTTATATTTAGTAACTTAAGTATATAAAATTAAAACTTGAGGGTACATATAAAAATGGTAGTAGAATGTAAATTTCAAAACCATTAGAGGGAGGAACAAATTAAGAAAACCTAATTACTTTGATAGAAGATAGGAAGAAGAAACAAAGAAGCCATGAACAAAAAACATGGTAAAAAGAAAACACCAAATAATGTGGTATTAAGTATACATAGGAGTAATTGCAACATAACTCTAAATTTGAATTATAAATTGAGGGATTTCTTATATTTGTTTATAATAAACAAGATAAAACTCAGCCCTAAACTTCCATCTAAAATAAAATGCCAAAGAAAAAAAGTCAAGAGATAGGAAAATATACCATGAAAATACTAACTAATAGAAAGTGATTGTGGCAATATTATTAAATAAAAAATAAAGCATTTTAGAAATAAATTTACTTAATAGTAAAATATGAACTTTTCAATAAACTATAATTATCAACAGCCTAAATGCTACAAACAACATAGTCTTCAATCTACAAGTCAAGGCTCATAGAATTATAATTAGAAATAATAAATTTACAGTCATGGTGGGAGAAACTGTATCAACCAGCAAAGTAGTAAAAAGGATGGATAAGATCAAAAAAATATATTGATAAGCTTATTCTAATGGGTATTACACACATTCTGCATCCAACAATGAAAGAATATATGTCATTTAAAAAATTATGAGCATGTTGGTTTTTCTTTTTGGAAAATCTTGTCACTTTTAAGTGTTATGACTTACATACAGTAGACGCAGTAATGACTCAGAGTGTCCTAAGAGTAGCCTCTCCTCTTCCTTGTGGAAAGGGTGCAAACCACAGCATGTGTGAGGGGAATGTCATGTATGGTTGCATAGATGGAGGCAGAAACAACTGGGTTTGAATCCTCATATCATTATTTATTAACTCTGTTAACTTTGGGCAAATCACTTAGCATCTCTGAGCCTCATCTGTTCTTATCTGTGTAATGGGTCTAATGATAGCACCTACGATCTAGTGAGGCTGTGAGGACCAAATAAAATGTTGTATTTTAAGTGTGCAGCTCCAAGTCTATCTGCTCCTCAGTGTGCAATAAAATTAGCTGTTTTCATATTCATTATTATTCTAATGTCCTCCACACCAGTATCATATCATTGAATATATTACTATATATTGAAAAATCTTTTTAGTTTGTCAACTGTCTTTTCTCAAGAATCTGAGCTCTGTGTTAAACATTTGTTTCCTGAACATTTTTTTGTTTGTTTTAAGGTGCCTTCTTGATGTGTTTTATTACACAATTAGGGGACTATTACTTACAGAAGAGGAATGAAGAGCATCAGATTCAGTGATTTAGGAGGGACTACATTTGTAAAACAAGGAAACAAAATGATTATTCAAAATTTTATAGCAAGGACTCCACATGTTAGTGAGCAGATGTTGAAATTTACAGAAGCAAATAGTTACCATGAAATATTTTTACTTGTAACTCAGAGTTTGGAGACATGTCAGTCTTATCTACAGCATCACAAACATAGCACTGCCGTACAATTAGAATTAAGGGAAGAATGTTTGGGAAAAGTTTCTTTTTATCTTAACACCAAACTTTTCATACAAAACCTGGCGTTGCAGACCTCTGCCCTCCAGGATGATAAACATTTCTTAGATATACACTGTGGGAATTTCTTCTGAAATGTATTTATTTTTCCTTTCAGGAGCCAGAATTACAGTGACCTGATGCTTTTGTTCAAATACTGGTGTGATCTCAGCCTACAAGTTCTGCTTTCAAAACATCCTGGTGGGACCGATCTTCATGGAGGCCCCTCTCTTGCTAGAATGAAGCTGTGGGGTTCTTGCCAGGACTCGGAGCTGAGTGTTGGGCTTGAGACAGAAGGAAATGGACCTGTCTGTACCTTTCGGGGAGCTGTCATCCAAATGTCTGTTATCAGGGTAAATAACATTTCATTCAGGACAGTCCTGTACCAGGTGTCTTTTAAGTGCCAAAGATGGTGAGCAAGGTGGGGTCTCTGCTACTTTAGAGGTACAGCCTGGAGGGGCAGAGGACTCACAAGGAATAGGACCAAGAGGGCAACAACACAGGGTGGGGTGGGGGTGGAGTGTGCATCTGTAGAATAAATGACTTCTTTGATCTGACCAGGTGTAGGGCACCCTAATATAGCAAGGAAAGTTTCTGGAGATGATCTTGGAACCTGTGAAGGTCTGGTCCACATAGTGGGCTCCAGGTGTGTGGAGCAACAGTGAGGGTGGGGATGCTTTGGGGTCCTGGCTTGGAGACAAGTGCCAGGCTGTGCTGGGCTCTGCCACAGTCACATCACAGTGTAGCTGCTAGCATCTGTGGCGGGGTTCAGTGGTTTCCAGTGTGGTGGTGCATGCATCCGGGGCACCCAGGGTAACCTACCGGTCTGTATTGCCCTCAGGTAAAGAAAAACATTGGCGTGTGTGTCCTTCAGCGGAAGATGTGTTGTCTGAGCAGGAGCCACCAGCACGAGGTTGACAGCTGCTTATTCAATCATTTTATTGCTTCTGGCACATCAGGATTTAGCTGCTTCTTTGTACCTGTTTAAGGATTTACAGATTGCTTGGTCTAAACGTGGGGTCCTGGAGGAGAGCTAGGTCATTGAGGGTGGGGGTAGCAGCTTTTACCAGCCTGAACAGTTGTGCTAATATGCACTCACTGAGGACCAGTCCTGCTTTAGGTAACGAGTTAGCTTCAATTGGTAAACACCGCTCAATTCAGAAATCATTCAATGGAGGATATCATTCCCAAGCTTTGATCTTCACTAGAAGTCAAGATTTCTGAGGGACTTGATTCAGGGATAGTATGGTCAGCTTCTGACCCATCTCTCTGTTTTGGTGGAGGGAGGGAGAAGGACCAAGGAGACATCAGGGATGCGGCAGCTGCCCCATAGCCAGAGGCTTTATTCTCTCTCAGCCTAGAAGGTTGGAAAATGGATTTTTCTTTTGGTGGCACCATTGAGAGTTCCTTGGGGACTGCTGGCTGGAAAAGTTTCTTTCTAACCAAGACAGATGCATCTTTATTCCAGGTGGTTGCCTGGAATGCCTTTCTCAGCATCTAGGATTCAGGAGATTCTTACTGCTGGTCCCTCTGTCTCTCCAGGTGGCCCTTGGGACAGGACCTCACTCCTGCCGCTCTGTCTCTTTCTCCTCAGTGACCCACATCTGGTCTCTAGGAAGTATCATGTCTTCTGTACTTGAGAGTGGGCTGACCCTCCCCTGGCCTCATCCATCTCACACACATCTTGCCTCCTGACATGAGGAAACATTTCAAGGCTGGAAGGAAGGAGCAGCACCATCTGCCCCTCTCCAGGTGGGACCCCCTGCTCTCTGCAAAGACGTGCACCCAGTATCCTCTTCTTGCATCCCCTCTCTGGGTCCTTTGCTATTTGATCAGGCACCTGGGTTCACAATAGAGCCACTTCTCAGAAATTTCCTATGTAAATTCTGCTAGAGGTGTTTGGTTTGCAATGTCATGCACATTGTTAACTTCAGAACATCAATGATGACATGCAGTTACATGAGAATTGGGGTAATGGTTCCTATGTTTAAAATCAGACTGATAGAAATGTCTGATCAGAAAGGTATGGAAATCACTAGTATCATCTCTAGGCAGCTTACCTTAGATACCCGTTCTTAGAGAATTCCGGCCTTTCTACCCTAAGTTTCCTGCCTTAGAAATTGCAATAGAAAAACAAAGCTCAGGCTCTGAGACCAAAATCCATCATTTGGAAGCCTGACTTCCAAAAGAAAGTTCCAAATAATTCTCCTTCCAGACTTCAGACACTCCAGATCCTGTCACAGCTTAAACGTGCTTTTTCTGTTTGGTCAGTCTGAGTTAAATTACTCTGGGCATTTCTGAGTTTCACGAACAGGAAAAAAATAAACTTTTGCAACTTGAAAAATAAATGGAAGCTATTCTTTTTGGAGGCAGATAACTCCAAAAGATGTGACCTTTCTGAGTTCACACTGCCCAACTGGATTGCCTCCTTGGAGGACTAGACTCTGTGTGAGTTCAGTCAAGTCATGTCAAGGAGAAAATGTTAAGTGATGGAGGAAGAAAAAATATTTGCAAGACAAGTAAACTTTAGAGCGAATTATTCTCTTCGATTTCCTGTAACTCACTCTATGCCAGGTTTTCAATGTTGTTCAGAATGGTTTCTGTCATTTCAATAACCAAAGTGGTTTGTTTGAATAAACACAATGATTTGATTTAGAAAAAGTGATTACTATGGTGGTTAGAAAAATAAGTGTCTATAGAAAATGGGCTAATTTTATAGCCGCTGGGTAAGACGGATTTGTGTCGACTATTGTGCAAACAAATCCAAATGGCACTTAATCCCTTGGTGGAGTCCTTTGGTAATCAACCTACCAGGTTCTGGAAATGGACCATTAGGCAAATTCATAAAATACAAGTAGATATGTTCACCTTGGAATGTTTATATATATATATTTTCTCTTGGAAATAAGATCCTTAAATGAAAATCTCAGTGGCAATGCCCCATGAAGACTAGACCATAAATGCCTCGCTAGGCAAAAGAAAATACAAAAATTGAGCTACTCGGAGAAATATTAACTCAATTGTGTGGCTGAGATGTTATGGATTCTCTCAAGGGCTATATTTTACTGATCTTTTATTACGTGGACTTTGCCACTTTTATGGCTCCCCTTTGGCTCTGTGGTGAGTGTAGGAGATTCCATGAGGAGCAAAGGCCAGTTCCCTGCCCCTGACAGCCCAAGCACCCCCTGTTCACTGGTTGAGAGAGACAATCATATCTGTAGCTACAGCACAGGGTTGAGGCATGCTGTGGACTGCAGAGGGGGTATCATTAGCCAAATAATTTTTTTTTAATTTAAAATTTTTTTTATACTTTATTTTTTCTTTTTGTTTGGAGGGGAAGTAATTAAGCTTATTTATTTATCTATTGGTTTTAATGGAGGTAGTACTAAGGATTGAACCCGGGACCTCATGCATGCTAAGCATGCGCTCTACCACTGAGCTATACCCTCCCCCCTCATCAGCCAAAATTTTAAAGGCTTCTTGAAGCTTACAAAACACATTTTGCAAATATTTCTTTAGTGCCTGCTTATAAGTGAGTCACTCTAACATTCGTCTTATCATTTTTTCAAATGCTTCACCCAATATTATAAAGTGGAACTCGGCAAAGATTAAAACACACAAAAAAACGGCTTTCATGATAATTCCTGCCTTTACTGGCACCATGCAGGAGAAATCCACATTGCCAAGAGACTCAAAGCAAGAGGTCAGATGTCAAAGGAGAGACTTTCAGGAGACACCAAGAAAAAGACTGGGAAAAAAAAAAAAAAAAAAAAAGAGAAGAGAAGAAACCTAAGAACAACAATTTGAAAGACAAACAAAGGAAGCCCAATGCATAACAGAGAACCCATGGGCCCAATAAAGTATTTTGCAACTTAAAGGAAGCACAAAGCAGAGCGGAGCATCTTGAGAAACTCCCACATTTCTGAGGCTGAAACACAGCAAGAATGCAGGGAAGTGACTTCTGTCCCCAGGAAAGGGTGTCACTTGGGAGCAGCGGTGCACAAGGGCCAGGTGGGCAGACTCCTGGCTCCACTACCAAGGGACTTCAAGGGCCCTCCAGGGAAACCAGGAGAAAACCGGAGACCCCATCAGCCGTGAGAAAAAGCAAGAGCAAAACTGGAAACCAGATCCTCAAACAAAAGTATTACGTCGATAAGTCAAGATGAGTGGACACACAATAGGAGCGTGTGCAGATACTGCAGTGTGGATTAGGTGAGTTTATAGAATGAAGAGGGACACTGGCTGATGTCCTTGAACACCAAACCATGCTGCTCTCTGGGAGTTTCTGTTTTTGTTAAACCAGAAACTGAAGGAAGCTGAGAGAACCCATTGCCAGAGCCAGCACTTATTCAAGTGTCTACAGACTCTTCAGTGATGAAATGGGATCTTCCCAGGCTCCAAATGACTGCAAACTCTAGTCCACCCTCACCACCCTCCCACTGATTTGCAAAGGGGTCTGTAATTATTCTGCAACTCAGACTGGGTGCCTGGGTCTTCTGGGGTGAAATGAAATCTACACAGAGATGCAGACCCACTGTGTAGCTTTCAGACATACCTCTGGATCTTTGCTTTGATTTTGAGGTTGCATTCTGTATTCTTATAATCTCTGAACCACAGACCATTTGGTTAAGACGCCAAATTCTTATTTTAGCCCCCATCTGTCCAGTCCGGTCCAGCAGGACCCTCCGCTACCTGAGTGACTGTCCCTAACAGCGGTGGAGGAAACCAAATTTTCCTCAATCCCCACGTCTGTCTGTTTAGAAAATGACTGCTTCCGTCTTGGGACAATTAGGCAACCTTTTTCCACCCTTTCCACGGCTCACTCATCCTTCCCTAAGGGAATGAAAGTGACTTGTCAGATGGGTCATTGGGACTGCTTAGCTTAGCTGTTCTTTCAGGCTCTGTTTTGGAAACCCTGACCATAGGACTCACGATTATCCAGGCCTCCTCCCTCAGGCCCTTCAGGTCTTGATGCCACCTTCTCAAGGAGCACTGGCCACCTTGTCCAAAACACCATACGTCCTCCAACTCAGAACGCTCTTTTTCTCACTTCACTGCTTAACTTTTCTCTTTAGGACACACTATGACACAACTTTCCATATACATCTTTGACTTACCCATCTTCCTCAGTGTTTGACTCCTCCAGTGATGTTCTGGTAAACATTTAATAACTGGCTCCACAGGGCGGGGTGGGGTCAGGGGGAAGCTCGGATGTGGAGTGTTTGCCAAGGGTGTAAACACTCCCACTATGGCCAACTGCAAGGATGGTTGTGTTTAACAGTGGGCTTGCAAATTCCTGAAAATTTCACAATTTGCTCTTGCAAACTGGTTTGGGCCAGCTCCAGCTCCCCACACTGGGAGATCCCGTGACGATATGACTTGAGGGCAGGGGTTTGTTGACTGCTGTAACCTCAACACTCCAAATAGTAGCATTTGTCTATGCTATTACATGTTATCCTACAGTATTTTAATGATACTATGATGCTTAATATTGGGGTATAATTTGTACCACTGCTATTTAACACTGAGGTAAATTTTATCCGATTAATAAAACACAATTTAAATATCTTTGAATGTAACCAAATTAATTCAAATGTAGCAATGTATTATTTGCTTACAGTTAATAAAATTACACTAACTATGGTGTGGAAATAAATTTTTGAGGCTTTCAAGTGATATTCTGAAATTTAAATGATATTAAAATGTTTGACCAAATTTATCTGATATTAGAATATATATATATATTTCAATAGACTTTATTCTTTTAGAGCAGTTTCAGGTTCACAACAGAACTGAGCAGAAGATACAGAGTTACCATATAGCCCTCCCCACCCACACATATATACTCCCCTACCCTCAACATCCCTCATCAGTGTGGTATATTTGATACAATCGATGAACCAACATGGACACATTATTATCAACCAAATTCCGTAGTTTACATTAGGGTTCACTCTTGTTGTACATTCTATGAGTTTTGACAAATGCAGACATGTAGCCACCACTAAAGTATCATACAGAATAATTTCATTGCCCTAAAAATCGCTTGTGCTCCATCTATTCATTCCTCCCTCCCTGCCTCTCCCCAAACCCCTGGAAACCATGATCTTTTTATTGTTTCTATAGCTGTGTCTTTTCCAGAATGTCATTTGGTTGGAATTATACACTTTGTAGCCTTTTCAGACTGGCTTTTTTTTCATTTAGTGATATGTCTTTTAAGTTAATTCTTCCATGTCTTTCATGGCTTGATAGATTTTTTTTTAACTGCACATATATTTTTCCAGAATTTTATAACTGGCAGAAACATTTCCATTACATCAAAAACAACAAAATACCTAGAGATAAACTTAACCAAGGAGGTTACCTATAGTCTGAAAGCTGAAATGACACAAAGAAATGGAAAGATTTCTTGTGCTCTTGGATTGGAGGAATCAACACTATCAAAATGGCCACACTAACCAAAGTAATCCACACATCCAACAAAGCACCCATCAAAATACTCATGACATTCCTCACAGAACTAGAGCAAACAATTCCAAAATTTATAAGGAACTGCAAAAGACCCCGAACTTTTGTAGGTCTGTTTTTTTTTTTTTTTTCTTTCCTCTTTTTTCTTTTTGTTCTCTTTTCTTTTGGTTTGATGACTAGAGAAGGTCCTTTAACATTTGTTGTAAAGCTGGTTTGGTGGTGCTGAAATCTGTTAGCTTTTGTTTATCTGTTAAGCTTTTGATTTCTCCATCAAGTCTGAATGAGAGCTGGATAGAGTATTCTTGGTTGTAAGTTTCCCCTCTCATCACTTTAAATATATGGTGCCACTCCCTTCTGGCCTGTAGAGTTTCTGCTGAAAAATCAGCTGATAACCTTATGGGAGTTCCCTTGTGTGTTATTTGTTGCTTTTCTCTTGCTAATTTTAATATTTTCTCCTTATCCTTAATTGTTGTCAATTTGATGACTATGTGCCTTGGTGTGTTCCTTGGGTTGATTCTGTGTAGTACTCTCTGCACTTCCAGGACTTGGGTAACTGTTTCCTTTCCCAATTTGGGGAAGTTTTTGGTTATCATCTCTCCAAAATTTTTCTCAGGTCCTTTCTCTCTCTCTTCTCTTTCTGGGACCCCTACAATGCGAATATTAGAGTGCTTCATGTTGTCCCAGAGTTCTCTTAAATTATCCACATTTCTTTCATTCTTTTTTCTTTTTTCGTTTCCAAAGTAGTGAATTCCACTAATCTGTCTTCTACTCACTGATCTGTTCTTCTGCCTCATTTAGTCTATTCTTGGTTCCTTCTAGTGTGTTGTTCATTTCAGTGATTTTGTTCTTCAGTTCTGTTTGGGTATTCTTTATATTTTCCAACTCTTTGCTAAAAACTTCACTCTGTGCATCTGTACTCCTCTTGAGTTCTCTGAACATCTTCACCATCATTACTTTAAACTTTTTCTCAGATAAATTACCTATCTCCTCATCACTTATGTCTTCTTCTGGGATTTTATCTTGTGCCTTGGCCTGGGAGATATTCTTTTGCCACCTTATATAGTTTATCTTTCTATGTGTTTGTGGATTCCTTCTACAGGCTTTAGGATTATTGTTTCCTTATTTCTAGTATCTGCCCCTGGTGGATGAGGCTGGACTAGAGGCTTATGCAGGTTTCCTGGCAGGAGAAGCCAGTGCCTGCCCACTGCTGGGTGAAGCATGGTCCTGGACCTCTGGTTGGTAGGCCTGTGTTTAGAGGCCTTTGTAGCTTAAGAAGTCTGCTGGTGGGTGGGGCTGTGTTCCCACCCTGTATGTTGTTTGGCCTGAGGCATCCCTACAGGATATTGGGTGGGGCTAGGTCTTGGTGCTAATGATCCAATCAAGATGTCAGCCTCCAGGAAAGCTCATATAGATTAACACTCCCAGAATATCCACCACCAGCTTTTATGCCCTCTGAGTGAGCCGCAGCCATCCCCCATGTCCCAGGGAGACCCCCCAAATCCAGCAGGCAGGTCTGGCCCAGGTTCCTATGAAATCACTGCCTCTGCGCTTGGACCTAGCACATGCAAGTTTCCACATACGCTTCTCAAGCAAATGGAATCTCCGTTTCCCTCAGTCCCATGGGGCTCCCAGAGCCAAGCCACCCTGGCCTTCAAAACCACATGTTCTGTGGTCTCCTTCTCTTCCCAATCCCAGGACCCGAGCTGGGGAGCCTGGCATGGGGCTTAGAGCTCTCACTTCTGTGGGACAGCCTCTGCAACTTAGCAAATCTTCAGCTTGCGGGTCACCCACCTGAGGGGTATGGGGCCCAATTATATTGTGACCATGCCCCTCCTACCATCCTGATGTAGTTCCCTCTTTATGTTTCCTGTTGCAGATATTTTTTGCTACATTCCAGTCTTTTTCTGATGGTTGTTTAGCATTCAGTCATGGTATCATTGTAGTCACAAGAAGAGACAAGCTCGTGGTCCTACCACTCTGCCATCTTGACTGGAACTTCCTATTAGAATATATTTTTAAGGAATAAAATATGGACCAGTGGAACAAACAAGGGATCCAAAATACTGACTCTCTTTAGATATAAATTAAATACATAAATAGCTGTCATAAACAATGCAGAATATTAAAAAATGAGTTAAAGATAATTTGTAACAATATGGAAAAAAGAAATTTAGAGTCATACTTCATATTATATTAAAGTCACTCTGGATAAAACAATAAAATTAAATAAAATTAGAAAAAACATTTTATTCTTAGAGTGTAGGAATGAGAATTGTCTAACAATTAAGAAAAAGATTATTAAAAAGTTTAATACATTTGAGAATATAAGAACTTTTAGAAATTCTGTTCCATAAACACTAACAAAGTTCAAACTAAATAAAAGGGTTGTGACAACTATGACAGACAAAAATTGATTAGATTTTTACCCAAATCTATAAGTTCTAAGAAGTCATAAATGGATAAAAGGGTAAAGAATATAATAAGAAATTTTATTTAAGGTAAATTGCAGATGATGAATGTATACAGGAAAAGAAACAGCTCAGTTTAATAATTAAAGCAATGCAAAGTAGAATTTTATTAGAAGAGACTGTGGGCTCAGTTCAAGTCTCTTTTTATTTATTGCACCCTCTGGAACAATTCCATTTTATCTCTCCTAAGCCTTCATTGAACCAAACATGGATTGATTCAAATGTGAATCTCAATTTGTCCATCCCTAATTCAGTCATGGAAATGCCAAAGGAAATAGCAGACGCTCGCCAAGGTAACCAACAGGGCTTAGAGCCGATGTGTGGTTGCGTTGTCCTGAGAGATATTAGAATAACATTTTCTTGTTCTTCCTAAAGAAAGTCTCAAAGAGCCAAAAGAGCCAGAAACAACTATATTTCAAACCCAAGTACATTGTCTGAAGATTGCTTCACTTTTGGTCTCTAGATGAAGCTTGAACACAGACGCAGGAGCATCCACTGACTTCACGTGCAGTGTGAGCCCATGGTGCAATTTTATTACGAAAACCATCATTGCTGGGAATATCCCCAACTTCAGGAGTGGCTCTGAGTCATCGAATCCTAGACCTCCAGGTGGTGGAAGAGATGGCAGTTTCTACCTGATTCAAACCTTTGTGGAGAGGTCCTGTCTGCCTACCTACCAGGTGGGGCACCCGGGGCCTCTCCTTGGGAGTTCTGTCTCCATGTCATCTCCATAGCCTTCACAAAAGGTTGGCCGTGGAGAGTCTAGAACTGCTGCAGAGGTTGCAGGGCTCAGCCCGCGTGGACACTCGCTGTGTTGCCTCGCCCCTGTCTCCCATCAGTCACTGGAGTGCCGTTGTCAGGAGGCTCCTGTCTTCAAGAGCCGAAAGTCTCCTCCCTAATTCGATTCTTTATGCCTGGGGTGGCTGGATAAAAGGTTAAAGAATATAATAAGAAAGTTTATTTAAGGTAAATTACAGATGACGAATGTATACAGGAAAAGAAACAGTTCGGTTTAATAATTAAAGCAATGCAAAGTAGAATTTTATTAGAAGAGACTGTAGGCTCAGTTCAAGTCTCTTTTTATTTATTGCGCCCTCTGGAGTGATTCCATTTTAATTCTCCTAAGCCTTCATTGAACCAAATATGGATTGATCCAAATGTGCATCCCAGGTTCCTCCTAAAGCTAATGGGTCTTTGAAGCTATAAATGGAGGGAATGTGCATGAAATAAAGCTTAGGCCAGTGATGATGTGTGCCCACACTTTGGGGACTTTGGTGGAGCCAAAAAAAAAAAGGATGTTGGGGTCTGTCTTATGTGATCTGGCTGCTCCCGACAACTCAGAGTGTGTCTGGCTTCATAGGGAGGGCTTAGCATCAGGGAGTCCTGGGCAGGGGCCACTGCTCCACCCCGACTCATAATAACTTGTCCATCCAGCTGTTCAGTTCGAAGTTCTCACGGTTCACACCTTTCCTCCATGACTGCCTGCACATTCCTGAAGATAGAAACTGTTTCTCCTGTTATCAGGTGAGGGATCTGGGTCAAATGGGAGGACCACAGGGCCTGGGGACACATCGGATGCGAGACAGAGGCAGGTCCAAGCCCAGCCTCCCATTTCCTGGCCTTCATCTTCCCTTCCCAGGCCCAGGACCCACTCTGCAAGGGTCAGCAAAGCACTCTCTGGAGCTGACTTGGCAAATCCCCTGATAAAGACATGGCCTTCAGTTTGGACCTCCTGCCCAGATCCTAATTTGAATCTTTATTCTGGGTAAAATCACAGGAGCCTCTACCTGTCTTGCTGGCCGCCTATGGCTCAGGTCTCCTCAGGGTCTAAGGGGGGTTGCTCATTACCATTGTCCTTCTCACCAAGGGAGCCAGTAACCCTCTCGTGGGTCCATGGTCTGCTTGGCGGGCTGCCACTCACTCCCTCTGCACAGGCCTGTGCCACGTCCCCACTTTCCTGGAATTCAAGGAGTAAGAATAAAACTGACTCCTTATTCACTCCCCAATCATTTCCAGCTTCATTTTTCAGGCTCCCCCAATGGCATTGTTTTCCCAGGAACTATGAAGCAAAGAAACTATTAAAAAATTCAAACGCTATGCATGCACTGTTTATCAAGAAAACAATTACAGAATAAAAATCCTGTAAATTTGCCCAGTGAAAATTTCAGTGTGGGGAGGAGAAGAAAGGACCGGCCATGGGGAGGGTCAGGTTTCCACCTGAAATGCTGACCAACTGGACCAGGGTTAGGGGTGAAGCTTCCAGACACACACACACACACGCACAAAGTGTGAGACCGTATGTGTCCTGCTGTCTTTGTGGGTCTCTGCTAAGAACCAGAAAGATTCAGATTTCCTTTTAGATAATTTCTGAAGCACTTTTAAACACACCCACTCCCTTGAGGGAAAGATTTTCAAACAACTTAACTTTTGTTGATGGATTTTTGGATATTAGATTATTAGTTCAGCATGATTTAATTTGTGGGTTTGGTTGACGGAGGCCCAGCTTGGTTTGGGAAAGAGACAGACTTGGGCTGAGAGGTGCCTGGGCTCCTGTCTTTCCCCCATGCCCTCTCTGGCCTCTTTGCCAGCTGAGTCCAGGTCTCCCCAGGTATTTCTCTGCCTCACTTCTCCCCCTGGAATTTGCTCCTGCCAGCATCTCACTCCAAGCTTAAGCCAGGTGGCAAACAGGGCCCTGCATGTCACTGGCCTCTACTCCAGGTTTATCTCCCCTGTGAGTTGTCCCACAGAGAATGAGGGGAGCTCCAGGGCCACACTGGGTTGGGCCGTTGCACTAGACTGGCTGACTGCATGGACTGACGGTCCTCCATTCTGGGGTTTGAATGCAGTGATCCTCAGAGCTCCGGGAGTGGCTGGACGGGCCACCTGGAGTTCACAGGGGGCTGGAGTTCACAGGGGGCTGCAGTTGGATGGGCTTTTCTCCATCATCTGTGCTCAGTCTTCAGTGATGCTGTCCTTGGTCCATAACTCAGAGTTCCATAGATGAGTAAAGGTGAGTGCAGGGGTGGGAGATTTTACCACCTCAGCTGGTTGAAATCAAAGGGCTCCCACAAGGTAAAAAAGAGACAAGAGAAGGCGTACTCAGGAATGCGATTCGGAGGCTTCTGGTCTTACCCACCATCTGTGGTCATTCCCGCCCAGGCCCCAAGTGGCTGGGTGGGCGATGGTGGAGCCCAGAGACCATGGAAATATACATCTCCTCAGTCCTGCGGCTTCAGGGACTGAAACACCCAGTCTTCCATTAAAGGCAAGTCCAGATGGCCTGTGCACTGTTCCCAGGCCCTCGGGCTCCACACAGCTTCATCTGCCCCTTTGCTTTTCCTCATTTGGGAGAGGAAAACCTGGGCTGTGAACATCTCTGAGGTTTCTGATTGGGCCACCGGCTGATCTGCCCCAGCCTGTTTCCTTTTAACCAACTTGACCTTCTAACACGAGTGAGGAAATGCCTATTTACTTAAGCTTGTATTTTCCCTAGTTATAAAGCAAAAATCCCATTTTTACAAGCATAGTTTAGCTCGCAGCATAATGAGGCACAGTTCAGCCATCCAAAAACAGCCAGTCAAGCTTCCTTCCAGTTCAAGATGAGGATGCTAAAAGATCAGGCCCTGGAGAGGGAGGTACTGCTTCCATCCTGCAAGAGGTGAGGCGGGTCAGGGGTGGATGAGTTTTGAGGGTGTTATACTAAATGAAGTAAATCAGTCACAAAGCACAAATGCTGTATGAGTTCACTTATATGAGGCACTTAGAGTAGTTAAAATCGAAGAGGCAGAAAGCTGAATGGTGGTTGCTAGAAACGGGCATGAGGGAATGGGGAGCTAGTGTTTAATGGGTACAGGGCTTCATTTTAGCAAGATGGAAAGTGTTTGGGAGATGGGTGGCGGTGATGGTCGCACAACACAATGAATGAACTTACCACTCCTGAACTGGATGCTTTAAGATGGTTAAGATGGTAAATTTTATGTTATATGTATCTCGCCACAATTTTAAAAAAGGAAGGGGGATTCAGCACAGCCAGACCCCCATTTCACTGAGGGGTGTGGAAAATGCCACTGGGTTTTCTGAATCTCTAGAGGTGGAGGAATCTCCTGCCTTTGTTTTCTTTCCAATGGCAACATTGACACCATTAAATCCTCGTTCATTGGGAATATTAATTCATGGTTCTGGCATCAAATGAAGGACAAGCATCACCAGGGCAGGAGATGGAGCTTGGTTGGATTGCTCAATGTTCTGGCTTTAGCACAAGCGGCTACTCATTGCGCAGACTTTCCTAGATTGAGGTTGGAGGGTAGAAAGCATGTGTGCACGTGAAGTCCCTGCGAGAGGACCTGCAGATAAAAACTGTTGCTACTCGATCTGCTCCCCTGTCCCTGCTCTGGGGGGTATCACTGCTGGGCTGCCAGAGGGGTCCTGGGCACCTCTCCACAGTCGGTGCTAATTTAGAGCACCGCGCGTGCGCACAGCAATGCTTCCAGGTACGCAGGGAGAAAGGGGGCGTGCTGGAAGTTGGTAACGCATGTTTAGCATAAAACCTCACTAATTCTCTGTTAACAATGACTCAGTTCAGCTATCTGAAGCCAGAAAAGCCTCAGGCGAGCTTTCAGTTGGAACTGGCATCTGCTCAAATGGGAGAATTGCTTCTTTGGAAAAAAAAGCAAACACACGTGAAGAATGAAAGGCAGACCTGTGCTCCCTGATGCCTGACAGGCTGCAACTCCCAAAAAAGGGCGAGGAGTCCGGGGATTACATTGGCTGATAAAAATCTTGTCCACTTGTGGAATTGGCTCTGCCCACGTGGAGCTGTTTAGCCATTACACAGACAAAATAGGAAACACACATTTTCTAGAGCAGCAGGAAATGGTGTTTTTGTCAAACAAATCTTAAGCCCTTAAACCTTTTGAAATCTTATAGAATAGAAACGTTTACATTCTATGTGGACTTTACCTTCCCAATACACAAAGCCAACTCCAGAAATTTCAAAAATCCCAGAACAACTTTTGGCAGAAATCTGGGTTCAAAGCAGGAAGGTTAGACGAGTTTATATTCTTCTATCTAGACCAAAGGCTTTTGTGGGGCTGCTGTTTATTTTTCTGGCTCAAAGAGCAGAGCCTCCAATATAATACAAAATAGGTAATATAATAAAAATACTTTATAAATCAGGAACTCCATCCGGTTCAGCCTATGCTCTGTCAGCTCTGAAATAAACACACAGGAACCCTTGCTGACTTCGCTTCCTCTTGGTTTCTTCATCAGCCTGCTGCCCCAGTCTTTCCTCGGTTTGTTTTCTTTAATTCCCCCAGTCCATCCTGCACCAGGTCGGTCGTGCTGCAATTATGAGTGAACCTTGCCTTCCTCTGCGACATGGCAAGGAGGGATGTGTTTTTCTTCCTTCTCCTGCAGGAGTGGAGAGGAACGGGCTAAGCAGCGGACTGCACAACTAGCCGATCAAACACACATCAGTCACTCGGTCACAGGAAGGTCTAGTTCTCAAAGAGCGTTTCATTCCTTGGCAAACGTTAGATTTAGAAAGTGGTGTATCGTGTACTAGACAATTATCTGCGAACAAGGGACATCTAGCACATCAAGGCTTCAAAGTCACCAACCTGCCTTTTGGCATGAGGACGATGAGACCTAGGAAGGAAAGTGATTTGCCCAGGGTCACCAAGCAGGAAGACTGACGGCGTCTAGACTTCCCCATTGGAAAGAGAACCTTGAGAACAATGACCCCAATCACCCAGGCACTGCGGGAGCCCTTCCCCTGCAGTGCAGACCGTGTTTCCTCATCTCCTGGGCAGGCAGTGTGTGTGCCTTTTTTCCACAGACATACTGGTTGGAACTTCTCTTTACATTCATCTCATATCTGCCCTGATCTTTGGCTGTCAACCACTGGTTCCATTCTGTTGCCTGAACTGAAACAGAATAAGCGCTTTTTTTCTTCCATGTGATGGCTTGTCAAAAATCTGAAGGCTTCTAGAATATTTTCCTAAGTCTTCACTTTTCCAGATTTACCACATTTCTCCAAACTTTCCAGACCCTTCTATCTTTTTGTCTTCCAATGTCTTTGAGACTATTGGTCATCACTCTTAAAATATTGTGTCTGGAAGGGACTACAATACTCCAGATAGTGATCTGATCAGCATCTTAAAGACATCTGGCACCATCTGACTCATGTTATGTATACACATCAAACTCACATTCTTAGGCCCTCTTTTGTTTGTGGTTTTGTAAACATAAACCATTACTTGTGTTTATTTATTCAACTATTGATTTCTTCACTTTCTCCTTCCTCAAAGGATTTAAAGTGACTTTTCAAAATATCATGCAGCTGTATGTAAAGATAGTAATTGAATAAACTAACAAAGGGATAGTACAAATAGGGAAAATAGAGAAAGCCAAAAGTTATAACAGCAGGTAAAATGCATTCCAGGAGATCCTGTAACCCTGCAGGCTATGCATTTGGCTCTGAGTTTCCCAGCAGCAAATGGAAGGATGGTAACAGTAATTTATGTGTTGAGGCACATAAAGGAAACACTCATCAGTGGCTTGGGACAGTTTTATCCTCTGAGCTCTTCCTGGTACTGGGACCTAAGAGGAATATCTCCCATAGTCCTGACAGTGGCCACTAGGTGACATAACCCTCAACAGAGTTCCTTGAGCAAACATTGCCCATTTCCTAAGATCTGGTTGCTTATGAGTACCTAAACTTCTGCTGATCTTGATAAAAAATCATGTTTTTCTCCCTGCTGCATTTTAGCATGTAGTTTGGAGAATTCTTATTAAAAATACAACAGAGAAACTGCATTGGAACATCGATGTCCTATCAAGTGCCTCTTGATTTTTGAAGTTCTGTGGTATTTAACTCTTTTGTTTTTGAACTACATCCTTGTAAGACTCTCCAAGGACCTTGTTATTATTATTTTTTTTCAAATAAACAGGTTCGGAGATCAGGGGCTCTTGTAGGAAGCTTTCTGTTCTGATGTTTTAGCTCAAGGCAGGTCTAGCTGGAAAGCCAAGGTTATGCCGGGCATCTGTCCCTCCAAAATATAGAGTAACCTCAACTCACCTGACGTCCAAGATCTCAGGTATCTCCATATAGGTGCAAGGAGAGACAAGGGGGGCTGTTTCTGCACCTCCACCTGAGAGGCATCAGTGATGGAGAGAGGGAAATAACAGCCTTGCGGATATCCTTCTGGTCAGGAATAGGGTATGGATTGCCATGTGGACTGAAGGAATCCACTAACCCCGAATGAGTACTCATGCCCTTTCACATGCTGGGTACCCAGGCACCTCCCACAGCTCCACCAGCTGGACCCACTGGCCACAACACCGGAGCAGCTCTGTCTCTATGGTCTACTGAAAAGGTACTTGTCCCAGTGTAGCTCGGTCATCCTAACTGCTCAGCTTTGGATTTTAGCCTCTAACTAAGGGAACTGACTGCCTTTGTGGCCTCCTTCCTCCCTCATCTCACCCACCAGAGCGCCATGCTTGGCAGTCAGGTTCTCCACCATCAAACCCATTTGTCACCCCTCAGCACTGCTTGTGACCAGCGAGCGCAGAGGACGAGTTTGGTCCCCTATATAGAAATACTTCTTTGTCAACCAGCACCCGATTGCTTCGCCTTCCTTTCAATTTCCTCACTTTCTATTCGCGTCTGTGTGGGTCATCCTGAAACGCTAACTTCCTTCTTAATAACAATGTCAACCACACCAGTATCTGTTCGTGTCTCCTCTCAGGCAAACTCCCACGGTTGAGTTTCATAATTTCTAACTCCATCAGTATCTCTAGACCTCTTGTCATGTCTATTGTTCTCTGAATGGTTGCAAATTGTTTATTTAGTGTCACTCAGTAAAGTCCTGTGAAGAGAGGGCAGCTCCAGCTGCTGTTCCAGAGAGAGAGAGAGAGGGCTTTATTTTGGGAGGGTGGTTTGCCCCAATATTGTAACAAAATTACCCATAAAAGGTACATAACATTTTAGTCTAGAACTTGGGCAACTCCCCTCCAAACAAATTCCCCAGTTTTCTGATGAAAATGGCCAAGACTTTAAATTCCATTCTGTAGCTAAAGGCACACAGGGATCAAATGTTCAGGCAATTTTCCCAAGTCAGGGAGAGAGAAAAACAAAATTCCAAATGGTATCTGGATCTGGTCGGGGAAGAGGAATCAGATTCAATTTCCAGTCTTGAACTGGGTCATTACAGCTCCCAACTTGCAACAATAAACAGTGATGGTTTCTATTTTGTTTTTATTTAATGATGACCCAAACCAAAGACAAGAGGACAGGAGCAAGGATTCCTGTGCTCTGGTGGAACCAGCTGGAGAGTTCGCTCCTGTGGGAGGAGACCACTGGGCTGAGGTCCAGGGGTGCGTGTGCCCCACAGCTTCATGGATCTGCTTTTCCTGCTTGAAGCCTCCTTTGTCTCGGTCTCATGAATGATATCAGAAAGTTTAGGGCCATCATCCAACTAAAAACGTTGTGCATGTACTAAACACACAAACATTGAGATTCCTGCAGTTCTAAACACATTACAAACAGAATGTCCCATTAAATCATTGCTTATCTCTGTGATGTGGGATTAGTAACAGCAACACAACCCCATTGCCCAGATGATAAAACCAAGGTTTGGAAAGTGTAAGTTACTTTTCCAACAAGGGCCTTGAACAAGATACCTGAGACCCTTGTGGCATCATTTTGCTTAGAGAATCGCCTTTTTCTGTGGTTCTCATCATACATTAGACCCAGAACCAGGCCGGGACTACCTGCCACCAAATGTGTCCTGTGGCTCACCTTTACCTTGATGGTGGCCATGTTTGGAAACATGGGGTTTCCCAGAAAGAAGCAACAGCCTCAGCTTTGGAGAATGAAGTCTGTGACTACTGGGAGCTGTCCACCTAGAGGAATCAGGGAGAAGGGGGATTTTTTAGAAGATGACATGTTCTTTGTGATTGTTGGCACTCATGGTCCTGAACTCATTTCAGCTGAGTAAGCACCAGTGACTCAATTCTAAGAATGCCGTAGACTTCATCTTGCCCTATGTGGAACTGTTAAGGGTTACTGAGTATTCTCTTCATGGCCCCTTAATATCTGCGAAATCAATCTCTGTCCTTGGCCAACACACTGAGGGCTTTTCAGTCTCCATGCCCCATTGAAATGTCAAAGTGTGACAGGGAGGCATGACTTCTCTTGTTTGGGAGGCTTGATAGAGCAAACCGATGATGTATGCACGCCAGCTGGAGGCTTCACCAGGATTATATATACATATTAACACATGTATTAATTATATATATTATATTTAATATATACATTTTATTATATATTAGCATGAAAACTGGCATGGCTTGCAGATCTGGGCATCTAACAGTTGTGTGGACCCCTCGGGTGCCCCCAAAATATCAGACTGAGTTTAAGGACGCCTCTCTGTGTGGAAGGGCCATCCAGAGCTCCTCTTCCCAGGAAATGCAGTTGCCCAGAGCAGCCACTGCAGGGGACGATCTGGTCTGGGGTTAACACACTTGTCTTCATCCGTCCCCCCCTTGAAAGGCAGGAAACACTTTGATGGGAGTTTCATCAGATCTGTCTGATTACTTTTTTATAGATGAGTAAAGTTGAGAGCTGGAATGCATTTCTTTCTAGGGTGAAACAGAATCAACAGGGGAAGCATTTGGAAGTGGGAAGGCCACCTCTAAATGGGTGGTGTGGCACAGGATGAGCCCTGGGGACAAGGGACTAGAGTGAGTAACCTCTGAGCTGAATGGTGATTTGGGGATATGCATGGATGTTGTCCATGGGAGGGGAACTGGGGGCTGAGTGAGCAAACGGCCACCCTGGTTGGTTGTCGTGACTAAGTGGGGAGACATCTGAGAAGTTATGGTGCCTGCAGAGTGAACGGGGCACCTGTTGTGCTTGGGTGTCATCCGAGCCACGGTGGGCAGAAGATGAGGGTGTGCAGTTGGCATCAAAGCAATGGGAGGCATCTGGAGGGGCAGGCATGCTATCTGGCTGGGGCTTAAGGCAGTGGCTCTCAGCCCAGGGTGACTTGACACCCCCAGGGGACATTGGGCAATGGCTGTTTTGGTTGTCATGACTGGGCTAGGGGCTATTACTGGCATCTCCTGGGTAGAGGCCAAGGATGTTACTAAACACCCTACAATGTTTAGGATCACTCTCTGCAACAAAAATTACCCAGACCAAAATATCAATGAACATCAGTGAAGAGGTGAAGAAATCATGGTTTAAGAGTTTGTTAATGTTTAAATCAGTAGCTAATGCCAGCTTTCCTTTATATCTATCAGTTTGACCATCTTGATTTGAGATTAATTCTCCCATGCTTGACAGAGTCATTTCCCAGTTAATATAATAATGCCATGGCATAAGAGAATGGTTTGGAAATATTTGAGCACAATCTGCCAGAGATCAGGGCCCAGCTCTTCCTCCAAAGCTGTAGGCACGCTCTCCCGCCTTGGCATTTATAGGGCTGTATGTGTCCTCCCAGGGACTTTGAAACTTTATTTCATCTGAGCCCAATCTACTCATCTCCCATCCTTCATGGAAGCCAGTTGAATGTCTTGCCCAAGAAACTACTTAAGGAGGGTTTACGATCCACCCAGAGCCACTGAGGCTGACCTAAAGCTGAGCTTCCAGGGATTTATTCTGCCATGCTTGTCTGTGGTTTGGGAAGAGCAGTCATAGGTCCTTTCAGAGCCTGGCTCCGTGGAAGGAGGGCCAGTACCCCATTCATCGCCTTCTCCTGTCCAGATCTTTGCCTTCCTGAGACTCCAGCAGCTTCTCACATTTATGGCCTTAGGGCGTCTTTGGAAAGAAAATGGCATGCCGGTCACCCACCCAGCCTCTCCTCCCCAGCCCACAGACAGACACTTGTTGTGCAGGCTATAAGTGAGTCTGAATAAACAGATCTCTCCAGCACTGTCCCATGTGACCCTGAGTGGTGTGAAGGGCAAGAAACCATCCCTCTCTACAAGTTCTCATTCAGGGACGGGGCTAGGTGGGCCCATAAATCCTCCTGATGGATTAGGTGCCTTTGTGGAAACACATGCAGAGTGACTGTGAGAATGGAGAGAACGAAAACTGTTACTGGACCTGGCGGAAGGGGAGGGGTGGAGAATTGGGAAGGCCACAGTTTATCCACCTTAGTGGAGACACAGAAGGTGATCAGATGGAATGATCTGCCTACAGTGGGTTCTTCCTTTACCTAAAGGAACATGTAGCTGGGAAAGTAGACTGTGGCATCCACACCACTGCCAAGGTACCTGACCATTTCTTCCCATGGTTTTCATGTTCTGGCAAGGCCACCCCCTGGTGACAGAAAGCAATGGATGAACATCCAACTCTCTGAACACAAGCCCCTCCACGGCCTGGGCCTGACTCAGCTGCCCCATCATCTCCCTCGTGCCATCTCCCAATCACAGTCACTTTCTAATTCCTGGTTATGGCCGAATGTTTTTGACTCCTTGGCTACCATGTACTGTGTCTTTTCCCCATTTGGAAAAAGCATCCTTCATGGGCGATTTTTCTACCCATCAGGGTCTCGCTGGTCTTTAACCAAAATGCCCAGGGTGCCTTTCTCCATGAAGTATATCCACCCTGGTTGTAGCTCATCACACCGGGGTTTTGTGTCACATCTAAGAGTGTTCAGGTCCGTCTCTCTCCCATGTGCTTCTTGAGGTCATGTACAAAACTTTAACATATTTTTATACATCTGTACAACTCTCTCCAGCCAGTGTTAACTTGAATGAGGACATAGCAGGTGCTGAGTAAATGTGTGCTGTTGATGAAGATCGTAAGTCATGTAAAAATTTCATCATATTTTTCAGGAACAAGTTGGACCTACCAAGAGGACTCATGGGCTTCAGAGAAATACTGAATTTTTTCCAACTCCACCAGCATCCCACTTTTCATGATGTTCCTAAATACATAGACTTGCCATGGTGCAGAGGGGATGTTAAAGTTCAAAGAGACATAGGAATCAGGTTGAAGATGGTAAGCGATCAGACTCTTAAGGGAATAAGAGTGTTTCCTCATTTCTGGGCTGGAACAGAGATGTCTGTAATTCAGATATTTAAAACTTGTCTGGGTGAATAGGTGGGGGAGGTTTCACGGAACAGCCGAGAGCAGGGCCCTCGGGGATGAACTTGATGTGATCATAAAGGTCGTACCTAACCCCAGAGCTTCGGATTCCATGATAGCACATCTGCTTTTGATTGCGTGGGTTCTGAGCACTGGGCTTGGGGCAGGACGCCATCTGAAGGAGGAAACACTAAGCCTATCTGCAGGTTTGGATGTTCCCACCACGGGAGACCAGCTAAGTCCTGTGGCCGCAGGGAAGACACTGGAGCTTTGTCTCGGAGGCCCCCCACATGGAGAACTCTGCAGCCCACTCGGGCCTCTCAGAGCCGATGAAATGGAGCAGGCAGAGATGCAAAGCTGAGGAAAGTGGATCCGATGGGAGCTGGAGATGACTGTTTGAAACACGGGATAATATGGTCGTTTAGCGGGGAGGTTGGGAATCAGAAATCAGACCCACGCTGTCATTCTGGGAACTCCACTCACTGGCCCTTGTGTGACCTCCAGAGGTTTGCTGGTTCTTTGTCAAATGCAGATTTTCCTGTGTTACCACATACCAAGTATTTAGGAATGGGCCTGTGACTTACCACCATGCAATCGCGTTGGGCTATTATTTTATAATTTAACATCGGTTTGCTCCGTGTGGGGAGATAACGTGACTCTAAATGCTTTGAAATTTGAAAGACAGACAGAAAGAAAAGAACACCACCCCAGAGTGCTGTTTAGAAGAGTGGAAGTCTTGCTCAGACGAGCATCCCTGGCTCCCTGCTGGGCGCAGATGTGAGGGGCCCACCCCTCCGGCAAGTGCACTTGCTACCCAGCGAGATCGGGCCGGGGCCACCGAGTCATGTGAGCGGAGGCGGCGAAAGCTGCAAAAACACATGTGGCGGGAACAGGCACAAGGAGGCAATGCCGGCCCCAGGAGGTCCCCGAGGCTGCATGGGACACAGATTCCTTGGAAGGCTGCAGAGGCCAGGACTATGTAAACAAGAGATCAAAACCACGGCCTCGCTGGCCCTCCTGCATGATAAATGTTTGTCCCGAATGTGCAACGGGAGTCAGACCACCACCATCTTTTTGTAGTCTGGGTTTTGAGAGGACCCTGGAGAAAATGCCCTGGTGTGAGTTTGGGGAAATCCTTTCAGCTGGCTTGTCTCCCTGGCGGCTGAACTCACCTTCCAGGGGCAGACAGCCCCCTGCATTTTCAAAGCCCGGTCTGCCTGCATGACCCCTCCCAAGTAAGGGGCCCCGAAGCAGGCTGCTCAGAGACTTTCATCACGCTAAGCCAGCTCGGGGGCCCCTCCCCCACGGCGTGGGAAAGAGGCGCCTGCCTCGTCCAAAGGATGCCCCCCGTCATCCCAGGACCACCGAAGACCGAGGCTCCAAAAAGGGGAATTTAATGGGAGGGGAAACCGTGTGGCCAGGTGCGCTCAGGGTCATAAAGCCCAAATAAGTTTCAGCAGCTTCTCCTTCTGCATTTGCTAAGGATCTCAGTTTCAGGGAAACCAAAGTCCCTTCTCCTTGGCTGTTACTGATTCAGCCCCTCACTGCCTAGTCTTGGACATCTTCTCTTAAAAGCATAAAATACAGAAGAGAAAACATTTCCTGTTAAAATTCCCCAAACATATGGCTTCTTTAGTTTCTGCTTTAGAGTGAAACTGGCAGGTTGTTATGACGCAAGCCGTCTTGCTGGACAGACAGTTCATCCAATCAGCTCGCCAAGATCTAACCATCTTCTATTTCATTATGAGGACCTCACATGTTATCACCTCTTTCTGACCGTTTATCATCCTGTCTTTTCTGTCAGAAGTGCCAAATTAATATTCAACCCTAGCTCAAGTTTGTTATTTCATTTAGGAAGTATTAGTGATAGAGCCATGTGTCTGAGAATGTTTGACTTGGTTTGTTTTTGTTGTCTGGCCCCCAAATTGCAGTGTTTGGGGCCAGAAAGTGATGGTCAACATGCCTGAAAGTGCTCAGACTGGCTTAAATAAGGACCCAAAAGGAGAGGGATGAGGATGGTCTTGGGGGCTGGGCATGGGTCAGGTTGAAAGTCATGGGTGATTGCTGGAGGTTTAGAATGGTCTGGGATGTGTGTTTAAGTATGGCATGTGTCTGTGTGTGTCTGCATGCGTGAGTGCGCATGTGTGCATGTGTGGCAGGGCTGGGACATGATGATGATGGTGGTGGTGGTGGTGGTGGTGGTGGCGCCGGTGACTAAGTTTTCAAGATGGCGTATGAACATTGGTGTCCATCTGTGGTCTCTTTGGAGCATGTGTGTGTTAGGTACCCTGCAGAGCCTGCATGAGTTACAATAAACTATAGCACTGTTGGCTGCCAGAATCTTGGCAAGGAAACTGCCTTGGAGGGTCCCGAGCCCCAAGGCCTTTCTTCCTGTTCTGGATTTTTCTGTAATGACTTATCAGCAGCCCTGTGGACTGGAAGGATTGGCACAAGGCTTGACATTCAGGCCTAAGCTGAAGGCACTCAGCAAACTCAGATCTCAGCTGGGAAAGAGGCCTGGTGGACGTTGGACCCAAGCAGGCCCTGTCAACTACTTCTGATGGGTGCTCTTTGGGAAAGTCCCCTCTGTAGTCAGTTTCCTGTCTGTTAGCTGTTTCTCACAGTGTGATTGCCATAGACCAAATAAAGTAATGCATATGACATCTTTTTAGACAGCAATAAAAACTATTCTATATTGGATTTTGTTCAGGGCAAACACTGTACACACACTGAAAGCAGTGAATCCCCAAAGAAGACACCCCTGAATGGGGACACTTTGGGTGTTTGGGAATTATGTCACCTAGCATCACTCATTCCTCCAGGATGCTTTTATTTAATGCCTACTTTGTGCTCTGCTTAGTGCATCAAGGATACAAATATGAAATTCTTGTGCTCCAGTGAGTTTTAATTTTGCTGTGCAAACTCAGGGTCTTAGTTTCCCAGAAAGCAGAGGATTTGTGGGCTATCATTGTGCCAAGGGGTTGTTAATTCAAGCTCCCTATATACTACTGGCTGAATTATGTTTCCCCCAAATTCATATGTTGAAGTCCCAGGATCTCAGAATATGACTATATTGGGGATAGGGTATTTATAGAGGTAATTAAGGTAAAATGAGGTCATTAGGGTGGGCCCTAATACAATATGGTTTGTGTCCTTATAAGAAGAGACTAGGACATACACATGCACAGAGGGAAGACCAAATGAAGACATGGAGAGAAGTCAGCCATCCACAAGCCAAGGAGAGAGGCCTCAGAAGAAACCAATCCTGCCAACACCCTGAATTTGGACTTCCAGCCTCTGGAATTATAAGAAAATAAATGTCTGTTGTTCAAGCCACCCAATGTGTGGTGCTTTGGCATGGCACGCTTAGCAAACAAATGCAGAAGTGCATCCCAGGGAGCAGGAGTGAGTGGGGACCGGAAGGAGAGAGCACGTGAGAGGAGGGGCCTGTATCCATCCGGATGCAACTGAAGGCCACGGATGGCTCAACTGAGTGGGTACCATTCTCAGAGAAGCTTTACACATGGAGTCATGGTCCAATGTCCAGCGAAGGGTAAAAGGGGACAGTTTATTCTCAAATTCTGATCTCCTATTGGTCAAAGCTTTATTCCATGGGATACTGACTCCCCTGTACTTCCAGGTGACATTGTCATGGGCACTGAGCAGGGTCTCTGCCTTGGTGTCATAGGGAAACTTGTCGAGACAAGAGATGCTTGGCAGTAGTATGGGGAGGCACTACCTCTGGGCCCACGGGAGCCCCCAAGCCCACACAGAGCTACAGCAGAGCTGAAATAAGTTGGACCTGGACTCAGAGCAGGGGTGAGTGGGAGTAAGCCTGGCTTATAGAGTGCCAAGAAGCATCACAAAGAGAACATGGGAAGGCAGGGAGCCATGGATGAGTGAGAGCAATTGGTGTTTGCTGGAACCCAGTGCATGTGGTGGAGGTTGCTGGGAGGTGAGATCAAAGAAATCCCAGCAGTGAAATCCCCAGAGCCTCAGAAGGATAACGCGTTTGGGTTCTATCCTGAAAATAAGGAGTTGTCATTAGAACAAAGACTCTAAGTGAGGGTGATATGAGTTTGCATTCAAAAAGAACTCTGGAGGAAAAGTATGCAACAGGGGACTCCAGGGCTTAGCCTGCCAGAGAGGTGGCCTTCAGCCCGGGCGATCTCTGTGACTTCCCTGCACCTCCCTTTCCTCCTCGGGAGGGAGAGCATATTGGAGCCAGCAGCCCAGCCTCGGTGCTGCTTCAACGAAACCGTGAGATTTACTGAGCATGGTGAACTGACGGGTCAGGTCTGCCCTGCATTCCAAGAGCTTGTGATTTAGTAGAAGCTGGAGACAGAAGGCAGGGAATGGAACTCACTCCTTCTTCAGGGGCCTGGTCAGGGGAGGATCAGAAAATAAGTTTTGCCTTCAATGATTCCCTCTCCAGAGAGGGCTTTCCCCATAGGCATGGGGGAGAAGACCCTCGAGCCCCCACGCTCAGAATAACCAACATCCTCCACCACTCCATCCAGCTCTATTAAGAAGGACCTGGAGGAGGGGGTATAGCCCAAGCGGTAGAGCGCATGCTTAGCATGCACAAGGTCCTGGGTTCAATACCCAGCATCTCCTCTAAAAAGAAAGAAACCTAATTACCTCCCCCCACCAAAATTAAAAAAAAATTAAGTAATACAATAATAAATAAATAAAGCATAAAAAATAAAAAGAAGGACCTGTCCCAGAGGGCCCATCCCTACTCACTCCTCAGACACATTGGATCCATTGCTCCCCAAGTTTTTTGCTCCACCCCACCCCACGGGGCGAAGGGCCTTGGTAGGTTTCATGGATGAAGGGAGTCGAAAGTCATTTCTGAGAGGATGGGTCTTCTGGTCCCCAGAGAACAGACCACAATCCTGGGGAAACCCAGAGGGGAGAGGAGGGAGAGGAGGCAGAGAGATGGTCAGCTGTTGGGGCAGAGCAGCCAGAGGACTTGCTCGGGGTTTTCACAATGCAGGGGGCGGTTCAGGCCCCTGGACTCCCAGGGAGTTCATGGTGGGTGGGGCCAGGCCTTCAGACCCCAAGGGGATCCTGTACCTGACGATGGTAGGACTTCCTGCCTCTCTCAGCTTTCCACCTCCGATATATCCAGTGTCAGGGCTGCAAGGTGTCAGTTCCATCAATTCAAGGCCTGGCTGTCCTGATCTGGTGACTCCTGTACAAAAATATCCAGACCCAGAGGTCCTTGCTGTCTTCTCCTCACCAACAGGTCAGGGCCAAGCCAGGCCCAGACTGAGCACAGAAAGGGCTTCTGGCTTTGGCACTAACGACCCATCAGTGGGTCTCAGGGAGAGAGTTTCGGGAATGGGGGGCACAGCTGCTTCACCTGGTCCAACAGGATCCCATCCTTTCCACTCATTTATGACTCTCTCCCTCTCTCCACTTTCCCACGAAAACAAAGCAAACAAAACAACCACAGCACAGAGCAAAGGAGCCTGAGGCAGACCCCTTGTAAATATCAAGTCCATTTATTTGTTTAATTTCAATAAACAAGAATGTCTTTTCCTGGCTTCACTCCTGACCCTCTGATTACGGGACAGCACTTACAGCTATGAAATCTGAAAAATGAAGGGTGGGAATGATGGTTAAGAATGCTGGAGTCTGCTTGAGATTGCAGCCTCCAAGTCTGAGGGTTTGGGAAAGAAAAAGCCACGTTCCCAGTTCTTGAGGTTTCCATCATGTTAAGCACCCATCCACTTGTCCCGAGCTGAAAACCTAGTACAATGTGTCCCTTGTCATTTGTAGAATTTAAGACGATATTTTCCTATTTTAGTTAATGGCCTGAGAATGAAATTTTGGTTGTTTGCAACAAATCGCCTGATTTGGAAATATTGGTGCAGAGGGACTCTATAATTCAAAGTCTCTTTACAGCATATTTTCCCCCCATCCTGGTCTGGAGAATTCCTTTAATCAGGTAGTGGAAGTGATTAATGACACCATGTGCCTGTGTGCAGTTGGAGGTCTCTGTGTCCTCAGAGTGAGGAGAGCAGGGATCATGGCAGTAGCACCACTGCAGAGAAGGAAATCCCAGGACTGCGTTGCATTCTCGACCCAGAAAGTGCACGCATGCAACAAAAGCCCTGCCAAACCCACCCGAATGCAAACAGCAAAGAATGTAGTAATTGGTGGAATGTGCCCAAGGCTACATCCTTAGATGTACTGGCCCAAAGTCCCCTTGCTAGCTCAGAAAAGCAAACGGACGGCAAGGTTGGCGGGAGGGCATGGGGTTTAGAATTCTGCTCATTATTTCAAAAGGGAAATACTTAGCATCGTCAACCACCATTTACTAAGCACTTACTATGTTCCAGGCACTAAACAGCAGAAGGAGGAAAGGCCATCAAAAGGAGCAATATTCCATTACCACTCCTGGGGAGTTCACAGTATAGTAGGAGAGGCATATAGACAAATAGTTATACCAGAAGATGCCACTAGCCACAGCAGGGAGGTCTGCTGGATGCTGAGAGAGGGTGGTGATGCTGCAGGAGTTCCCCAGGCTGGAAAAGAGGGAGGGTGTTTCCAGCAAAACTAACAAGGTGTTCAACATGCCGGGGCCTGGAGAGTGAGGGCTGGAGGGTGGGGGCTGGAGGGTGCGGGAGCAGTGGGGCAGGGATGGGCTGGTGGGATGGGCCCAGAACGTGGAGGTTTATATGTCCTGATAAAGAGTTTGGATTTGCTACTTCAGGCAATAGGGAGTAATAAGATATTCTAAAGTAGGGACATTGAAATGGAATTGACATTTTAACAGCTACACATCTCATTGTAAATATTTGAGAGCCGAAACAGCATGGAGTTGGATAGAAGAAAGTCACAGGGCTAAGGGAGGGCGGTGTGTAACCATCCTCAAAGCAGCTAAGTTCAGGTTAAATCTGGAGTTTCTCATGCATCCTTTTATTCTTTTTTTTTTTTTTAATGGAAGTCTAGTCAGTTTACACTGCTGCGTCAATTTCTGCTGCACGACATAATGTTTCAGTCATACATACATATATTGCTTTACGTATTGTCATTATAGGTTACTACAAGATACTGACTATAGTCGCCTGAGCTCTAAGGCAGAGACTAGTTTATCGGTTTTGTGAGGGTTTCCTAGTATTTCTGATGTAAGAGACATTCTGCCAAAGCTCAGTAGTATTCTGGGTGATTTGTTCCGAATGTAGGTGTAGATTTTGCTATATTCATGGGAGAGGGTGAGCTTGGCACCCTCTTATCCTCCCAGATCCACTATAGAGGCTCATCCTTTTATTCTTAATTCATCCTCTCTTTTTTTCCTTTAGAAATACTTTCTTATTATGTTCCTCACAGGTTTTCCAGATGCAATTCTCTTCCACAAATCTCATTCTTCAAACGTGTTCCCCTGTCCTGGACGTCTCTGATGGCATTTTTGGAAAAACCTCTAGCAACTGGACAACCAACTAACCAGTGACATTCTCTGCATGACTCACATTTTTCAAAGGATACAAAAGGAGTCCCTCTGGCCTTGCATTCTGTCTGGGACATCTACTCCCGGGGACATTCGTAAAAGGAGATTTGATCCTGTACTGACCCTGCCCGAGGCCTCTCTCAGAATAGCGGGGTGCCAGCACCCCCACTGGTGGAGGCAGAGATGCCCAGCTCTCCCCACCTCTGAAATATGCCTCCCAGTGCTCCAGCCACAGCCTGGCTTCTGCTCGCTTGTCTCACTTGGATTAAAAGGTCTCAAAGTTCACTTTTACAGAGACCTAAGGGCAAATCTCATTGTTTCCATTTTAGTGAGAAGAAAGAAAAGTCTTTGCCTGCAGAAATCAGGGGTGGCTTAATCACGGAGATGGTGATGCACTTGGTTTCACCACAGCAAGCACAAACTCTTTTTTGGTCACACCTCTCTCTGGCTCCCTGTCTTCCACGAATGTGATACTCACTCTTATTTCCAGGCTTTCCCTGGAAAACCTTTCTCCATGATGTGTCGCCCATCCTCAGGATGCTGGCTCCAACTTCACCTCTGAGAAGCCTGTTATAATGCAGCCACATGTGTCTCACTTCTCTTGGGCTCCTTTGGGTTTTATTGACCACGAGTAGCAATGAACCTTGAACCAGTCATAGACAAACTCCAAATCACCGAAATGTTCTTCTCAGCATGAGCTTTTTGCTGTGGGTGCCAGGATTGGTAGCCAGCCCTCTCTCTCCCACCATGCCCAGTGCCCAGACGTGGGAGTGACTCACCGGTCCCCATCAATGGACAGAACAGTGCTTCTTCAGAGGAAGTGATCCTCCGTGAGGATGGCTAAAATGAGCCGTGCTAAGGAGGTGGTTACATCATGCTGGGATCTCACGTAGCAGAGCAGTGGAAAGGGCTGGGTTTAGAATTAATAGATCTGAGTTTAAAAACTAGTTCTTCATCATTCATTAGGGAAATTCAAATTAAAAACACATGGAGATAGCACTGCATGTCTGCTGGAGTGACCAAAATTAAAAGGGCTGATAAAACTGAGTGCTGGGGAAGGTGCAGGGCAATCCAACTTCTTGTCTGCTGCTAGTGGGAAAGCAAACTGGCACAACCACTTCGGAAAGATAATTTGGAGTTAGACTTTTGGGTTCTTCCCAGCTTTTGACTATTATGATTCAAGTTGCCATGAGCATGTTTGAGATGCCTTTGGTGGACACAGACACTCCTTTTTGTTGGAGATACACCCAGGAGTGAAGCTTTGTTAAGTCAGAAATGCATTTAACACTCCTAACCTTCTGAACAGCATAGCTTAGGCTGAATTACCTTAAGCAGGGTCAGAACACTTATATTAGCCTATAGTTGGGCAAAATCATCTAACAAAAAGCCTATTTGATAATAAAGTATTGAGTATCTCATGTAACTTATTGAACAGTGTACTGAAAGTGAAAAACAGAACGGTGGTCTGAGTACAGAATGGTGGTTGTCACTGTATGGGTTGTTCACCCTCGTGACTGCGTGGCTGACTGTGAGGTGCAACTTCCCCTGCCCGGCATCACCAGAGCCTTGTACTGCATCTCACTCACCCAAGAAAAGATCAACATTCAAAATTTGAAGTACTGTGTTTTCTACCAAATGTGTAATGCTTTCATACCATCATAAAGTAGAAAAATTGTAAGTTGAACCATTTTAAGTTGGGAGCTGGCTGCCCGTAAATTGAGGAAAGTGCAGAACTGCAGGACTCGTGACATCCAGGATGGAGTGTGGAAGGTGATAATCTCTCTGGACCATGTGGTTGGAATTATCACAGGTGACACTGCCCCTCTGGATTTCTGACTGCATCCATCAGCTTTTTCCTTGTAAGAAACCATCCCACAATTCAGTGACTTAAACAACTATTTTTTAGTGCTCTCCAGTCTCTAGGTCAGTCAGGCAGTTCTACTGCTCAGGGCAAGCTCTGCTGATGGAGATGGGCTGGCTCATCGCTGTGGTCAGCTAACAGGTTGGGTGGAGTCTGCTGGTCTGGGTGGCCCCAGCTGCTTGGCTGGTTATTGGCTTCATGTTGGTTGAAGAATAGGGGAGATTCAGCCATGGGTATCTCATAGCCCAGCAGGCAACATGGGCTTGTTCATGTGGCTGCTGCAGGTTCCAGAAGGGAGAGTGGAACCTTATACGGTGTGCTCAGGCCAGTGCAGAACTGAAACACATCATCTATGCTGCGTTCTGTTGACTGAAGCATTAGAGCAGCCAAGATCCACGGGGTAGAAAATACACCCTATTGCTAAATGGTGGATACAGGAAGGAGAACTTGAACTATTTCAAAGCAGGCCGTACTGTGTGTTCTATATTGTAGTCTCTACAAATCCTCTTCAGTTTTATTTCTTACCTGGCTCACAAGTAACAAAGAGGAAGGGGGTACAGCCCTGCCCTTGCTTTTCGCTCCCTTTGTGGAAGTCAGGAAAACAAAATCTGCCATTGACAACAGCATGCCACCAGGGTTTCCCCCTGAGAAGTACATTTTTCATTTTCCATGGAAAACTTTTAAAATGACATTTCCTTGGAACCCTCAGTTATAAGCATAAATATGGGAGTTCAAATGGAATATTCAGTTTTCACAGCTGTATCTGCACTAAATTAAAAAGGACAGAAAAACAAAGAGCAAGAAAAAAAAATGACCCATGGCTTTTTGCAACAGAATGGAGGCCCCAAAGAAATCTTTCCAATGCCATGTGGCCTGCTCAGCAACTCCGTCGTTTCCAGATTGGACCTTTTTAATTAATCATGGCTGGACTTCTGCACTTTTACTCTTGGGCTGGTGTTTTACTTTTTCATTCTAGTGCCCATATGAGCATCCTCTGGCAATAAAACATTCTGGGAGAAGTTATAAAAACATGTCATCTTGGTTATAACATATGGCTAATTGATTTTTGAGAATCGCTTAATTGTACGACTTTAGTTAACTAAACAACAATGCCTGTTTTCACACCCCTGATATTAGCTCATACTATTTCATGACCTCTCCCTGCTGAGACACACTCCATATTTCTGACCGTAAATCTGGCCTCTGCCTAGGCTTGCATATTTGTTCCAGCTTTGTTGTGGTGGTTTTACTGCATTGGTTGCCCTTTTTCCTCCCTTTCCCTCTGCTCCCAATTTATAGTGGGCAATAAACATGGAGAAAGGTTTAAGGGTAGAAAGTGTTTGTTTCCAATCTGTGTGAGCTGAATTTTTAATTTCTTCCTTAAATAAAATAATAAAAGGTGGCTTTCTTCACTCTTGGCCCAACAAGTATCTCTGTAGGTTCCACTTAAATGGTATGTGAGAGAAACATGAGCTTGTGGCCTTTTTTAAAATTTTTTTTAAACAGAGGTCTTGGAAAGCTCTGCTGAGCTAAATTAATTGCCTGGATGTTTCACAGGGGTCTATGTCAGTTACAAGGAGGTTTCAATGTGGAAAGCCGGGATGATAGGCATGTGGGAAGAGAGGCCAGGAGAGGCCTGAGAGAGAGGAGGGAAGGCAGGGAGGAAAAGGAAGGCGTTTGAGGCCAGTGGGAAAACCAGTTTTGCAGAGAATAAGAAAGTGAGGATGAGGACTGGGAATATTTCCCCAGATCATGGCCTGAGCCACAAAGACGGGGGAAAGGAAAAGATCATATTCTACTTGTACCTCTCTGGAAATTGTCTGATTGATCAAAAGACTGCCCACCAAGAGTCAAGATGCAAGAATTCTAGAAAAAGTCACAGCCTGGGATGTGTGAAGTAGCACTCAGCTTTCTACAGCTTAATGTGAGGCTGCAGACTCTTTTATTTTCTTCCTTATCATAAAGGAAGCTCAGAGTAACCATTAAAATCTATAATAATAGCTTGATACTTCCATGCCAGCTCCCATGTGACAGGGCATATTCTAGGTGCTTTGTGGGGTTTAATTCCTTAAAGCCTCACAATGCAGATACTATTATTACCCCACTTCACAGATGAAAGTACTGAGGCACACAGAGGTGAGTAACTTACACAGTCACACACAGTCTCCACGTGGCAGAGCTTATCCTGGCTCCAGCTTCCATCCTCATAGGCAACTTTGATGTCTTGTCTCCTTGTTTGGGTGGTTCCCAGGTAAGGGCTTCAATAAGTCCCTGAGTGCTGGGTCCATGAAGCACTGGTACTAGAAACAGGACTATCACTGGGACTGATACCTGAAGTGGAAGAACACATGCCTTTTATTTCTTTTTCTTGCCTTATCACGCTGGCTAGAACGTCCAGGATGATGTTGAGTAGCAGTAGTGAAAGGGAGCATCCTTGCCTCATTCCCAGTGTTAGGACGACAGCATTTAGTCTTTCACCGTTAAGTATGATGCTACCAGTAGTACTTTTGTTTATCAAGTTGAGGTAGTTCCCATTTACTTCTAGTTTTCTGAAAGTTTTTTTTTTTTTATTATATGTGAGTGTTAAGCTCTGTCAAATGTTTTTTTTTCTGCATTCATTGATATGATTGTGTGACTTTTTTTTCTTTTCATTCATAACATAGTGGACTACATGGATTGGTTTCTCAATAGTGAACTAGGTTTGCATCGCTGGAATAAGTCCCACTTGGTCATGGTGTATATTCTTTTATATATTGCTGAATTCTGTTTGCTAAGATTTTGTTGAAGATTTTTGGAATGACAAGAGGAAAAACAGAGAACTCAGAACTGTTGGGGAGCCCTGGATTGACAGAAGTTTCTGGTTGTTGTCCGGCCTCATCCTGGCCAGGTCCTACTGAGGAGGGTACCCTGCTGTACCACTGTCCCAACAGGGCTGGACTACATGGTGAATGAAAACACAGGACAAGGGTAACAAAACTGGGCATTCTATCTGGGCCATTCCATTACTGCAAAGACAAACAAATAAAAATGTCCAAGCCTTTGTCTTGTTCTCAAGGGAGGGTGTCTACCACAGGGCACTGGGACTGTGTTCCATGCTAGAAGCCAAAGAAGACCCACAGAAAATCCAAAAGAGTCAACGTTCCCACCTTTTCAGCAGCAAGATAAAAACTTTCACTGAGTAGACACAAAACACTTCACAGGAAAACCACCCACTCAGTTGCCAACACTTGCTCCCACCGCCTCCACCCCACCATGACCACCCAGGTGAGAGTCAAGTGTGCCCATTCCTGGAGGTCCCTCCTCCTGCCTCAGTTTGGACATCTTTCCTGCCTTCCTGGTGACATAGGCCTTGCCATGTACCTTTGGCCTAATTCCCAGGGCTGATCCCTGCATTGGTAACCTCCTTAATACCCTAATACCTAGAGTGACCACGTAATTTATCTTTGAAACCAAGAATGAGGCACTTCTGAAAGTGAGTAAGCCATAACCACAGGCCTATACTGGAATTTTGGGGGAAAACGGTGACATATGGTTGACCTCAAACTTCAGATACTCTGGAACACGGGCTTGGGGTTGTTCATGCCAGACCCTGCATGCCCCCATGGTGGGCACACAAGTTTGGTTTGTACCCTGCTCTAGCAGCTCAGCCCCTTCTTTCCTTTTCCAGAAGCCCACACTGCCATCTTGCTCTGGAATCTCTAACAATTAATTATCTGACCCTTGAGTCCACTAAGGAATTCTGAAGGCCCATAGAAACCTCCATTCAGAGAGGACTGACCTGCTGGGGCTTTGTTTTTTGGCTTTTGTCTTATATGGCCTCTTGCAGTCTTCTAGATTTCACCACTCCCCCTGTGCAGACCCAGTTGGTACACATACACACACGTGCACACACATGCATACACACACACACTTGCCAAATGAACACACCACTCAAACAGATTAAGGAGGTAAGTTCCTGTAACCTCTTGGAAGTAGCCTTGGGTTGGGAAACCAGGTGTAGCCAGAGCATAACTTGGCTTCCTTTTTCCAAGAGGACTGTTAAGAATGTCCTGGACACTGAAAGCAGGGGCTTGAATAGATATCCGTACACCCACGTTCATAGCAGCACTATTCACAAGATCCAAAAGGCTGGAAACAACCCAAATGTCCATTAATGGATCAATGGATAACAAAATGTGCTATATCCATTCAATGAAATATTATACAGCCTTTAAAAAGGAATGAAATTCTGAACATGCTGCAATATCTATGATCCCTGAAAGCATGCTGTGTGAAGTAAGCTAACACAAAAGGACAAATAGTGTATGATTCCACTCCCATGAGGTGCAGAGAACAGTCAGATGCATAGAGACAGAGAGCAGAATCGTGGTCGCCAGGGGCTGAGGGGAGGGGGATGGGAGTTAGTATTTAACGGGCACAGAGTTTCAGTTTGGGAAAATGACAAAGTACTGAAGATGGATGGTGGTGACGGTTGCACAATATGTGAATGTACTGATGCCAGTGAACACTTAACAATGGTTATGACGGTAAATTGGATGCGATGTATATTTACCACAATTTGAAAAATGTCCTGGACATTCATTCCAAGGAGCCCCATTTTATGTGCTTGTTAATGGTATTTCCCTTCCACCTCTTCCCTATTCATCTTCCCCCTTTCCTGCTTTCCTGGCTGCCCCCGCTGGATCATTATCAGCTACATGTGCTGATAAAGTGTTGTTTGCTGCCTCGGGAGAATCCTTCATGGATATGTGGCTGAGCCTGACTGTCCACTGAAGGGGCTGCTGACTCCCTACCCCTGGAGTAGGGACTTGGAAGCCCCTGGTTAGTGGGCATGGGGCTTTCTCTTACTTCTGGGCCATGTAGGGATGCCCAGCGCATTGCATTTTGCAAGCCAAGCCCTGAGAAGACACACACCCTGCATTCCAGCCCAGCTGTTGATGCTGACTATGTTTATTTCCTGTGGCAGGTTGGCCATCCCCTCCTTGGCACAACCGGCATCTGAAGGGCCCTCCCCGGTGACGTCTGGGTGAGTGTGGGAAGGGAGATACGGATGAAGGCATGGTGGGGCCTTGGTGCCCCACAAACCTCCATGTACAGAGGGGAGAGCTGAGGCTGGCTATCCTAAGACATTTGCACAGGCACCAGGAGATCTGGTCAGAAGGGGTCCCCAGCACAGGCCTCTGAACTCCTGGGGCAGGGGCTCCATCTGCAGGTCACGCCCATGACCAGGAACCTGGAGATGGCCATGCTGCGTGCAATCTGGGATGTCCTTGAGCCGCTGGCTCTTTGAAACACTCAGGGAGGTGAAAGGTGAGTTTTTCTCCTGCACAACTAGCCCTTATTTAGTTTTATTTCTACTTTTTGGTATATTTGCACTTTCTTCAAGTAGGGCACAGCTACAGCTCATAATTAAATATCCCAATCCTTTTAATATTCCTCATAGCATCCCTCAGACAAAATCTAAACTTTTCCACAAGCATCAAAAATATACTAATTATAGATTATGGGAGGTTGCAAAGATGCTCCAGAGAGGTCCTCTGTAGCCCTTGCCCAGTAACCCCTAATGATTAAATCTTTCACGATATAGTATTACATCAAAACCAGGGATCTGTGCTTCACACAGTGTGGGTGCAGCTCTGGGTCATTTTATCACACATCGGTCATGTAAGCGTCACTGCCATCAAGACACAGGACTGATCTCTAACCAAAAAATCTCCCTCTTGCTACTTCTCTATGCTCACATCCGCTCCCTCCTGGCAACCACTAAAATCTGATTTCCATTTCTATAGTTTTGTCAATTTGAGGATGTTTTACACATGGAATCATAGAGCATGTGATCTTTTGAGATGAGCTTTTTCCACTCATAGTGCCCTCGAGATCCATCCTAGTTGCATGTATCAATAATTCCTTTTTATTGCTGAATAATAATCTGTGATAGCACAATTTGGGGGGATAGGATTTAGTATTACAAATGCAGCTGCCATGAATGTCATGCACAGGTTTTTCTGTGCACATGTGTATTCATTCTCTGGGACAAGTGACAAGGAGCGCCATCCTGGGTCGTTTAACAAGCCAATGTTTAGTTTTTAAAGAAACTGCAACTCTTTTCTGAAGTGACTGTGAGATTTTATATTCCCATCAGCAGAGTCTGAGTGACCCGCTTTCCCCACATCCTTGCCTGCTTTTTGTAAGTCACTATTTTTCATTTTAGCTGTTTTAATAGGTACATAGTGGTACCTAAAAAACAAAACAAAAACAAACAAACGAAAACAACAAGGTATAGCTGAATTCCTTATCAAGGCTCATATAATTTCCAGTGTGCATTTTTAAAACCATAGAGCAGATGGCTACAGCCATTAATAAATGTTAATTAACATGATACACATCAGAGGAAGAGGCTATAAAGTGTCGGGGGGAGGAGCTTCTAGCAGAGGGGTCCAGGAAGACCTCATGCCGAGGAGGACTTCTGAATGAAGACCTGAAGGAAGTGAGGGAACCAGCATTTCAGGTGGAAGGAAGGGCAGGTATGAGGGCCTGAGGTGGGAGTGTGCCCAGCGGGGTTAAGAAACTGCAGGGTGACCATTAGGAGGTGGGACTGGAGGGGCTGAGTGCCGCCTGCCTGATTGGGCCCTGAGCCAACCAGAAAGCCTCTGGTGACCGAAAGCAGAGGTGGGCATCATGGGACATTTGTAAATGATCAATCTGCAGCTGCATTAGGAACAGACTGGAGAGAGACAAGGCCAGGAGTCTGGAGAGCAAAGTGAAGGCTTGTTCAGTAACACATGCTAGTGAGGGTGGCTTGGCTCTGCTGAGGACAGTGCAGGTGATAAGAAGGGGTCAACTTCTGGATACATTTTGGAGATGGGGCCAATGGGATTTGCTGAAATTGGATGTAGGGTAACTCAAGGGCTGGCTGATGGACGGCCACGTGAGCAGCTGGGCGCATGCCCAGTCACAAGGCCCGTGAAACCTCCCGGGGGAGGGGTGCCACTGGCTGGCTGTTGACTGGTGTGAAAGGAGTTCAGAAGACTGATCCAGGCTGGGGGTGCCAGCTTGAGAATCACTGTTGATGGCTTCTGAAGCCATGATCCTGACCCATGGAGTGACTATAGGTGGAATGTGCCTTCACAAGGGGAAATTTGAAGGACTGGACCTCAGGAGAGTCCCACCTCAGACGGTGCTGGAGCCATCCTTAAACACCTGGTTACCATGGAGGAAACCCCACATGCCTTGCTCAGAATCACCTTGTCCTAGGAACAGAATCCTTTGTCTTGTATGTATTCCTTTGTACCTTCCAGTGTTTCCTCTGCCCAAGCCCCTGCCCACCCCTTGCTGGTGGGTTTGTGTGATTGGGTTGCCTTGCTGGTACCAATGCAGCTGCAAGCACAACAGTGCAGCCTTCCATGAACCACCACCAAAGGGAGGAGATTAACTACTTGATGATGGAGAACATGTAGCCCCCAGACCTTCTGGTGCCTAAGGCTTGATGTTGTTGACCGCCCTCTTCCCTCAGCATCAACCAATCAGAGAATTGTGCACGAGCTGATCACGGCCCCTACAACCCTCCTTTGGCCTTAAATATGCTTTGCTGAAACCCTCCGGGGAGTTTGCAGTTTTCTTGGGAATGAGCCACCCTGTCTTCCTTGCTCGGCCTGCAGTAAACCTTTCTCTGCTCCAAACTCCGACGTTTCGGTTTCCTGGCCTCACAGCACATTGGGCATATGGACTTGCATTCAGTGACACGTACATGCTCAGAAGAACCTCCTCTTTGCCTGTTTTCTTATTCACTTGTTCACCCCCTTGTTGTCTTTCCCAAGTTCAGATAAGAGGATGGAGAATTTTGTTTAATAGAGGATAGCTTCATCCCATTCTGTTTGGGAATTTTCATGTTGTGAGAAATGAACCTTCATGTTGAAACGACAGCATATTTCGAGGGGCTAAATGTGGGGACAGAACACCTTATGTGGGAAAAAATAAGGCAGTACACTACAAGTTTTGTTTCCAAGGCCCCCAGGACCATGGCCTAAGCAGCAGAATTGATAGAATTCACTTTCCTGCCAGCTGCATCAGACCCGGGTGAGGACTTGCAGGATATACGAGCTGGGTTTTCGTGTGGTTAAGATTTCCCATGTTGTGGCTCAAATGAGATTTATACCCATCATCCTTGCTGGGTCCATGTCTTGCACTCACTCAGTGAAGCACTTTTGACAAATCCTCAAACCTCTGAACCTCCCAGCCTCGGGTCGGGGGGGGCAGAAGCCAGAGCATGGGCGCTTGGTGGGACGGTCCAGTTGCAGTGTGGAAGCACTGATGCCTGGTCACTGGGCTTGACCATCCCTTAAACTTGAGTTGAACAAATGCAGATTGTATCTGGCCCTAGGCTGCTGGCCTGGCAAGATGGCCCACCACTGCCTCCCTTCTGCCATCCTACTGCCCTCCCTCCTCTGAGAAAGGCCCCACTGAGCAGGTCTCCATAGGTATTTCCACAGGAAAATACCCCCAATAGGTGGGGTAGGATCAATGCTCCTTTAAGGACCAGGGGAAGATGGGTCCCCAGGCTTGGCTTTATTTCTCCTCACTTGTGCACCACCCTAGGAGGTCTCCCTTGGGCATCACACTCTAGTTATGCAGCAGGACCTGGACTGGAGAACCTGGGTTCTGAGATGGGCTCTTCCTCCAGGATGGCCAGGTGCTGGGCAACAGGCCAGCTGTAGATTCTAGGAGGAGGCAGGCAGATGGGAGGGGTGTAGAGGTAGCTGGATGTCTTTCCAGACCACGGAAGTCAACTCTGATATGTTTAAAAAAATAAAAACTGGCTTAGAAATGCAGGGGACTTTGTACCTCCAGGAACGTGTGGTAGCTCTCTCTCTCTCTCTCTCTCTCTCTCTCTCTCTCTGTGTGTGTGTGTGTGTGTGTGTGTGGTTAGGGGGTTCATGTGTAAGGAGTATAGGAGAAAGTTAATTTCTCCCATGATAGTCCCCTCCCACTTGGCACCTGTCTTTTCCACAGTCCTGAAAGCAATCATAAGAGGATGTGTTACCCCAATATCATGATGGAGAAAACTGAAGGTCAGAGCAATTAAAGGACTGGCTGGTAAACTATTGGACCCAGGGATCAGTCCCAGGTCCTGAGCTGGGCTCTTTCTACTCAGCAGAACTGCCCATCTTGAACTGTGACATAAGGACTTGGGAGAAGAGTTAGAAGGCAAATTCTTTTTGGCTGCTCAAAAAGTTTTCTGATAAATGCACAGGGTGACCAGTCACAAAATACAAGGTTTAGGGACCTGGGTGGAGAAAAAAAGGGGTTCTCAGAGGGCAGCTCCAAAGCAAGGCGCTGGGCAGTGTGGAAAGGGAGCACACACTGCCTTCCCAGGCCTGAAGCGCCACCGTTCTCACGCTAAGCCATCCAGAAAAATTACTTGTGTAATCTCATCCTTATCGTTTGCAAAGTGGGCACAGTCACTGCTTGTCTCTGTGGAATGTGGCAAAGAATACAGAATTGAAATGATCACCAAGCATTGAGTCAAGTTTATAAAGTGCAATGTAGAACAAATGCAGAAATAGATACAGAAATGCATGTCCCTTCCCTTGGAAGTTTATTTTCATGGACTAAGAAAAGACTTCCCAGTCTCAATGAAGACTCTTGGCCAATGGGCCGTCTGATGTGCACAGCACTCTCTCTCAAGTTCATTTACAAACTTCTCCTCCAAAGTTTGCAGACTGAAGGGGTTAGCTGAAACCTGTCTGGTGTCTGCAATATATTTTCAGTTAAATGTCCCAACAGAATATATCGCATTTTTTTTTCATTTATGTGGAAATTTTGCCCAGATTTTAATTCCCTTTGACCTATGGGCCCTTCAGGCCCTTCTGGTTTTAATTCCATCTGTCTCTGATTAATCCCTTGGTGTTCCTCACCTTTTCTGCTGTCACTCGCAGAATCCGTTGCAAAGTGCAAATGCCTTTTGGTATGTTTACTAATTTAACTGATTCCAAATGTAGAGGAGAGATGCCTTCTGGAGTTGAGATCTGGAATTTTCACCTATCGGAATTCCTTTTTTTTGAAATTAGATGATTCTTTGTATTTCCTTAGGTTTCTTATCAACAAGAACTATATCTTGTTCGCAAATAATACAAGTCACATGTTTAATCAATAGGCCCTGTGTTTCTGCCTTATCCGCCCTTGAGGGTTTTAGTTATTATCTGTGCCTCATAACCTGAGCACCAAGCCTCTGGCTTCCTTGTAACCTGAGTCAAGTTCATCCCCACCCCCTCTCACCTAATGGAGCAGAGGGAGTATAGGCTAAAGTCTAAGGGTGTGAAGACCTGGGTGTGAACTTTAGCTCTGATACCAAGTCTGTATTTGATTCTGGGCAATGTTTCAAGTTTTTTCATCTATAAAATGGAATGAAACTATGTAAAAACAGAAAAGTGAAAAGGAGGACTTACACAGATATGCATATACATATGTGCATAGTTCTGAGAACACAAAATCAAGATGTATGTGTGGTTTTCTATGGATGGTGATGTGGGAGAGAAACCCAATTTTACAAGTCTTTAAATCTGCCATAATACTGTGTTTATCTTTGTTACTCTCTGTTTCTCTCTGTTCCCTCCTTCTCTGCCTCCTTCCTCCCCTCTTCCCTCCCTCCCTTCCTTCATTTCTCTCTGTCTCATTCACACACATGCACAGTTTTGGAGTGTTAATATCAGAAGTTAAATTATCAATTGCATTAGAGGTTAAATTTGTTATTGTTTATAGGTGCTATGTTTTAGGAAATTTGTAATAACATTTATTTAATTTATATAAAATACTTAACAGAGAATTCATGTAGTATGATGTTATTATCAATATTACATTTGTCTATCAATGACTAAGAATTGCATTACAGCCATTCAATAATTTTTGTCGTCTTATTTCTCAAATGATTTTACTTTTGTTCATTACAGATTATTTCTGAAAGCAAATTTAGAAATCCTTTGTCACACTCATGTGCCATGATTTTATAAAACAACAATATATATCCATTTCTATTGCAAATTATGCATCAACAAGCACTACCACAACAAAATCAGAGGCCCCTCAAAGGGAACCCTCTTACACTGTTGGTGGGAATGTAGTTTGGTGCAGCCATTATGGAAAACAGTACAAAGATTCCTTAAAAAACTAAAAATAAATTCACCATATGATCCAACAATCCCACTCCTGGGCATATATCCAGAGAAAACTCCAATTTGAAAAGACACATGCACCCCAATGTTCATAGCAGCACTATTTACAATAGCCGAGAAATGGAAACAGCCTAAATGTCTATGGACAGAGACAACTGGATAAAGAAGCTGTGGTATATCAATACAATGAAACACTACTCAGTCCTAAAAAAGAAAAAATGCCATTTGCTGCAACATGGATGGACTTGAGATCATTATTCTAAGTGAAGTAAGCCAGAAAGAGAAAGAAAAAATACCATATATCTCTAATATATGGAATTAAAAAAAAAAGACACAAAAGAGTGGATATCTTCATTTTCTTTCTTCTCCTAGGGAGAAAGTATTCAACTTTTCATCAGAAATATGATGGTAGGTGAAGATTTTTTCATCCATATCTTTTATTTAATTGAAAGACTTCCTTTTTATTCCTTATTTGGGGAGATATTTTATCATAAGCGGGCACTGGATGCATATATTTTTTAAATGATTGCTTCTCATTTCTTCATATTTGTAAGGATTGGTCTCTGGCTTCCACTGTACCAAGTACCTATCTCATCCATGTAGGTTTGCCTCTGATTCAGTCCCTAATCTTTCTACTTTCACTGATGTTAGCAGAGCCTTAAAAAAAAATTCCAAGGTTTTTGGATATAAACAGCTGTTAAGCCAAAATTTGCTTGCTCTGTATAGGTATTTTTAAAAACCAGGTAGACTTTACACTGCTTATTGTGCAGCTTGATATTAATCATTTGCAAGTTTTTTCACTCCATAGTTTTCATTCTTTAGAAAGGATATAACTAAAATTTAATAAGATATCAAACTATAGTGTTTCACATTATCTGAATCAAAATCCAATGGTCAGGTTCAAAGTTGAGGAAATTAGTTCATTCTGTTGTCCAGGTTCATTTGGTTTTCTAAGTGTTAACAGGTAATACATATATTAGAATCTTACAGTAAGACCCATTTTATGGTTTATCCATTTTTACTTTTGAAATTTATATGAGAACCAAAAAAATTAAATAAAATTCTATGATTTTAAGTGTGTAAGAAATACCAATAAGAACTTATGACTTTTTGTTCTTTTAAAAGAAGATACATTTTCTAGCTCTGTCCACTGAAAACACCTAAAAGCAATGACAACCTTATCACAATTAGTACCTATAGGACCCAGTTTGTAGACTTGAAACACAATTTTCCACTAAATCCATTCAAGGCTGCTTGCAGGAGTTGCTTCTTCTAAGTTTGGAACAGGAAATGCAAAAGATGAATTTTACGTGTTTTCCACTAGAAGGACTCCTGCTGGCATGAAATGGGATGACTTGAGCACCAAAAGTAATAATGCTGAAATGGGTTGAAATCCAATATTTATGTTTAAAATGCTTATGAGATCTAAGTGTATATATATATATATATATATATATATATATATATATATATATGTATATTTTAAAAAGCAAAGCCCTCATTTGTCAAGTTTCAGTGTTGCTAGATTACTAATTCATTTTTCATAAAATTTATAATTAAATAGGAATCAAACATTTACCTTCCATTTCTCATATAAACTATTCTCAAATAATTGCTTCTTAATAGAAGATTCTCGTTAATATAAATAGAAGAAAAGATAGAAACAGATAATTGTGACGTTGTAACCCATAATGAATGATGAGTTTGGGCAATTATCATTCATGGCTGCCAAAACCTTTAAGTGAGAGTCTGATGAAGAATGTTGTAGTAGAGGAATAAGGGTGACAGCACTGAAACCACTGATCAGTCATAACATCATCACAAGACAATCAGATATTTAATGTCTCCTGATATATTGAGAGGTGCATATGAAATATTCTTTCCAAACAACTTGAACTGGTACATGATTAAGCCTCTAGATCTAGCTACCATTTATAGGAAATCAGAGGGTAGAGTGATATGTTAAATGGCACCACAAGGCTGTCAAATCTGGAATGTGGGAGAACTTGCAGGACAATTGACCTGCATTCTTTAATAAAAAATAGTATGAAAAAATAAAAAGAGGAGAAGTAAAAAAATGAGGAGGCAAGGAAGTGAGATATAAAGGATATACTGACCAAAGCAATGTGTGTCTATTGTTTAGATTTTAACTCAGGTAAGTCAACTGTCAAGACATTATTTTGAGATAATCTGAGAACTGTGAATACTGAGTAGACATTGGATGATATTAAGGAATTATTGATAATTTTAAGTAGGATAAAAATGTTGTAATTATTTCTTAAGTGTCCTTATCTATTAGAGGTTAAAAACACAAGCAAGTTTTGATAAAATATATCTTGGATTTGCTTTAGAATGTTCCAGTGTGTAATGAGGTAGTTATCAAGATGTGGGGAGGCACATAGGGTAGAAATATCACTTATCATAAACTCTAGAACACCTGAGGGTAAAGTGGGTGTTATTAAAATTGTTCAGGCAAAAACAGGCAAAAGCAGGCCCTGGCCCTGCATTCATGTCTATTCAGGACCACGGAATGCAGAGCTCTGGTCTGGACTCTTACAGTCAAGTTCTCACGGGAAAGTCCAAGAGACAGTGCTCCCACAGAAAGGCATTGTTCTTCAGCAGGTGTGAGCTGCCCACGTGTGGCAAGAGGGTGTCTGACCGAGGAGAGGCTGTGTATGGTTTATAGGCTGCTCTGGGCTTGGTCTCTCTTCTTGCCTGCTCAGCTGAAGTAGAGGTGCTCCCTGTCTTAGTAGGGAGGTGTGATTAAGGAGGCCACACCAATAGTAATGACTTCACATTCACCTCAGGCTAATGGGAATCTAATCTTGGCTATTGGCCTTCACTGCAAATAATCTCTCTTAGAACCCAAGGGTAGCAGCTGAGGAAAGCTGCTGCCTAGTCCTGTTGAAGAGGCAGGAAGGGCAGGAAAACACTGACATGTCTCCAGGGCTTGTCTATGAAGTGAGGTACCTCAAAGTAGCCAGGCACTATCTCCTTCATTCACTTGGTGTTTACTTCACAAATTTTTACTGAGCCTTCACTACATGCCAGCTCCTGGGCTGGGCTGTGAGAACCAAGACAAGGGACTCAGTCCCTGATCTCAAAGAGCTCGTGGTCTAATGGGGCAGATAGGCAAACACAGACTAGGTCCTGTCAGGAGCATACACTTGGAGACATTGATTTCTTTGGTTCCTCCAGACAGCTATGAAAGGTAAGGATTATTTTTGGCACAGAAGAAATGGTATTGGGCAAGATGTTCACCCCCTTTCTCCTCAGAAAACTCAGCATCAGGCTTGACTGGCCAAGAAGGGCTTCACACCCGTAAACAAATGCTGGGCAGAGTCTTGGAGGAGAAGGAGGAGGTAGCCTGAGGGAGGGAATAAGGGTTGGGTGTTCCAAGCAGAGAGAACAGCAGAGGCCAAGGGACAGAGGCAGAGACAAGCCAATGCAGGTGTCAGAGAAAGAAAAGCTAAATTGCCACATTGGGTAAAGCCCATCCTTTCAGCTAATAGCCGAATGTGCTAACTGATTGCTTTATGAGCTGATTATCCATGGACCTCAACTTCTTCATTAAGTTGAGCACAGGCTCAGCTTCCGTCTCACATCCCACTCTTGTGGTTCCCACAGCCTGGGAAAGGAGTCAGGAAGCATAAAACATGCCCAGGCAGTGCTGAACATTCCATCACATTGGCCCAAGCCCTTCAGCTGGCAGTATGTCCAGGGATTTCCTCCAGGATATTATTGGGCATCAGGAAAACCTAAACAACCATACCGGGAAAGAATTTTAACTAATGGAATAGGAATGAAGAACACTGCTCTCTGGATAGGAACTGGAGAAGGCCACATCTTACTCCTTGATCTCTCAACTCGTCAAATTATACATATAATTTACAACTTTTGTGATTCTGTTAGCGTCATCATGACAGCACAGCTAGTCAAGTTGCCAATAGCAAAATGCATCCAAAATTATCAAGGGATTCCCTATTTGGGTTTCTAGTTTTAAAAGCATTGTTGAAGGCATAGCTATTAAAATTTGGAGAAAAGTAGAGAAGGTGGTTAACTCTGTAGGGCACTAAGGGTGACAGGCACTCAGTAAATTGTCCCACCAGAATCTGCCACTATTGCCACGTTACTTCTCCTATAACCTGTTTTCTCTCATTTGTCCCCTGAGCTCCCACCCAAGGGATATGTGCCAAACTGAAAGTGACAGAGCACGTCGCACAAAGATGATATTTCAGCTCATGCCAAGGACTTGGAAAGTGACTGTATTAACTATCTGTATCAATTTATATCTTCAAATCCAGGTTTTTGTATCTTGAAAGTGTAGAAAAAACTACAGGTGTGATTTTAGAGTAAAGTTTTATCTGTTATTACTGTGGAATCATAAGTAATGGGACAGGTTCTGGTTTCTGCTCTGACATGTAACAAACTCATCACTTCCATCCTCACAACAAGTAAAATGCTGAAGAAACAAAGCCAACATCTTTTCTTAGACCCATCAAGGAACTCAAGTCACAGAGTAACATGATGCCTCCAAATTGGAGAAAGAGGGAATTGCATAGAATAACCAGAATTAAAAGCCGCCAGAGCCAGACACAGCAATCCTATATAATAACAGGAGGATTAGAGCTAACAGAATTTAAGAAGGAGTTTCTAGGGAAACTCAAAGATAACAGTGGAGACAAAAACAAGGACACTAGAAGAAACTGAAGCCTTAGATCTACAGCTACAGCAAAGAGTAAACACAGCATAACTCCTGATCAGATGAAAATAAACCCTCACAGTTGAGACCTATTAACCTCAATTTTTATTACCCAATGTGTATTGTTTGGATTTCAACAACAACAACAACAAACTACAAAGCATGCTAAAAGGAAAGAAAGAACACAGTATGAAGAGTCAAAGCAAGCAATAGATTTTTGGAATTATCAGAAAGATTGCACAGATTTTTGGAATTATCAGAGCAAAAACTTAAAAAAACAAGATTAATGATAAGGACTTTAGTGGAAGAACTGGACAACATGAAAAAACACATGGGTAATGTAAGCAGAAGGATAGGAATGCTATGATAGAATCCACAGGAGACTCTAGAAATCAAACACACTCTAGCAGAAAGAATAATGTCTTTGATGGGCTGACCAGTGGACTGGACACAGTTGAAATATGTCAACAGAAATTTCATGAACTAAAATGTAAAGGGAAAAAAAGAATAATAATAAAAAAGGGACAGAATGTCCAGGAACTGTAGAAAAATTACAACAGGTGCAGCATATGCAAAATGGGAAAAACAGAAGGAAAAGAAAAAAAAAAAGCAAAGGAAATATTTGAAGTATTAATGGCTGGGAATTTTCCAAAATTGATGACAGACTCCAAACCACAGATCCAGGAAGTTCAGAGAACATCAAGCAGGATAAATACTAAAAACTTTACATCTAGGCATATTGTATTCAACTACAGAAAACCAAAGACAAAAAGAAAATCTTGAAAGAAGACAGAAGAAAAAAATACCTTACCTGCAGAGGAGCAAGGATAAGAATTACATCAGACTTCTTTTCAGAAGTCATTCTTGTTTTTATTAAGAGTGAAATATTTAATGTATTAAAGAAAATCAGCCTAGAAATCTGTGTCCAGCAAAATTATCCTTCAACAGCACAGAAGAAATAGATTTTTTAAGACAAAAATTGAAGAAATTTGTCCTTAGTAGACATGCTTTGCATTAATGTTAAAAGAAGTTCTTTAGAGAGAAGGGCAATGATATAGAAACTCAGATCTACATAAAAAAAAGGAAGAGCACTGGAGAAGGAATAAATGAAGGTAAAATGAAAAGGGAACCTTCCTACACTGTTGGTGGGAATGCAGTTTGGTGAGCCATTATGGAAAACAATATGGCAATTCCTCAAAAGACTGAAAATACACTTATCATATGACCCAGTAATCCCACTCCTGGGCATATATCCAGAAGGAACCTACTTCAAAAAGACACCTGCACCCCAATGTTCATAGCAGCACTACTTACAATAGCCAAGACATGGAAACAACCTAAATGTCCATCAACAGATGACTGGATAAAGAAGTTGTGGTATATTTATACAATGGAATACTATTTAGCCATAAAAATGACAACATAATGCCATTTGCAACAAGATGGCCCTGGAGAATGCCTTTCTAACTGAAGTAAGCCAGAAAGAGAAAGAAAAATGCCATATGTTATCACTCATATGTAGAATCTTAAAAAAAATAAAGACAAGTGAACTTAAATATAAAACAGAAACAGACTCACAGACATAGAATATAAAGTTGTAGTTGCTCGGAGGAGGGGGATGGGAAGGGATAGACTGGGAGTTCGAGATTTGTAGATACTAACAGGTAGGTATAGAATAGGTAAACAAGTTTATACTGTAAAGCACAGGGAAGTATATTCAAGATCTTGTTGTAGCTCATGGTGAAAAAGAATATGAAAATGAATATATGTGTATTTATGTATGACTGAAAAATTGTGCTGTACACCAGAAATTAACACAACACTGTAAACTGACTATAAATCAATAAAAAATAGAAAAAAACTTCTGTTTTTCATTTCTAGTTGTTCTAATAAATAATTGTTCAAAATAATCATCATAACAATGCATTGGGTGATTATAGCTTATAAAATATAATGAATAGAAAACAGTAACAAACATGGTAGATATTAATCCAACTACACCACTTAGAAGACAGAAACTGACAGAATAGATTAAAAAAAGGCCAAGCTATATGTTATCTACAAGAAATTCACTTTAAAAATAGATACAGATAGATTAAAAATAAAGGAATAGAGAAAGATATACTATGCTAACAAAAATCAAAAGACAGTTGGAGAAGCTATATTAACTTCAGGCAAAGTTCACTTCAAAACAAGGAAGATCATCAGGAATGAAGAAGGACATTACATAATGACAAAGTGTCAATTCGCCAAGAAGATACAATATGCACTGTGTATGTACCTCACAATGGGGCATCAAAATGCACAATACAAAAGCTGGTATAACTGCAAGGAGAAATAGATGAATCCACTATTATGGTGGAGATCTCAGCACCCCTCATCCGTACTGACAGATCCAAGCAGGCAGAAAACCAGTAAGAACATAGTTTAACTAAACAGCACCATCAATTAACTGGATCTAACTGACATCCGTAGATTACTTCATCCAGTAACAGCAGAATACACATTCTTCTCAAGCTTATTAGGACCATTCACCAAGATATACCACATTCTTGGCTATAAAACACACTGAACAAATTTAAAGGAATAGAAATCATGCAAAATATGCTCTCACACAACAATAAAATTAACTAGAAAACAATAACAGAAAGATAGCTGGAAAATCTCCAAATATTTGCAAATTAAACAAAATACTTTAAAATAACACAGGAGTCAGAGAAGAAATCTCAAGAGAAATTTAAAATATTTTAATTAAATAAAAATGAAAACATAACTTAAAATGTGTGGGAGGCAGCAAAAGGAGCACTTGGAGGGAAATTTATAGCACTGAATGTGTATATTAGGAAAGAAAGATCTAAAATCAATAATCTATGCTTCTACCTTAGAAAACTAGAGAAAGAAGAGCGATATAAACCTAAGGCAAGCAGAAGAAGATAAATAATATAAATAGAGCAGAAACCAATGAAACTGGAAAGAGAAAAAATGGATAAAATCAACAAAATTAAGATATACTTCTTTGGAAAAAATCAATAAAATTGATAAACTTCTAGCGAGGATAACCAAGAAAAAAAAATGAGAGACACACAATGCTAGTATGAGAAATGAAAGAGGAGCAATTGCTATTATCCCGTGGACATAAAAGTGATAAAAAGGGAATATTATGAACAAATATAAATCCACAAATTTGAAAACTTAGATGAAATGGACCAATTCCATATAAGAATGCAGAAGACAAGAAATGAGGAAATAGCCAGATATTTAAACAGGAAAAGTCAACACACTTTAAAAACTGTAAGATGCAAATATTGTCATTAATACAATCCAAATATCTTAGCATACAAACAAGTTGTTATTTATCATTTGTGATAAGAATGTGATGATTCTAAGAGAGAAATATGGATGGGTTCAGTAAGAGTAAATAATATCAGAGTATCTCCAGTTATTTTTAAAATACTGTATAGCTACATAAGAAAAAATGAGAATGCCTTGGATGATGTGTTTTAATTTTGAAAATGACAGGATTTCCTAGGACATTTTAGAGAGTAATACCCTGAAGTATGCTCTTTTCAGTACTACTTGTAAAATAAATTGTAAAACTCGCTTAGCAACTCTGCCCTAACATTTTCTTTTATTGAGGTATAGTTGATTTAGAATATTATACTAGCTCCAGGTGTACAACATAGTGATTCAAAATTTTTACAGATTAAACTCCATTTAAAGTTATTGTAAAATATTGGTTTTATTCCCTGTGCTGTATAATATATCTTTGCAGCTTATTTATTTTATACATGGTAGTTTTTATCTCTTAAACTTTTATCCAGTCTTGCCCTTCCCTCCTTCCCTCTCCCCACTGGTAACCACTTGTTTGTTTTCTATATCTGCGAGTCTATTTCTGTTTTGTTATATTCCTTTATTTTTTTAGATTCTACATACATGTGATAACATAGAGTGTTTGTCTTTCTCTGTCGACGTATTTCACTAAACGTAATACCTTCCAGCTCCATCCATGTTGTTGAAAATGGCAAAATTTCATTCCTTTTTTTAGCTGAGTATTATATATTAATGCCATAGCTTCTTTATCAATGGATAAAGAAGTGTCCATCTGATGATGGACACTTAGGTTGCTTCCATACCTTGGCAATTGTAAATAATGCTTCTATGAACATTGAAATTCATGTATCTTTTCAGATTAGCATTTTCGTTTTCCTCAGATATATGCTCAGGAGTAGAATTGCTGGGTCATATGGTAGTTCTATTTTAAATTTTTAAGGAATATCCATACTATTTTTCACAGCGGTTGCACCAATTTACAAGCCCACCAGCAGTGAACAAGTAGTGTTCTCTTTTCTCCACATCCTCAACAACATTTGTCATTTGTTGTCTTTTTGATGATAACCATTCTGACAGGTGTGAGGTGATAGCTCATTGTGGTTTTGATTTGCATTTCTCTGATGATTGGTGATATTGAACACATTTTCACATGCTTGTTGGCCATCTGGATGTCTTCTTTGGAAAAATGTCTATTTAGGTCTCTTGCCTATTTTTCAATTTTTTTTATACTGGGTTGTATGAGTTGTTTATGTATTTTGGACATTAACCCCTTATTGGTCATATCATTTGCAATTACTTTCTCCCATTCAGTAGGTTGTCTTTTTGTTTTGCTGATGATTTCCTTTGCTGTGCAAGGCTTTTAAATTTAATTAGGTCCCATTTGTTTATTTTTACTTTTGTTTCCTTTGCCTTGGCTCTGCCTTAACATTTTGATTAATAGCTTAATCTCAACATGGAGGGTTCAGAAAACAATCCCAACACTGTATTCTGGCCCTCTCATTTGAAATTTTTATCAAGGCATGAAAACCTGCAATGTATATGGAGCTAAACATTAACAACAACAACAAAAAACAATGAGAGGATCAGGATTCAAAATCACTATATCAGCATTAATTTAAGAAGAGCAAATAAAGGTCCCTAAGAACACCCTCGCATTTGGTGATTTGCTATGGAGACTCAGAGGACTCAGCATATTGTCGTGCTCATGTCTATGATTTATTACAGTGAAAGGACACAAAACAAAGTCAGCAAAGAGAAAAGGCACGTGGGGCAAAGTCCAGAAGAAACCAGGTGCAAGATTCCAAGAGTCCTCTCCCAGTGGAGTCACACAGGATGTGCTTAATTCTCCCAGCAATGAGCTGTGACAACATGTGTTAAACATCTACCAGGGCAGCTCATTAGAGAATCAGTGCCCAGGGTTTTTATTGTGAGCTAGCCGTGTAGGCATGCTCTGCCTAGCATGTACCAAAATTACACGCTCCCAAGGAGGAGAGAATCTATTCAGTAAAAATTATATTGTCTGCACACACAGTTTAGGCATAGTGAGCCGTTCTGATCAGGGAATGGCAGAAACCCTCCTCAAATCCATGTTCCCAGGTGCTGGTGAAGGGCTAACCCTTCAAGCAGACCTTTTGCAAGAGAGCAGCCTCAGGCTTGCTATGTTAACTATTTTATGCACAGTCCCACATTAAGATAAGCACAAAATTCATTGTCCACAAGTACAAGTGGGGATAAAATGATTGATAGGAGTACAAATGAAACAGATCTGATGATCTCAGTTGACTTTAAGTTTGGAGCTTAGAATATGATGAAAAGAACTTTGATTTTGGAGTCAAAAATATCTGAGTTTAAATACCAGCCAATCACCTACCAACTCTGAGATCTTTTTCAAGTTACTTAAACTAAAGGTTCAGCATCCTCATCCAGAAAATAGGATAGTAATAATAGTAATTAATCTTGAAAATTATTATAGGGGCTATAAATAAATTATGTAAGAAATCTAGCACTCAATAAATGATAGCTACTGCTATTAAGCTTACTATGAATCAAAACTGTGATGTGACTGGTAAGAAAATAACCCACTTTTGGGCTTACACTCAGAGATAGAAGATTAGAAATAATCAATATTTGGAAACTATTTCCAACACTTGAACAATTAAATTATTTAACTGTATAAGATATATAAGGAGGAAGCCTCTAGTAGCTGGTGAAGTTCAAAAGATCACTGGAGTCTGTTGGATCTGTAAAGAATGTTCTTGATCTGGAATATAGATTATATCAAGAATCTTCAAAAGGCACTGGAGAAATAGGACATGAGATATTTAAAAAGGATTGAAATTTGACTCAAACATTTAAAATGCTCTTTTAGAAAGATGAGATTATAATTTTAAGTTATGGCATTTTTATGGGTAATGTTAAGACAATTCCTTAGAAATTACAGGAAGACTCAGAGTAGCTAAAATAAAGAATATTTTTCTTACAACTAAACATGTCTGGAATTTGGGATGGAAGACAATTGTAAGTGGTGAGTTCTGTTAGCTCTTTATCCTGGGATGTGTTCAAAGGGAAACTAGGTGAAACATCTGGAAAGAACGTTGTAGAAGAGATTCCTGTAAGAAGGGGAATGAGGAATTCCTGTATAAAGAATACTTGAGGAAGCCTTTTAGGTATGTTGTAGAGAAAATCAGTCATTTTTGCCTGTGTGGCATCTCTTTCTACTCTTTTTGGCAAAAGCATTCCAATTTTCCGACTTTCATTCCAAGTCTATGAAATGCAGTACTGTAACTTCCCTAACAATGGGGGAGCCATGTGACTCAGGCCTGCACATCCAGAACATTGCCTCATCCTGCTACAGTGATTGGCTCAGGGGTGGACACATGGGCCAGGAAAGGCCAATAAGAAACCTCCAGAGGTTTAAGCTGGTGCCACTGGGAGGAGATGCTCTTTGTCCAGTGGGATTTTAAAGGTGGTCTATAGATGTTCTGGGACCTATTTTCCACCTGGTAGAAGAGCCTGCTAAAAATGCAGCCAACATAGAAGAATCAAAAGCTAGAATCAGAGACAGGAAATGCAAAAGACTGTCTTGATAACATTTTTTGAGGCCCCAGCACAAACCATTCCTCCCAGTTTTATGAGCCAATAAAACTCCATTTTTTGCTTTAAGAGCCTTGAATCAGTTTCTGTTAAATGCAACCAAGCGAGCTTTAATAATAGATATGTTATCTCAGCTGTCAAACAGATACAGATATTTTATGAAAGGAAGTGTATGTACAAACCTCTTCTCAATCCAAAGAGCATGGATGCCATTTATGCATATAATAGGGTTAGCTAAAATGGATACTCAAGAATATATGCCAGAAAGTCCCACACACTGTCATTTGTTGGATTGTACATTTACTATGAAGTCTCCTGTGACCCAATCAAAACAGAAAAAGAGCATTATTTGAAACATCAGCCAAAAAAGACCAGTTGCAGTTTTCATGTAATACAAATAATGCTTGGGTATCGTATTTGTTTTTCCTATTGGTCTTGGTGAGGAAATCACATTTTCATCAACACCCTGGAACAAGAGCAATTAACAAACACTGCTTGTGGCTTTTCATAATACCCCTCATCATAAACTGGGCATCACAGAAGAGCAAAGGGAAATGTAAGCCCATCTGTACAATGTCAAAGCAGCTGTACATTTCAATATCTAATCACTGAGGAACAGTCAACAGCTCTGATAATCTGGCTTCATCAAAGGGAAGAACTGATCAAATTTGGGAGACTGAAAGGGTCATATTTCCCTCAGGCTGTATTGGCTGAGTGGCAGGGCCTCTATATCTGACTGTATAGTCTGATTCCTTCACATGGCTTCCCAGGTGAGGGGTCAGCTTTGCTCAACAAGCTGGATGCCCTAGCACAGGGCTGCTTCCCAGGAAGAAAGTATGCCTTTTCCTCACTCATTAAAAGTGAATTCTCCCTGAATAACAAAAACTTGAAAAAAAGGACAAAATTGGAGATCTCACAGTTCCTGATTTCAAAACTTATTACAAAGCTACAATAATCAAAACAGTGTGGTACTGGCATAAAGATAGACTTATAGACAAGTGGAATAGAATAGAGAGCCCCAAAACAAATGCTCACAAATAAGGTCAGTTGATTTTTGATTAGGGAGCCAAGATCATTCAATGGGACAAAGGAGTATCTTTTCAACAATTGGCATTGGGAAAATGGATATCCACCTGCAAAAAAAAAAAAAAAAAAAAAAAAAAAAAGAAAAAAAGAAAGAGTTGGATTGGTAGCTTACACTGTGTGTACAAAAATGGACTCAAAATAAAACAAAGACATAAATATAAGAGCTAAAACTAATAAAACTCTTAGAAGAAAACAGGGGGAAAGCTTCATGGTATTGAATTTGGCAATAATTTCTTGGATAGGACATCAAAAGCCCAGGTGACAAAAGTTAAAATAGATAATTGGACTATGTCAAAATTTAAAACTTCTGTGCATCAAAAGGACGTAGTCAACAGAGTGCAGGCAACTTACAGAAAAGGAGAAAAGATTTGCAAATCATATAAGGGTTCATTCCAGAATATATAAAGAACTCCTATAACTCAACAACAACAACAACAAAAATCAAATAATCTGACTAAAATGGGCAAAGAACTTGAATAGATAATCCTCCAATGAAGATACACAAATGGCCAAAAAACACAACATGAAAAGATGTTTAACATCACTAGTCATTCAGGAAGTGAAAATCAAAAATACTATGAGATAATACCACATATTGATTAGGATGACTATTGCAAAAGAACACAGCAAAACAAAACAAAAAACAAAACCATAAAATAACAGTGTTGGCAAGGATGTGGAGGAATTGGAAACCCTGTCCTCTGTTGGTGGGAATGTAGAACAGTGCAGCTGCTGTGAAAATCTGTGTGGCAGTCAGTCATCAAAAAAGTAAAAGTAGAACCATCATGTTGGTTCATCGTGATTCAGCAATCCCACTTCTGGGTATATATCCAAAACAATTGTAAGCAGGGTCTTGAAGAGATACTTGCATACTCCTATTCACAGCAGGGTCATTCACAATAGCCAAAATGTGGAAGTAATTGACAGATGAACAGGGAAAAATGTGATATACACATATGATGGAATATTATTGAGCCCTAAAAGGAAGGAAATTCTGACACATGCTACAACATGTCCAAACTGTGATAATATTATGCTTAGTGACATAAGCCAGTCACAGAAAGACATATATGACATAATTCCACTGATATAAGATATCTAGAGAAGTCAAATTTATAGAAACAGAAAGTAGAATGGTGGTTGCCAGGGGCTTGGGGGAAGGAGAAATGGGGACTTATATAATAGTACAGAGTTTCAGTTTTGCAAGAAAAAAATTTTTGGAAATTGGCTACACAACAGTGTAAACATAACATCAGTGAACTGTACACATAAAAATGGTTTAAGATGGCAAATGTTATCCTATACATTTTACTATAATTTTTTTAAAAAGGTACAGTTTTCTCTGTGAACTTCCCTTTTGAACCACATCCAGAGGGTCCTCTTTGTCTAATTTGCACAAAGGTGTCATAGAAGATAGCTGTGGTTCAGGCAACATGTCTCACAATGGTGTTTTGGGCAAGTGTTGAGGAGTAGGTTGAGGTTATAATAAGAAATGATGTGGAGCAAACTTAGTATGTGTTCCCCAAAAGATCAGATCCAAATGTTCAAAAACACAAACGGTGGACTGAATTATCTTAAGAAAAATTATAGTGTCTGAAAAGACTTGTTTCTGAAAGGAAGGCCATTCAGTCTTCACACAGAGGCAGAACAGAAATGCATTTGCACATGACTAAGAAAACAGTCCTGATATGCTTGAAACGTAGGACAAACAGGACCAAGGCTTCCAAGTTCTGAGCCATAAAATGCAGCCACAGTGAGTCTGAAAATGTTCTAAGTGTTAACAGTCACCAACATAAAACTTCCCAACAATCCACCCAAAAATGATTAATTTTAAGCAATGCCCTTTCTAATGTAACTTCCAAGATAAATTAGCTGCAAAAATGTATTCAGGTAACTACAGAGTTGACCTACAGAGCAGAAGTGTTAGATATGATCCAGTTAAATGTTGGCAGGTGGCTGATTTGGAGATTAGAGAAACTGATCTTAATTCATTCTTTCAGATTGAAATTAGATACAAGGTTTAGAGAACTGTTGAGGTTCCCAAATTTATGACTATTTTTGGAAGAATAGTTATAGTTTATCTAAAAAGAGCTTAGGTGAAATTTAAAGAGAAGGCAGTACAGAATACATTCCTCTTTTACCACATCACACAGTATTATCTCACTGATAATATTCTTTACAGAACATGTTTGTTTCAGAGATATTGAAGGGCAGTTTCATGTATAAGCATTACTGATTAGGGAGTTGATATTAAATGCCTGATAGGAAAGACATTGTTGAAGGATGTTTATTCTCCCTAATTTTTCCATGCATTTAGAACAATTCCAATCAAATATACCACATGACTACTTTTTAAAAACCTAGTAAAAAAAAGGAGAAAAAACATGAATTCTTCTGGCTAAATTGTTGCATAAGAAGAGTAATGGGGGAGAATTTTACCAATAGATGTGAAAACATATGGATCAGAGACAGACCCACGCATACTGATAGAGTTTACTCTAGTATGGTGTTGAATGAGAGGTAAAAGATGGCTTTCACTATGTAAAAACCAACACTGACTGGATAACCACTGGGAAGAACAGAAATAGATGTAGACCCCTATCTCATGCTAGATTTAATTCAAGTTGATTACATTTTAAATATAAAACCTGAAAACACTATGTTCCAAAACAATACAGATGAGTCCTTATATAACCATGGCAAGAAGGCAGAATTTCTAAACATGACCTCAAAGGCAGGACACTTAGAGGGAGAGCTTTGAAAGATTTTACACATAAAATGTGCAAATCGGCACACATTTTTTTTCAGATGCCTGAGGAACCATCACAAAATGGACTATGATAAGGACACTGAGGATACTTCCATCAGTTGATAGGTGGGTGCGGCAAATCCCCAACACAGAGAACAGTGGTCTGTATCCACTAACTTCAATACAATTAGGTATCTTTAGAAAGATTAAAAAAAAAAAATACCCACTCCTTTCTCCCCATTCATCTCCAAAAATACCCCAGAAAAACAAACAAAAAACCCAAACACAAAGCAATCCTTACCATTTAGAAATATAACAGTACAACAACTTTATATCAAATTATTGGTTTAAAGCAAAAATCAAGATTAAAATTGAAGAGTGATCAACAATGGGAGCATTACACAGCTACCTCTGTGGGCTGGGACAAGGACATCACTGCCAGGGAGATTTCACAACTTTCAAAGCTTTTAGTAAATTATAATGCAAAATGTAAGGTAGGACATTTTTTGTTGTTGTTTTTTCCCTCTCCACATAATTAATGAAATCCAAAAGAGAACAAATCCTTTAAAATGAAGGGAAAAGGATGAGTTTGGTTAGTGTGAGTCATCAGCTGATGTGGGCTTCAAAAATTTTTGAGGCAATGGAAAGGAACTGAGAGCATCCAAACATTTGGAAAAGCGAGAAACCAGATATGGTCACAGGAGGGGCCACAACGAAGGTGGGAAACCCTTGTCCTAACAAATCCCCAGAGACCCTCTCACAGCCTGACTGCCTTTAGGGATCCATGGCAGTTATTCTCATCCACTTCTTAGCACAGTTTCAATTCCTCCTCCACTTTCTATCATAGAATGAAAAGCTGTGATATTTATCCACTAGCCAACCAACAAAAAACCAAATCATGGAAGTCCTTTTGAAGAAATTGCAAAGAAGCCTGAAATGTGAATATATGGATGTTGGCCATCTTCATTCCTGGTCCTCTCTGAACACACTTCACCTCCTACCCCAGATGTCATTTCAGGGAATGAAGTAGGGGAGGGTACCTACTCAGCCTTTCCCCCACCCCATATTTGAAGTAAAAGATCAGCATAAGTTAGTTTGAACACATAGATTATTGTTTTCCTTGATCACCAACAGTCGGGGTTCATGGGAGGGCCAGTTCAGCTACGGACAAAAATAAGGAGTTGCTGTGTAGTTAAAATGCATGAACCTACAACATCTTAACCCATCTAAATCTTTTCCTCTCAACACAGGCTTCTGAGCACCCATCCCCACAGACTGGCACCCCTACTCATTTACTTATGGCTTCTGATCTCTGGCAAATACTCAAAAACTGTCTGTTTTTTCTTTCTTCCCTTCAGCTATATATTTTCTTCAATTATCTTCCAACAAACCCATGGTCACCACTCTTCTCATCCTGTGAGAACATCCCTTCTTGTCTTCTCATCCTTTAGAACTACAACTTACATGGGAGCAATGGCTTCTGCCCAGTCTCTTATTAATGTCCTTTTGTCCATATCTAAACCTGTGCAATTTTCCCAGGGCTCAGGAGCTGATCTGACCCCTGTTGTTCTCCAGTTGTCCAGGTACTGGCTAAGCAGGATTGGTAGGGAAGGCAAATAGGAAAGGGCCAGAGCCAGCCCAAGTGACCTGCCCTATGAGTGGAGATAGTCCACTTGCTGCAGACGTGGAGCTCAGAGACTTGTTCCCAAGCCTGCTTCCTTCTAACCAGAGTGCTTTTAAACAATACTAGGGAACAGGGAAAGTGGAGGATGTGTTTCCCATCACAAAAATCAAAGTAGGAGACTGAGCCCTAGAAATTCATCATCAGAGGTGCATGCATCCTGAGCTACACCTCTTCTTGCATCTTCTTCATAGATCGGGAGATTGGCAGGACCTTCGCTTTTTTGTCACTCCCTCTCTCCTGAGATATACTAAAGGATGAGAGGATCATGAATATACAGGCAGATTGACTGCATGTGGAATTTCTACCAAGGAATGGAATCTGGAAATTTGTCCATTTCATCTGCTCATTCATTCATGTATTGATTTCAGAGCACTTTTCCCTTCATAAATAGAATAGCTTTTTGATGTTCTTTTTGAGAAAGACAGAAGTTGATTTGTGAAAAGAGAGATGGTTAAGAGTAGAAGTTAGTGGAAGAAAAGTCTTTCTGGGACACACTTTCCAAGAGGAAGCCTCTGTCTGCTTGGCCAGGCGAGGGGCACGGTGGGAAAGCAGCAAGGTGCCCATAGCTTCAGGAAGTTCTGTTTTGGCCTCACTGCACATTCAGTAAGAAGGACAAATATCTCTGTACTCAGATTCTGGCTCCTTCATTTTCCAGGAGGAGGTTATTATCTGGGGATAAGCAAACTTTGACTTCAGGAACTTTTTGATGAGGTATCTTTGTCTGTATCTGTTCTTCTCACCATTTTTTGGATTTGGAAGAGTAATTCATCAAAAGCAAGAGCTCAGCCAGCCTGGTGGAAATCATAATAAGAGAGCAGATGGGATCAGTTAAGATCAGTATGTGGGCTCTCTACACAGCAATGAATGAAAGCATCGGACCTACCTCCTAGAGGATGAAGAAATGAGGTAGAGGGCCAGGGCACAGAGCTTTGAGGTGGACTCATAGCCACCGGAGACAGTCCTGCAGGGCACGGGAAAGGAAAGCAAAGCACGCCCTCATTTGCCACCTTTTTTTTTTTAAGAAAAAGATTCTTCTGTGCTGATGGAAATGTCCCATATCTGCACTAACGCAGTAGCCAATAGCTACATGTGGCTATAAAGCACGTGAAATGTGGCTAATGAGAGAGAGGGAAATTGTGTTTTTAATTGTATTTCATTTTAATTACTTTGTATTTAAATTCAAGTAGCCATCTGTAGCTGTGACCACCGCAATGAATGGGTAGATCTAAAGGAGGTTCTGAATACTAAGGTAATTTGGAGCTTATTTTAAAAGACAAGAGGACATTTAAAAAAAGTTAGTGTGTACTTGTGGACATAGAACCCCATAATCTCATTCATAAGCAAAACAACAAACAAAAAACCTTAAAAAAAACTCAGACTTATTGACAAATCAAGTGTTACTGGTATGTCATTTTGTTAATACTAGAAGCTACTTGACTCCAAGATCAACTGGATTTAGCTGAAGTTTTTAAATGTGAGAGGAGAGCCAGGTGAGAGCCAGAACAGGTAGGGTTCTGGTGGGTTTGGAAGAGATAATGCAGAGTATAGATATCATGCAAAAACTCAGGGGACAAAAGAGAGCTTGGTATTGCTCATAAAAAAAATAGCCTGATACTTTGAAGTGAGATGTTCTCTCCTTTGCTCATGTCCAGTGTCCTTTCCTAACCATTAAGGTTGCCAGGGATAAGGGACACAGTGGGAAGTGCCAGCATTCCAAGCATTACAAGTTAACCAGGAAAGAGGTGGCCTTAGGCTGTTCTCCAATCCAATAGGAGGGACCAAGAGAGAGAAGAGATACGGTCATCAGTGTTCAGGACCACAGACACAGGGGGCTTGAGAGGGTGAGAGGAAGGCAGGGAGGAGGACTGGAGAGGTCTTCTGAGTGGCCACCTTCCCTATCAGCCACGTTTCCTTTCATCTTTTTTCCATGACTACTTACTGAGCACGTTAACGTTTACACAGTTCTTGGTGTCAGTGATCCATGAGTGAACAAGAGACATGGCACTTGCCCTCAATGAACTAAAACTCTACCAGGGGAGACAGTGGTTAAGTAAATTATCATACTAAGAATTAATTAAGCCTGATAGTATTGATAGCTTTAAAAGTATATGACTGGTAAACCCAAGTGTCAAATTGACCTGTGGAGATGGGTAGGGCTGACACAAAACCTCTCTTAAGAAGTCATGTTTCAAACAGATAAACAAGTGTATACTGCATAGCACAGAGAAATATATTCAATATTTTATAGTAGCTCATAGTGGAAAAGAATATGAAAATGAATATATGTATATTCACATATGACTGAAGAAATACTGTACACCAAAAATTGACACAACATTGTAAACTGTCTATAACTCAATAAAAAGTTAAAGAAGTCATATTTCAGCCACTACCTAAAGTGTCGTTAGGTGCTCTCCAGAAGAAGGAAGGAAAAGAATATTCCAGGAAAGGATATCATTTGGAGACCTGAAAGACCAGTGTGACTGGAGGCAAGAGTGAGTAAGGAAACCGTAGGCAGGAGAGAGTCACAGAGGGTCTGGCACACACTCTAGGATTTTGGTACTTTATCCTAAGGAATTTTTGATGGACTTTACTCCTAAAACCATGCATATGTCCTGAGAGCACAGAGCACATCCTCTTCTCCAGGTATGGCTGCATGCTGGGATGATGGGGAGTCAGCCAGCATTTGAGCAAGCCCAGGATAGGACAACAGTGGTGTCCAACTCTTCTGGCCAACTTTGTTTGACACTAAAAATGAATTCTAATTCCACAGAGCCTGCCTTATTTTGGGTTGCTGTAGAGTCCTTCCAGCCGTGGCTTGCACCCAATGATATTACTTAACCAAATGGCAGTGGGGCCCTTTAAGGGCACATAGATGATGAAAGAACACAAATTCATAGTGACTACTTTGCTGTAAGTAACCCTCACAGAATCTGGTCTCCACACTCAAACTCACCTCTGACTGAACGAGGGGAAACGTCTCGCTGACTTGCATTTATTCAAGGTGGGGTAGAAGGGTATTTCATCTCCGTGTTATCAGGAGCTCCAGCTTCCTTGGTGTTTTGTCAGTTCTTTACTGAAAAAGAATCAAAAGCTTCTTTAGCCTAGGATCCAATTCCACTTTGGTTTTGTGGAGAAATCAGAAACTCTGGAATCTGTTCAGATCTCCATATCTGGCATGGCAAGAGAGAACTGTAAGCATCTTAGTCCAGTGTCACTGCCTGCCCAGTTACATTTGCATTTCAGAGAAACAACAAATTATTTTTTAGCTTAAGTATGTCCCAGGATATACAAATATTGCATGAGATAGATTTATACTAAAAATTCTTTGTTCTATCTCTAAAATGCAAATTTAACAGGATATTCTGTGTTTTATCCAGCAAACCTGTGTGTGGGTGACATCTCATTGTCATAGATGAGTGGAAAAGGCTTCTGGAAAATGTTTGACCAATGAACTGGGGATAATATGGATGACTGCAGGGTTTTGTAGTCATGTGACTCTGAAAAAAAAAAAAAAAAACCCAAGGAATGGCAGCATCTGGTAGAAAGAACCGAATATGGAGTCCAGCCAGCTTAACTTTGAACTTTAGTTCCATCATGGTATGATCTTGTGCAAGTCCCTTGATTTCTATGAGACTTAGGCTTCTCATTTATAATGAAGACTAATAATACTTGTTTTTCAGAGTTTAAGTAAAGATCAAAGATAATTTATACCAAGGATGTGACCCCTTGCATATATATGAATTTTTAAAACTCCAGTAAGACTGATCAAAATAGTCTCAAGGGAAGAGTAACATGATTGAAGAGAACCCGTCTATTAGAAAACCCAAGCCAGGTGAAACCTGACAGGCAGCTGGGGGAGAATGAGAGGAGGTTTCCGGAGTGTAGCCTGACCTGGCCTTGTGTATTTGGAAGTTGCCTCTAGTCTGCTGCTGTGGCATTTTCACTGGCTCTCCATCTCTAAGGACATTACAGATGCTTCCTGAGTAATGTAAAGAAATTTGAGAGAGATGTATTAAAAGGAATTGAAACTTGCTTGGGTTTAAAAGAGCCATTGATTTATCATTTGCTTTTGATTTAATGTAGAATCAGAACCACAAGAGTTGCTATGTGTAAATGGTAATGAAGATGATCTGGATGTACAGAAACAATAAAAGGTTTACAAAATACATCTCTGTAAGTGAACATTATGGAGTGGCTGTGTTGTGTCCACCATTGTACTAAGAGAAGCATGAAAGAGTGGAGAGAGAAGACCCCTTCTGTGGGTCAGACACTGAGTGGTCCTTCTGCAACTGCATGGTGTTTTATAATAATGTCCACAAATTCTTTGACCTGATTCAAAAAGTGGATCCTACATCTACTCTTCTTAAGTGAAAGCAGGACTTGGTGACTCACCTCAACAAATAGATCTGGGTAGAGATGGTGGTGGGTAGGACTTCCAAGGCTAGGTCATAAAAGATGTTACATCCTTTTCCTTTCTCTGGGATCACCTGCTCCAGGGAAAGCTGAACATCACAGTGTGAGGACTCTCGAACAGCACTACAAAGAAACCCATAAGATGAGGAACTGAGGCTTCTTGCTAACAGCCATGTGCAAGAAGCATCTTGGAAGATATCTTCCAACTCTGGCCAGTCCTTCAAATGACTGCAGCCTCATGAGTGACCCTGAGTCAGAACCACTCAGCTAAACTACTTGGATTCTTGACTTTCAGAAGCTATGTGAGATGACAAATGTTTGTTGTTTGTAGCTGCTAAACTTTGGGGGTAATTCATTATGTAGCAATGAATAATTAATATAAACAACAATAAATAAAAACAATAAAATGTGTTGATTGTTTAATATGTAATAAGGACTCTTCTAAGCATTTTACACATTTTAACTATTATTTTCTCTATGTTTCAGGTGAGGAAACTGAAGTACAGAGAGGTTTAAATAACTTTCCCAGGGTAAATACATAGTAAGTGACTTAAATATAGCTAGAGTCTCCTTCCATATGTATTCTCTCTCATATTTGTTTGTTTTATTGCTGTATTGTCTGTTTTCCCTACTATATTGTAAGTCTTACAGGGTCATGGAAGATATTCTACCCATATCATTGGAATTTAGCAGAGTGCATAGAACACAATACACTGGGAATAAAAAAATAAGATAAATTGAATAAATAAATGTTAAAGAAGTAAATTAAAAAATTATTACACGCTAGCTCTTTGCCCGTGAGGTTTGAGCTTTTGGGGCTAACAAAAAGCCATATATGGAAACTTCACTGTTGGGTGACATTTGTGTGTCCTTTCATTTAGAGTCTGAAAATTTGGACTTCATTTTGTTGCCAATTTTAGATGGTGCACAATGCCCTAATCTAATCCAGAAACCCAGTGTTTCACAAATTTGCACTTAAATCCAGGGCAAATTGGAAATAACCTAAATACCCAACATTAGAGTTTAATAAATTATGGCACTTCTGTGTAATACAGTTTTGTGTAAACTCTAAAATTATAAAACTATGTTGAATCAAAAAAAAGTGTTTCAAACAACATTTAACTCAAAATAGCAGAAACAAAGTAAATTTTAGGCAAATTCATCCTGTACACTGGATGCATTACACAGTTATTAGAAAATAAGAGAGCATATCTACTTATACTCCATAGAGTGACCTCAAAGGCATATTTATAAGTTTTAATGTTAGTAGCAAATGGATAGTGCTGTGCAAAATAATATTTTTATTAAAAAGCAAAGAAAAATTCCTTTCCAAGAATGACCCCTAACCTAAATGACAATAAAGACTGAAAGAACATTTCACGGGAAGTTTTACCGTGTGTAAAGCTTGAACTACGCCTGGCATGTCAATGAACATGGTATATCATGCCAATGGAATTACATGTCGATGAACATGTCTCAGCATAAAGTAGAATCACTGGATATTAGCAGATCTTGGCCAGATGACTTAGCATGAGGATGTCTAAAATATAGTAGAGAGAAGCCTTAAATATATTTTGGTCAAACTCCTCATTTTGTGGAAAATAAAGCACAGAGAAGTGAAAGATTGTACCCCAGGCCAGACTGCTATAGACTGCAATAGCTGAGATGAATATTTAGATCTCTAGATGCTAGAGAATGCTGTGTACTCCGAAGCTATTTTATATATGTTGTAAGCCATGATGATATACTACTATTATGCCTATTTTACAGATGGTAAAATTGAGGTCCAGAGAGTTTGAGTGACTTAATGTGTTAGTTCAGAGTGTGGCTTCTCCTGTGAGACTGATTAAATTCAAATCTTTCTCAAACATTTAACAAGCATATGACTTGGAAAACTTGCTTAGTCTTTCTAAGACTTTAGGGTCATCTATAAAGTGGGGGCAAAAATAGCCCTAAATTGTAGGGCTGTTGTGAGGATGAAATGGCTCACCTAGATCTCTTGGCAGAGTACCTGCACACAATGATCGTTTAACCAGTACTAACTGTGTTTAATTATTTATGTATCAATCATGAGAGATCAGGGCTGGAATTCTAAACTGACAATTCTACAAACATCCTACAGCACCAAGCCTGACACTCTTTTGGTCATAAATCAGCTGTTGTCTGATGTTAACACTGCCATAAGTAAGATGTACAGCCTTAAACAATTTGTTTCCTTTCTCTGAAAGTCTTCCTAATCCTTGCAATAGGATGTGTATATTTGGGGCTGGGTTTGGTGAGCTCTGAGAATGCTTCTAGCTCTGGGACTCTGGACGTGATTTCATTTGTGCATTCACTCACACCTGTATTCCTTCCTGAGAGCCCACCATGTAAAATGAGTGGTCTCAGCACCATGAAAGATATGCAGATGGTCCTACAGAAAAGGAAGCTTGGATAAAGTGTGTGGATAGTACAATGCACAACCAGGTAGAAAGTGAAAGGTGTTAGTAGAGGGAGAGAGAGAGATGCAGGTCTTTGGGGCTTCAGAAGGGAGTAATCACTTTCAACTTGTGGAGTTAGGGGAGGTTAAGTGGAAAAGCAAGCTTCCAGTATAAGTCTTGAACAGCAAGTGGGCTGGAGGGATAACGGAGAATGAGCCTGGAGAGGGAGGGAGGAAGGCGCACATTTGAGGGCTTCAACTACAGATAAGATAGTGATAGCATGAGGGGGATTAAGATGGTGGAGTAGGAAGACCCTGAACTCATCTCCTCTCATGAGTACACCAAAATTACAACTACTTACAGAACAACTATCCATGACAATCACATGAAGACTAGAAGAAAACATTTTTCACAAATAAAGATGTAAAGAAGAGTCACAACAAGATGGGAAGGAGGTGTGGAGACATGGTCTAGTCAGGCTCCACATCCCCAGGTCAGTGACCCACAAAGAAGAGGGATTTCACAACCATAGAGATCTTCCCTAAAGAGTGAAAGGTCCAAACTCCACATGGGGCTCCCCAGCTTAGGGGCCCTGCCCTGGAAAGATGAGCCCCCAGAATGTCTAGCTTCAAAAACCAGCAGGGCTTAAGTTCAGGAGAGCTGGAGGTCTATGGGAGACAGAGACTACTCTTAAAGGCCATGCACAGAAACACACACTCCAAGTCCTAATGCAGAGGTGGCAGTTTGAAAGGCGCCTTGGTCAGAACCACTTGCTGATCTTGGAGAGCCTCCTGGAGGAGGAGGGAGCCAGGACTCCCACTGGGGTGGAGATACTGGTGGTAGCTATTTTGAGGATCTCATTCTACTATGCTGACACTGGTGCTAGTGAGTGCCATTTTGGAATCCTCTCTTTTGACTACTAGTGTTAGGGGCTTAATAGCCCACCAGTGGGGCCACAAAAGTTGTGCACCACCTGCCCACACAGACAGTTATGTGGGGAAACTACCCTGTCCGGTAAGCCTGCAGCAGTCATGTGTTGCTCAGTCGCACAGCTAGCCATGTGGGGAGCCTACCCTACCCACCTACAGGCCCACAGCAGTCACACACTGCTGGGCTTTGCAAACACCTATGCTGGGGCCTGTGCTGTCCACCAGTGACCCCACAGTAATCAGCCCCATCACAATAGAAGGGCACACACAGATCATGCAAGGGACACCCCTGGAGTACATAGTTCTGGTGCCCAGAGGGAAGTGTGCTACTGGGCCCCATAGGACATCTCTTACAAAAGGCCACTTCTCCAAGATTGGGAAATGTAACCAGCCCACATAATACATATAAATAAACAGATAGAATAAGGCAAAATGAGACAGAGGAATTTGTTATTAAACAAAGGAACAAGACAAAACCTCAGAAAAGAAAATAAACAAAGTGAAGATAATTAATCTACCCAATGAAAAGTTCAAGGTAATGATCATAAGATGAACCCTAAGAGGCCCACACCAAGACACATTATAATTAAAGTGGCAAAAATTAAAGATAAAATCAGAATATTAAAATCAGTGAGAGAAAGGTAACTAGTTATGTACAAGGGAACTCCCATAAGATAATCTGCTGACTTTTTAGCAGAAATTTTGCAGGCCAGAAGAGAGTGGAAGGTATATTCAAAGAACTGACGGGAAAAAAACCTACAACCAGGAATACTTACTCTACCTGGCAAGGTTATCATTCATATTTTAAAGAGAGATAAAGAGTTTTGCAGACAAGCGAAAACTAAAATGTTCATCACCACTAAACCAGTCTTATAAGAAGCGTTAAAGAGACTTCTCTAAGTGGGAAAGTAAAGGCCACAACCAGAAATAAGAACATTATGAAAGAAAAAATCTCACTGGTAAAGGCAAATATATAGTAAAGGTAGTGGAATAACCACTTATAAAGCCAGTAGGATAGTTAAAAGACAAAAGTAATAAAATCATCTGTGTCTACAATAAGTCTTAGCAATATTTTTTGGGATATGTATCATTAGGCAAGGGAAACAAAAGCCAAAAAAATGGCACTAAAGCAAACTAAAAAGCTTTTGCATAGAAAAGAAAATTATCAACAAAATGAAAAGGCAGTTTGAATGGGAAAATGTATTTGCAAATCATATATCTCATAAGGGGTTAATATCCAAAATATATAAAGAACTCATACAACTCAACATCAAAACAAACAACCAATCTGATTTAAAAATGAGCAGAGGATCTGGATGGACATTTTTCCAAAGAAGACATACATATAGCCAACAGACACATGGAAAAATGCCCAACATCCCTAATTATCAGGAAAATGCAAATCAAAACCAGAAAGAGCTATCACCTCACACCTGTCAGAATGGCTATCATTAAAAAGACAACAAATAACAAGTGTTGATGAGGATATGTAGAAAAGGGAACCCTTGTACACTCATGGTGCGATTGTAAATTGGTGAGCCAGTATAGAAAACAGTATGGAAACTCCAAAAATTAAAAAAAGAACTACTATATGATTCAGCAATTTCACTTCTGGGTATTACCTCAGAACATGAAAGCGCAAATTCAAAAAGGTATATACACCGCTATGTTGAGTGCACCATTATTTACAATAGCCAAGATACAGAAGCAACTGAAGTATCTTCCAATAGATGAATGGGTAAAGAAAATTATACACATAAGGGAGGAGGCCAAGATGGCGGAGTAGAAGGACGCTCATAGCTCACCTCTCCCACAAATACACCAAGACTCACATCCACAGACCCACTCAGCCAACCAGAGCACCTGTGGAACTCCAACAGAACATTGTCCTCTTCAAAAGATAGAGACACTGAAAATCTGGTAGGAGAAAAGGAAAAAGAAAGAAGAAAAGTCAAAACAGAGCAAGACGGGTCCCATGGGGAGGGAGCAGCAAAGGAGGACTGGCGCTCGTTTGCTGGGTCTCCCCTCTCCAACGGAGAGGCCAACGGGATGGAGAGGGAGCCTCCAAGGCTCGGATCTGTATGGAGCAGCCCTTGACCAACAGAACTAAGTTAAACGGGCACAGAGGGTCCCCGCAACATCCAGCCTAAGACTGGCCCGGCAGATGGGGGCAAGTCCAGGCTGCCCGGGCTGGACGGAGGATGGGGACAGCTGTACTGAGGCAGCCCCAGGAACTACAGGGGGCTGCGCGCTGTGGCTGTGGGTGCACAGGGCAGAACAACCTGGGCCTTCCATAAAACAGCACGGCTGATGTGCCCTGGGGGGAAGGGTACATACCCACATCTCTGAAAACCGGCGAAAAGTTTTTGGGGGAAGAGAGGCAGGGTTCAGGCATAGCCGCCATATCCTCTGGCGCTTAGCACTCAGGCAGGGGCGGGGTGGAAACTTGCATCCACACCTAAGGACTTAGCAGCCTCAAAGGCCAGACGGAGACTTGTCTACAGCCCAAGGCAGATAGGATCCTTCCTTCCTGGTCCCTCAGAGAACTTGCCCCACCAAGACAAACAAGGAGCTGGGTTTTGGCCAGGAACAGGGACAGGGCTGTTCCTCGGTCTTCCCCTAGCCCGCCTGCAGAGCGCCAACCCAAGGCAGAGCATGCAGCAGCACAGAGCAGCAGAGCGACTGGCGCTGGGAGAGGGCGGACAGCACCCCGCCTTTAGGGCAGGAAGGCAGCCCCTGACCACGGTATTAGGAGGGGGCGGGACCCGGGCGGGGACCCGCGGGGACCCGCCCCCTTCCCCGCCGCCGCCCGGACCCGCCCTCGCCCCCGCCCGGGCCCGCCCTCCTACCTGGCCAGTCTGCAACATCTGACTGCGGCATCGGAAGGGGCAGTGACCCGCCTGCCCACAGCAAAGGAGAGCTGCACCTGACCCAGCGTTGGGAGGAGGCGCGATCTGCTTGCCGACACGCACTGAGAGCAGCAAAGACGAGGCTGCCAACGGAGGGCATCTGGAAACAGCAAGCTGAGCTTTCAAAACAGGACAAAGACAGAAAGACTTCACATTAAAAGCACACAGTCTCCAGGAGAACAGTGACACCCCCTTTTTTTTCTTTTTTTTTTAAATCTGTTTTTACCTGTTCTATTTTCTATTACCCTTTTTAACTTTTACTTCTTAAACAATTATATATACCCCCAGTTTTAATCCCTTTTAAATTTTTTAAAAATATTTTTATTATTATCATTTTTTAAAAATCCACATTTCATCTTTATTTCTTAGTTTTGATGTTCTGTTATTGATTATACACAGGTTTCAAATACATCTTTTCCTCTTTTCTCCGTTTTTAAAGGTTTTTAAAGGACATCTCAACCCAATTGCTATTCTGCTTCAACTTGCTCTTCTATTATTCATTATACACTGTTTTCAAACATTTTTTTCTCCCTTCTTTTAAAATTCTTTCTCTCTGTCTGTCTCTTTTTTTTTTTTCCTAAGCTTTATTCCTACATAGGCATTAGATAGATAAACTCCTTAAGGACCACAATAGATAACTGATACTCCATAAACCACAATGCCAGAGAGGTATGAGCAAGATGAAGAAGCAGAGAAACCATTCCCAATTAAAAGAACAAGAGAAATCCCCTGAAAGAGCCATCAGTGAAATACACATTGATCACCTACTAGATCAAGATTTCAAAAAAGGAGTGATCAAAGTACTGAAGGAACTAAAACAGATAGTGTTTAGAGATATAAAATATGTCAAAAATGAAATTGAAGCTATAAGGAAGAGCCAAGTAGAATTGGTAAACTCATTGGCTGAGATGAGGAATGATCTAAAGGCTGTGCAAAGCCGACTAGATAATACAGAGGAACGAATTAGTGACCTAAAAACAGGACAATAGAAAGCACCCAATCAGAACAGCTGAGAGGAAAACAAATAAAAAATAATGAAAATAGCATAAGGGACCAGTGGGATATTATAAAGCATGCCAATCTTCGCATAATAGGGGTCCCAGAAGAAGAAGAAAGATCAAAGGGGACTGAAAAGGTTTTTGAAGAAATCATGACTGAAAAAGTCCCAAACTTAAAGAAGGAATCAGATATCCAAGTACAGGAAGCTCAGAGGGTCCCAAACAGTAAGAACCCAAATAGACCCACACCAAGACATATCGTAATTAAGATGGCCAGAGTCAAGGATAAAGAAATGATCCTAAAGGCATCAAGAGAAAAGCAAAGAGTGAGTTACAAGGGAACCCCCATAAGGCTCTCAGCTGATTTCTCTACACAAACACTTCAGGCCAGAAGGGAGTGGCAAGATATATTCAAAGTCCTGAATGAAAAAAGATGCAGCCTAGGATACTTTATCCAGCAAGGCTACCCTTTAGGGTAGAAGGAGACATAAAGAATTTCACAGACAAGAAAAAGCTACAAGAGTTTAGCAACACTAAACCCATGCTAAAAGAAATATTGAAAGGTCTACTCTAAACAGAAAAGCAGCAGGATGCTACAGAAATGAGAAACTAACAACTGGAAAGGTGATAACTCATGAATTACAAATAAAGTAAACATAAATTATAAAAGAAGACATACAAATCATTAAGAGTGGGAGAGGGAGGCAGGAAAATACAGACTTTTTTTTCTTTCTTTTTTAAATTTTTTGTTCTTGGTAGGATGGGTTTGAGATCATGTTACTATCAGTTTAATAAAAACAGTTATAGTAATGGGCTAATAGACTTACAAAAAAGGGTAACCACAAGCCAAAAACTTACAAGGGAGTCACACATACTAAATAAAATCCATGAGAATACAAAGGAGAATTACCAAACCAAAAAAGGAAGAAAAAAGGAAGAAAGAGGATATACCAAATCAATGGCAAAGAGAAGTTCAAAATGCAATAAACACACATCTATCATTAATTACTGTAAATGTTAATGGACTAAATACTTCAGTCAAAAGACATAAAGTGGCAGACTGGATAATAAAGCAAGAACTTTCAATATGCTGCATACAAGAGACCCACTTTAGGGAGAAGGACACATAAAGATTGAGAGTGAAAGGATGGAAAAGGATATTCCATGCAAATGGAAAAGCCAAAAAAGCAGGTGTTGCAGTACTGATTTCAGACAAAATAGACTTTAAAACAAAGGCCATAAAGAAAGATAAAGAAGGACATTTTATAATGATTAAAGGAGTGATACAAGATGAGGATATTACACTTGTTAATATATATGCACCCAATATAGGAGCACCTAAGTACATAAAACAATTACTAACAGAGATAAAGGGGGATATTGATGGGAATACAATCATAGTTGGTGATTTTCACACCATATTTACATCACTAGACAGATCTTCCAGATAGAAAATAAACAAAGCAACAGAGAAATTAAATAATACAATAGAAAAATTAGATTTGGTGGATATTTTCAGAGCATTACACCCCCCCAAGATGGGATATACATTCTTTTCAAGTGCACATAGAACATTTTCCAGGATTGATCATGTACTTGGGCACAAAAGAAACCTCAACAATTTTAAGAAGATAGAAATTATCTCAAGCATCTTTACTGACCACAATGCCATGAAACTAGAAATCAACAACAGAGAAACAAAGGAGAAAAAAGGAAAGCATGGATATTAAACAATATGCTATTAAAAAACCAATGGGTCAATGAGGAAATCAAAGCTGAAATTAAAAAATACCTTGAGACAAATGAAAATGAAGGCACAACCACACAAAATTTATGGGACACAGCAAAGGCAGTGCTTTATAGCGATACAGGCCTTCCTCAAAAAAGAACAACCTCAAATAAACAATTTAACCCACCAACTAAAAGAACTAGAAAAAGAAGAACAAAAAACACCAAAAGGCAGCATAAGGAAGGAAATTATAATAATTGGGAGGAAATAAATAAAATAGAGATAAAAAAACATAGAAAAAATCAATCAAACCAAAAGCTGGTTTTTTGAAAAAGTAAATAAAATCGACAAACTTCTGGCCAAACTCACAAAGAAAAAAAAAGAGACAGCACAAATTAGCAAAATAAAAAGGAAAATGGAGAAATTACAACAAATAAAATAGAAATACAGAATATCATATGAGAATATTATGAAAAATGATATGGAACCAAACTGGACAACCTAGAGGAGATGGACAAGTTTCTGGAAACATACAGTTCACCAAGACTGAATCAAGAAAAAACTGACCACTTGAACAAACTGATCACTAGAAATGAAATTGAAATAGCAATAAAATTCCTCGCTACAAATAAAAGTCCAGGACCGGATGGCTTCACCGGGGAATTCTACCAAACATACAAAGAAGAACTCATACCAGTCCTTCTCAAACTCTTCCAGAAAATTGAAAAGGAGGGAATACTCCCAAACTCATTCTATGAAGCCACCATCACCCTGATACCAAAACCAGGCAAAGAAACTACAAAAAAAGAGAATTATAGGCCAATATCACTGATGAACATAGATGCCAAAATCCTCACCAAAATATTAGCAAATAGAATCCAACAACACATAAAAAAGATTATACATCATGACCAAGTGGGGTTCATCCCAGGGACACAAGGGTGATTCAACATACACAAATCAATCAATGTAATACATCACATCAACAAGAGAAAGGACAAAAACCACATGATCATCTCAATCAATGCAGAAAAAGCATTTGATAAAATTCAACACCCATTTATGATAAAAACTCTCACCAAAGTGGGTATAGAGGGAACATATCTCAACATAATAAAAGCTATAGATGACAAACCTACAGCCAGCATAGTACTCAATGGTGAAAAACTCAAAAGCTTCCCACTAAAATCTGGGACAAGACAAGGATGCCCACTATCACCACTCCTATTCAACATAGTCTTGGAAGTCCTAACCACAGCAATCAGACAAGAGAGAGAAACAAAAGGAATCCAAATTTGAAAAGAAGAGGTAAAAGTGTCACTATATGCTGATGACATGTTACTATATATAGAAAACCCTAAAAGGTCCACCCAAAAAGCTACTAGAGCTGATTGAAGAATTCAGCAAGGTAGCAGGTTACAAATTAACGTTCAAAAATCAGTTGCATTTCTTTACACTAATGATAAGTCAACAGAAGAAGAAAGTAAAGAAACAATCCCCTTTAAAATAGCACCCAAAGTAATAAAATATCTAGGAATAAATCTAACCAAGGAGGTGAAAGAATTATACACAGAAAACTATAAACCATTGATGAAGGAAATTAAAGAAGACTTTAAAAAATGGAAAGATATTCCATGGTCTTGGATTGGAAGAATCAATATTGTTAAAATGGTCACACTGCCCAAGGCAATCTACAGATTTAATGCAATCCCTATCAAATCACCCAGGACATATTTCACAGAACTAGAACAAATCATAATAAAATTTATATGGAACCATCAAAGACCTAGAATTGCCAAAGCATTACTGAAGAGAAAGACAGAGGCTGGAGGAATAACTGTCCCAGACTTCAGACAATACTATAGAGCTACAGTCATCAAGACAGCATGGTATTGGTACAAAAACAGACATATAGACCAATGGAACAGAATAGAGAGCCCAGAAATGAACCCGCAAACTTTTGGTCAACTCATGTTCGACAAAGGAGGCAAGAATATACAATGGAATAAAGACAGTCTCTTCAGCAAATGGTGTTGGGAAAACTGGACAGCAGCATGGAAAACATTGAAGCTAGAACACTCCCTTACACCATACACAAAAATCAACTCAAAATGGATCAAAGACTTAAACATAAGACAAGGTACAATAAACCTCCTAGAGGAAAATATAGACAAAACATTATCTGACATACATCTCAAAAATGATCTCCTAGAACAGTCTACTCAAGCAATAGAAATAAAAGCAAGAATAAACAAATGGGACCTAATTAAACTTACAAGCTTCTGCACAGCAAAGGAAACCATAAGTAAAACAAAAAGACAACCTATGGAATGGGAGAAAATTTTTGCATATGAAACCAACAAAGGCTTGATCTCCAGAATATATAAGCAGCTTATATGACTTCATAAGAAAAAAATAAACAACCCAATCCAAAAATGGGCAGAAGACCTAAGCAAGCAATTCTCCAAGGAAGACATATATATGATCAGTAGGCACATGAAAACATGCTCAATATCACTAATTATCAGAGAAATGCAAATCAAAACTACAATGAGGTATCACCTCACACCAGTTAGAATGGCCATCATTCAAAAATTCACAAATGAGAAATGCTGGAGAGGCTGTGGAGAAAAGGGAAGGCTCCTACACTGCTGGTGGGAATGCAGTTTGGTGCAGCCACTGTGGAAAACAGTATGGAGATTCATCAAAATACTAGGAATAGACTTACCATATGACCCAGGAATCCCACTCCTGGGCATATATCCAGAAGGAACCCTACTTCAGGATGACACCTGCACCCCAATGTTCATAGCAGCATTATTTACAATAGCCAAGACATGGAAACAGCCTAAATGTCCATCAACAAGTGACTGGATAAAGAAGAAGTGGTATATTTATACAATGGAATACTACTCAGCCATAAATACCAACAACACAACGCCATTTGCAGCAACATGGATGATCCTGGAGAATGTTATTCTAAGTGAAGTAAGCCAGAAAGAGAAAGAAAAATACCATATGAGATTGCTCATATGTGGAATCTTAAAAAAAAAAAAGCATAAATACAAAACAGAAATGGACCTACAGACACAGAATACAAAATTGTGGTTGCCAAGGGGTCAAGGGTTGGGAAGAAATAGACTGGGATTTCAAAATTGTAGAATAGATAAACAAGATTATACTGTATAGCACAGGGAAATATATACAAGATCTTATGGTAGCTCACAGAGAAAAAATATGACAATGAAATATATATATATTCATGTATAACTGAAAAATTGTGCTCTACACTGGAATTTGACACAACATTGTAAAATGATTATAAATCAATAAAAAATGTTAAAAAAAAGAAATAGGCAAAGAAAAAAAGAAAATTATACACACACACACACACACATACACACACACACACACACACACACACTGGACTGTCACTCAGCCATAAAAAAGAAATCTTGCTGTTTGGAACAACATAGATGGTTCTGGAGGGTATTATGCTAAGTGAAATAAGTCAGACAGAGAAAGACATATACATATGATCTCAATTACATGTGGAATCTAAAAAAACAAACAAATGAATAAATAAAAAACAAGGAGAAAAATCCTTATCGATATAGAGAACAATGGCTGTGGTGAGAGCAGAGGTGGGTGGGGATTTGGCAAAAAACGTTGAAGGGATTAAGTGATATAAACTCTCAGCTAAAAAATAAACAAGTCATAGGGATGTAATATACAACTGAAGGAATATGGTCAATAATATTGTAATCACTTTTAGTGGGGATAGATGGTTTCTAGACTTATGGTGATCATTTCATAATATATTTAAATGTTGAATCACTATGTTGTGCACCTGAATGCAACATAATATTGTGCATCAACAATATTTCGATTAAAAGAAAGAAACATGGGTGATAATTGAGACAAGCAGTGAGCAGTCCAGGGTGGCCAGGTCTGGGATAGAATAGATCTGTGAAAAAGGAGACTGGCAGAAAGAAGGAAAGAAGAGAGTCAGACATGGCTTGCCCTTGGAGCTGTGAAGCCTGGAGGCTGAAGATGGTTCTCACATTTTTCATGAGCCCCAGGGAAGGACTGGATGAGGAGGAGGGAGTTGACTGAGTTCTACTGGGGAACTGTTAAGAGTGGGACTTCCCTGGGGCATCGGGTGCCAGTGGCCAAGAGAAAACAGGTATAAGTTGCTGAATCTCTGCAGGGAAGCCAGGGCTAACTGTACATAAGGTGCACATCTGCTTATCAATTCCTTCTTCAAGTATTTTCCAGGTGCCTCCTTCACTTGGCACTGCAAGGGACTGCTTACAAAGATAAATTTGAACACCCTGCCTCTGGCCTCTGAGTGCTTTTGTTCTTAGCAGTGATAGTCAAAGGCTTCAGAGTGGAAAAGATGGGGCTATCAGGAGGGACACTGCATACAGATCCACAGGGCATTATTTCTGGGAGTGTGTAGGTCTGGTCCACCACTAAATTCTGATGGACTGAACTGGCACTGCTCAGGGCAACTGGGCTATGTTCATAGAGCCTCATGGAGGTTCTGGCAACCCTGGATAGACACAAGCGAACAGTGAGCTCAAGACAAAGCTAGTGGTCCTCACTGGTTTTTTTCCAGATGCATCTGTCAGTGATGTTGAAATAATATTAATCAAGCACAGAAGAGAGGAAGGAGGGCTTGATGAAAGTAAGGTAGGGAGGAAATAGACTAAAAAAGAGGAAGGAGAGGGTGTTCTCTCCACCATGGCTCACCACCTGGCCTGGCCTTATAGTCCTTATACTGCAGGAATCTGATGTTGAGATAAACACTGATTATTTGATTGGTGATTAGTATGATTAAGATTTGTGTGGGAATTATGGGAAGAGAGATGTGGCTGGGAAGAACAGCTATCTCATGGCAAGATCAAAGGTCAGTGGGGATATATGATGATTAACTTGAACTGGAACTTCAAAGTGCATGCCCATCAGGCTTGCTTTGTCTGAGCCCACATCCCACGGGCCCAGGGGGATGTGCACAGATGGGCTGGCTACCTAAGGTGGCCACAAGCAGAAAAAGCCGGAAGAGGAGCCCAGGAATAGTCCTTTGAGTGTCTCAGTTTTAAAGTCAGGAAAACCAAAATTGAAAATCAGGAGCTAGGAAGACCTAGAATGAAATAGTTAAGGGGGACCAACAACCACAAGTGTAAACGGAAGGAAAATGCAGCAGTTTAAAGCTTCAGAGTCACACCGCCTTCACTTGGAGCCTTATGTGTAGCACCTCAGGCAAGTCACACAATTCTTCTATTAGAGTTGTCCTCAAATTCGTGTAGCAGAAGCACCATCGAGTGGCTTAATCAATTTGGGAGTCATTTTATTGCACAAAACAAAGGAGTTGGCTGCCCAGGCTGGCACATGCTCTCAATGTCATCTGTGTCCCAGGCTCCTCTCTTTTTTGGCCACCACCCTAGGTGAGGCTTTGTCCTCTTGCTTACTGCCTCATGTTTATAGCATGTTGCTCTACTCCAGCCTTGTGTCTGGATTCCAGGTAAATAGAAGGAAAGAAGACAGTAGATCCAGGAGTAGGCTTGGCAGGCAAAGCCTTTGTTGAAACCCCCAGCTCAGGTCAGGTGGTCACCTCTAGCTTCAAAGGAGCTACACAGGCAACTGGGTTCATTACTACCCTGAATGAAAGACTCTGATGGTGAATGAGAAGGGGGACAAATGCTGAATAAGCACTTAGGAGTGTCTGCCCTGTCCTTTCTTTTCTGTATGGTGGTCCGGTGAGTATCCATTCTAGGAGTTTAGCACAGCACCTGGCACATAGTAAACACAGTAACGATAGCTGTAAATGACATGAAGCACCCTTCTCGGCTGCCTCTGACACCAGGGTGGATTGCAGGGTGAGCACCTGACCAAAACTGAAGGGAATTTTTCTTTTGAGAGACTGTTCCAGGTGTACATGTATGTCCAGACTCATCAAAATGTGTAACAGTAAATATGTGCTACTTTTTTATATTATATAAACCTCAATAAAGTTAGGAGAGGAAAACAAAAGAGTTTTGATTAGAAATTTTCTACTTCGAGCTGCCATAGTCAACTGGAAGTCTGTGGCCTTTTATTTTTAAATGAATTTAATTTTTAGCATAGTTTTAGATTTATGAAAATATTGTGAAAATAGTACAGAGTGTTCCCATACACTCCACACCAAGTTTCTCCTATTATTAATATCTTGCATTAATGTGGTGTATTTGCAAAAATTATTGAACTAATATTGATACATTAGTTTTACTTAAAGTCCATACTTTACTCACATTTCCTTAGTGTTTACCTAATGTCCTTTATTTATTCTAGTCATTATGTCTCCGAAAGCTCCTCTTGTCTGTGAAGATTTCTCAGACTTGCCTTGTTTTTGAGGAGCTTGACAGTTTTGAGGAGTACCAGACAGGTATATTTTAGGATTTCAGGATGCCCCTGTACTGGGATTTGTGTGATGTTTTTCTTATGATCAGGCTGGGGTTTGGATTTTGGGGAGAAAGGTCACAGAGAGCCATTCTCATCATATCATATTAAGGACACATAATGTCAACATGACATCACTGTTGAGGTTGACCTTCATCACTTGGCTGAGGAAGTGTTTGTCAGACTTCTCTACTGTAAAATTGCTTTTTCCCTCTTCCCATACGAGACTCTTTGGAAGGAAGTTATTATATGCAACTCATGCTTAAGATGTGAAGAGTTCTGCTTCACCTCCTTCAGGGATGGGTATCTGCATAATCCATGTGGAATCTGCATGGGGATTTGCCTCTTCTCTCTATCCAAATGCTTACTTATATCATTATGGATTCATGGATGTTTATTTTATACTTGGGGCTATAAATCCAATCCTGTATTATTTTCTTGCTCAGATTGTTCCAAATTTGGCCATTGGGAGCTCTTTTAGCTGACTCCTGTGCCCCTTTGGCACACCGCCATCAATACATCCTGAGCATTTGGTTACTTTCTGGTGCTACAAGATACTCTAGGCTTATCTTGTATATTTCCTGCCTCATTCCTAGAATCAGCCATTTCTCCAAGGAGAACTGTTTCTTTTTGAGAACTGTGTTAGAAACCAAGATCTGGGTGCTAGGTGTGCTTATTGCTACTGGAGTGTCCTTGCTTTTAGGTCCTTTCAGAGGACAGAGGAAGGAAATATATGGGTGTATACTGACCCATATGTATGTATGCATGTATATATGCATATATTTAAATGTATATTTCATATATCTATGTATATATATGTAACTATCTGTATCTATATTAATCCAAACATAAATTTCTACTATTTACCCAACTCCAATTCATTAAAGCATGGAACATTTTGGCCTCTTTCCCTAGATTATTTACCAACTGCTACTCCAGTGGTGAAAAACCTGGCTCTTACAATTTATATCCTATAAAATCATCCTCTAAAGGACAAAGAGAAATAAAAACTCTCTCAGCAAAACAAAAACTGAGGAAATTCATAACTGGTAGACCTGTCCAGGAAGAAATGTTTTAAACATTCTTGAGGTAAAAGGAAATATGATAAGAAACTAATCTATATAAAGAAAAGAAGAATGTTGAAAAAGAAATAAATAAAATTAAAATAGAGTTTTTCATTTTTCTTATTTTTAATTTATCTAAAAGATAATTATAAAAGTATAAAGTTATTAAACTTATAAAAGTATAAAGTTATTAAAGTTTAAAGTAATAATAGTAATGATCATTGGATAATTACATCATACAAATAGGTGACATAAGAAAGTGACAGTTGTAGTCCCATATCAAGAACAAGAACCTCCTTGAACATGGCCTTGAACAACCGAGTTCTCCATAGAGAGCTGTATCCACTGTAACCCTTACACCATTGGATAACATCTCGGGACAGGCAAAGCTCCCAGTCAGTACCTAGTCCTATCCTGTCAGTCCTGTAAGAGTAGAACAGGACATTAGTCCTCACAGGGGATGGGGAACCAGGGAGATAGAAGAAATCAGAAGACACATACCCTGTTTTGTAAGCTGGAGCCATAGGGGTTGGGGGTGGGAGTCCGAGGTCCGCTTCACACTTGAGCACACAGTAGGGAACAGAATGGAGTACTGTAGGGTCAAGGCTTGTGAGCTGGGCACCCAGGTACAGGGAATTTCCACTTCAGTAGTTCTTTCCTGTTCCCACCATGATTTTCCTGGGGCTACTTGCTGAATTCAGCTGAGATATGGGTGCTTTGCTACCCTCAACTGACTGGCATTGAGTGACTCCAAACTGTTGAGTCTGAGAGTTGGCTCAAGTCGATGTAATCCTACAGTTTGTTTGGCTCAGTTAAAGGAGTAGGACTTGCTGGCCCCAAGGATGTTCTACTGGAGGAGTTGAGAAAGGAGAAACTGGCCTGGGACTCTGAACAATCCACATAGTGCAATATGTTCTTGTTTGTGATTAGAAAAAAGAAAGGCCACAGGGGACCCCACAAATCTATTAGAGGAAACAATGCTTATAACAAATGCACACTTAATGTTGGAATTTACTGTACTGACCTTTCACTTCTGACAAAACATTAGTGGCCAGAATAAAATGTCCCTAGAACATGAAAACAAATGTCTCTTCTGAGACCCACATGTCATAAAGAGAAGAAATGTTTTCTCTTCTTAGAACTTATTACAAGAATTCTTTACTCAGAAGGGACTTGACTTTTTTGGGGAAATTGATTTTATAAGTCCATTGAGGGGATAAAAACAAGCTTCTAGGACCTGGGTTTTGGGTTGGTGCCTAGTTTCCATGAGGAAGAGAAAAACTCAGGCTAATAAATGGAAGACAGAGCAATTTGATGTTTCTACACAGACAAATCCAGGAGGGAAGACAAAGGAACAAGACAGAGTTGACTCTCATGGGAGGAGATGGTTAAGGGTTCTGGAGTTGAGAGCAGATCCAAAAAGGGCAAAGAGTAATGTCTTACAGTGTTTGTTTTGTTTTATCATGTTGGGGATGCATAGCCTCTCTGCCATCCCCTCCATAAAATTGCTGCTTCTTGGGGTGTGTGGTTTGGGCTGGGGATTTATGAAGAGAAGAGGGAGATCCAGACAGCAGGCTGCACCAATGTAATTGATGAGAGAAGCTCTTTGCCAGAGTCACTAGGAATGACAAGCTGTGTGTGTGTGTGTACTTCCCTTGATCAAGGCAGGTTAAGTGAAGCCTAAAAATCCTTTAAGTCTTGGCTGACTATGAAAGTTCACACTTAAAATGTGTGAACAAAAGTGTGGAAACCTCACAGGGAGGTTGTTCATTTCCTCTGGCTTCCCTGGAAAGGCTGATTGGCTAATTTGTTCATTCTGGCATCTTACATTCATAACTCTTTGAGTAAAATAGGCTCACCAATTTAAAAGAAAAAGGCTTGAGAGATGAAAGTCAGACAAAGTTAGTATTTCAGAACAGAATGGTCTCCTTTGGAGAGCAGTCCATAGCTGAGGAAGGTTAAATATTTCCCTCTTCACTTTTCCTTTAGAGACGTGGTTATTGAAGTGTAGATCTTTAATCAGAAGCATCAGCATCACTTGGAACTTGTTGGAAATGCAAATTATTGGGCTCCATCCCAGAAATACTGAATTGGCAACTCTGGGTAGGGGACCCAGAAATCTGCTACAACAAGCCCTTCTGATGTAAGCTAGAGTCAGAACAATTGCTCTAAAGCAGTGAATCTTAAATTGAATTCAGTGACTCTGATGGGAAAAATTGTTTACTAACATTTAAGTGAAAATTAGCTTTTCCTTCAATTGTAAATATAGTCCCCAAAGCACAGTAGTATCAAAAGCATCTATTTTTATCACTAGAAAAAAATTAATCAGCTTTATTCAGATACAATTTGCACATCAGAAAATTCACCCATTCACAATAAGAAACTCTGTATCCATTAACTTTCCAACACCTTCCTTCTCCCCTCCACTAAATAACCACTTGCCTATTTTCTTTTTATTTTTTTTTCAGATTTGTGAATTCTGGAAATTTCATATAAATAGAATTCTACAAGATGTGTTCTTTTGCTACTGGATTTTCCACTTACATAAAGTTTTTAGGAATTATCAATATTATAACATATATCATACCTCATTACTTTTTATTGTCAAGTAATATTCCATTGTATGGATATAACACATTTTACATATCTGTTTATCAACTAATGGACATTTGGGTTGACTCTACTTTTTGGCTATTATGAATAATGCTGCTGTGAACATTCATGAGCAAGTTTTTGTGTGGACATTTATTTTCATTGCTCTTGGGTATATTCCTAAGAATGAAATTGCTGTGTCATATGTTTAACCATTTGAGGAATTGCCAGACTGTTTTGCAAAGTGGTTGCACCATTTTACATTCCCACAGCAATACGTGAAAGTTCCAAATTCTTCATGTCCTTGTCTGACTTTTTTTTTTACCTGACTTTTGGACTATAGCTATTCTAATGAGTGAAAATTGGTATCTTACTGTGGTTTTGATTTGCATTTCCCTGATGGCTAATTATGTTGAGCATCCTTTCATAAGATTATTGGCCATTTGTATATCTTTTGTTGTATAAATGTCTATTTAGATTATTTGCCGAATTTAAAATTTGATGGCCTTTTTATTATTGATTTGTAAGAAATCTTTATCTATCTATTCTAGATAAAAGTCATCTATCATGTATATTTGCAAGTGCTGTCTTCTGTGGGTAGCATTTTCACTTTTTGATGATACTCTGAAACACAGACATTTTCAGTTTTGTTAGAGTTCAATTTACTTATTTTTTTCACATGTGCTTTTGCTATTTTATCTAAGAAACCATTGTCTAATAAAAGGTCACAAAGATTTATGCTTAAGTTTTCATCTAAATGTTTATTCGATTATGTCTTACATTTAGGTCTTTATTCCATTATGAGTTAATTTTTGCATGTGGTGTGAGGTAAGGATCCAAATTTATTCTTTTGCATGTGGCTATCCTATTGTCCCAGCACCACTTCTTGAAAAGACTATTCTTTCCCCATTGAATTGTTTTAGTATCATCACTGAAAAACAATTGACCATCAAAGTGAAAGTTTATTTCTTGGCTCTCAATTCTGTCCCATAGACCTCTATATCTGTATTTATACCAGTACCATACTGTCTATCATGCTGTCTTGATTCCTATAGCTTTGTAGTAAGTTTTTAAATTGAGAAGTGTGAGTCCCTCAACTTCATTCTCCTTTTTCAAGATTGTTTTGGCCAGGGGAAGGGTATAGTTCAGTGGGAGAGCACATGCTTAGCATGCATGAGGTCCTGGGTTCAGTCCCTGGTACCGCCATTAAAATAAATAAGTAAATAGATAAACCTAATTACCTTCCCCTCAAAACAAAAACAAACAAACAAAATAAATAAAAGATTGTTTTGGCCATTCTGAGTCCCTTGTATTTTGATATTTTAGAATAAGTTTGCCAATTTCTGAAAAACAGGCAGTTGTAATTTTGATAGGAATTGCATTGACTCTATAGGGCACTTTTGGTAGTATTACCATCCTAACAATATTAAATTTTGCAATCCATGAACTTAAGATGTCTTTCCTTTTATTTAGTTCTTCTTTAATTTCTTTCAACAGTATTTGTAGTTTTCAGAGTATAGCTGCACTTTTAAAAATGTATTCATAAGTATTTTTCTCTTTTTGTTCACACCAATAATACAATAAGATAATAAAATATAATAATATAAATAATTTTAAAAATTTAATTTAATTTTCTGATTTTTCATTGCAAGTGTATAGATATACAATTGACTTCTGCGTGTTGATGTTTACTCTAAACTTGCTGCAATGGTTAATTAGTTCTAATTGTTTTTTTAGTGAATTACTTAGGATTTTCTGTACACAAGATCATGCCATGTGCAAGTAGAGATAGTTTTACTGTCTCTTACTATGATACATACTGTTTATGGAAGATAGTGTTTTCCATACCAATATGGATACCTATTCTTTTACTTGTGTAATTACCCCGGATAGAATCTCCAGTACAATGTTGAATAAAGTGTGTGTGTGGGGGAGGGGTGCACATCTTTATTTCGTTCCTGATTTTAGTAGGAAAGCTTCCAGACCTTCACTGTTAATTATGATGCTAACTGTGAGTTTTCATAGATGTTCTTTATCAAGTGGGGCAATTTCCCTTTTAGTTTGTTGATTATTTTCATTAATAAAAAGCACTGGATTTTCTGAAATGATTTTTCTGTGCCTATTAAGATGATAATGTGATTTTTGTCTTTTGTTTGGTGTATTCATTAATTGATTTTCTAATGTTAAACCAACCTTAAATTCTTGGGATAGATGCTACCTAGTAATGGTTTGGAATCCTTTTTGTATGTTGCTAGATTCAATTTTACAGTATTTGATGATTTTTGCTTTTATATTCATAAGAGATACTGGTGGTGTGATGTTTCTTTACTTTCAATATCTTTGTCTATTTTTGATATTAAGGCAATATTGGCTTCATACAATGAATTGTGAAGTGTTCCTTCCTTTTCTAAAATTTGGGTGAGTTTGTGAAAAATTAATTCTTTTTAAAATTTTTAGTAGGATTTACAAGTAAAGCCATTTGGGACTGGGATTTTCTTTGTGAGAAGTTTTTTGATTGCTAATTCAATCTCTTTGTTATAAGACTATTCATACTTCCATTGCTTCTTGAGTCAGTTTTAATATTTTGAGTCTCTGAAGAAATCTGTCCATTTAATCTGATTTATATACTTTATTATTATACAGCTGTTCAGAGTAGTTTGTAGTTTTTAGTCTTTTTATTTCTGTAAGTTTGGTAGTAATGTCCACTTCTTCATTTGTGGCTTTAATAATTTCACTCTTCACGCTCTTTTTTCCTTTGGGAATTCAGCTAAAGTTTGTCAATTTTATTTTTCTTTTATAAGTACCAAATTTTGATATTGTTCATTTTCTCTATTGTTTTTCTATTTTCTATTTCATTAATTTCCACTCTAATCATTATTATTCCTTTCATCAGCTTGTTTTGGTTTAATTTGTTCTTTTTCCAATGTCTTAAGTTGGAAAGTTACATTATTTATTTATCTTTCTTCTTTTATAATGTAGGTGTTTACAGCTATATATTTCCCTCTGAACACTACTTTAATTTTATTTCATAAGTTTTTAGCATTTGATGTTTTTATTTTCATTCATTAGAAAATATTTTCTAATTTCTCTTGTAATTTTTTTTCAGCCAATTGGTTATTTAGGAGTTTGTTGTTCAATTTCAACATATTTTTGAATTCCCCAAATTTCTTTCTGCTGTAAATTTCTAAGGTTTTTCCATTGTGGTCAGATATCAGATTTTTATATGATTTCAATTCTCTTAAACTTATTGAGGTTTCTTTTATGCCTTAGCACATGATCTATTCTGGAGGCTTGCTCATGTGCATTTGAAGAGAATATGTATTTTTATGTCCTTGGGTGGAATGTATATCTGTTAAATCTAGTTAGTTTAAAATGTTGTTCCACTTTTCTATTTTCTTGTTGATATTCTGCCTAGTTGTTCTATAGATTATTAAAAGTTGGGCATTAAAGTCTGTAGAATATTATTATATTGTATCATGTATTATATTACTGCTGAATTATCTATTTATTCTCACCAATAGAAATTTTACACATTCTCAAATATATTACAATTTCCAAAAATCTCAAAATGTCCATCTACTTTGAATTAACAGTAGTTATTATACCTGTTGTTAACTGTTTTTTAAAAAAATCAGTAAAGAAGCAGGATTTAAAATGGTTTTACAACAGTGTTTTAACATAATGGGTTTCATATACCTACATATATAATAATTTATGCATAAGGTAACAAGGTTAAACAGGACTGGAACCTTGAACACAATTGAGGATGGGAGAGTTAAGGAAGACTGTGGGTGTGGACTGGCACCAGGAAGCAATAATGATTAGTCAAATTTGAGAAGGAAGCAGAAGGAAAGAAATTTGCTACAAGGGAGGTCCTCACTTCAATGAGCATGAGAAGTGCCAAAACACAGTTTTCTAACATGAAACAGTAGATAGAAAAATATAACAAAGAAGGATACAATGGCTTTTACATGTGGAAACATTCTGTGAGTGGTTATGACATTATGATATTAAATTAGGAAATATAGCAATTTTATACCATGTATCTCAGCAATAAAGTGCATATAGGATCTTAATAATATAAAGACTAATTCTTGTTTCTGAACTTTTTTTATAAGCAAAATGTCAGAGATTAAAATTACATTTAGAAAACAAAGTGTAAATGCCATTGACCTCCGTGGAAGTAAAGCTAGAGATGACAGAAGATGGAAGATAAGAATTTCCAAATTCATCAAACTAAGGTTTGTGAAACCAAAACTTAAAACTGAAAATAACAAAAGTAATCAATAGATAAAATAAAAGAATCAAAAAGAGAAAGCCAACAATCATTAAACAAAAGGAAAGAGATAGTATACGAAGTGCAAATGAACTAAATTCCAATTCATTATAAGGAAGTCAGTGGGCAAAATCTAAATCTGTAAGACAAGATATAGAAGTTTAAATGTTGTATTTAAATACATAGTGGCAGATTTATAGATTCAGGTAGGATGAGCTTTTTCTGACCCAAGGAATGTTGATATAAAACCTAAAAGGAAGGAACAGAACAGCTATTTGATGACTCTGAGAGTAAATAGCAGGAAGATTGGAGAAGAAACTAGAATTTTAAGTACCACTGAACTGGCCATAAGTTTACTATTATTTTCTTTTCAGTATCCACCAGTCTGGACGCTGCCTGAAACCCAGAAGTGGGCCTCCACACAAAGAGAGCTTCAGATGCCCTGTAGTTCTGACATGAGGAGTAGAAAAGGAGATTCCAATGCTCAGAAATAACAGAATAATCTGATTTTTTTCTTATTTCTTTTCTTTCTCCCCTCTTCTTGCACATTCCAGATCACAGCAGCTCAAATACACCTAACAATACTATGAATGTGAATTTTTTTGATTGGAGGAGTTGAGTTGTGATCATAAAAAGGTGGGATGAATCCATGATGCTTTTTTCCTTCCTCTATTGTTCTGAAACTTTACCTTGGATGGAGGAGAGGTTGCAAGAATTATGCATCAGAGCAGGGTAAGTAAAGCCCAGTTTTCCGGCTACAAGAAGATTAAGAGAGCCCTAGGAAGTTAGAAATACCAGGAAGATTGTAAAGGGAAGAAAGCAACCTTATAAAATTGTTTATGAATTTCTGGTCTAACTTCTAGGCAAAGCATTCATACATCTGCCCCTCAACAGCATACCAAAGACTTTGAGATCTCACCTACAATATCTAACTATAGGATAGAATACTAGGCAGAGCCCAAACTGGTCACTGAATGTTGCACTGTGAAACAGATCCAATAGTAAAGACTTTGGTAATTTAATTAACATTAAAACTACAATCCACAGAAAATTGGATAGAATTTGCAACCTAAATGTAACCAGGTTGATTACTTGCTAAAACAAATAAATATAAATAAAAATTCTCCATAGGATTCAAACAACACACAGAATTTCATAAAATAATATTCAAAATGTCCAGAATAAAACCCCAAATGGCTTGATACTTGAGGAACTAGGAAAAATTCAAGTCACAAGGAAAAAGACATTTAATAGACCCTAACACCAAGATGTTCTAATTATCTGACCAAGTCATTAAAATGCTCTAAGAGAAAAAAGAAATATAGAAAAAAAATTAAAAAGGAAATAAAATGCTCTAAGAGGTATGCTGAATGAATGCTGAAAAATATTTAAAGGGAAAAGTCTCAGCATGGGCAGAAAACCTAAAGAAACAATTATCCAAAGAGCCAAGAGGCACATGAAAAAAGGCTCAAGATAACTAATTATCAGAGAAATGTAAATCAAAATTGCAATGAGATATCACTGCATTCCAGTCAGAATGGCCATCATTCAAAAGTCCACAAATGATAAATGTTGGAGAGGGTATGGAGAAAAGGAAACCTCCCTACACTGTTGTTGGGAATGTAATTTGGTGCAGCCATGGGAAACTGTATGGAGAGCCCTTAAAAAAACTAAAAATAGACTTATCAGCAATCCCATTCCTGGACCTATCTGGACCTATCCCTAATTAGGGAACTCTAATTCAAAAAGATCCATGCACTTCAGTGTTCATAGCAGTACTATTTAGAATAGCCAAGACATGGAAACAACCTAAATGTCCATCAAGAGAGGACTAGATAAAGAAGTTGTGGTATATATACATGCAATGGAATACTACTCAGCCATTAAAAGAATGAAATAATGCAGTTTGCTACAACATGGATGGACCTGGAGATCTTCATTCTAAGTGAACTAAGCCAGAAAGAGAAAAAAAAAAAACCATATGATATCACTTATATGTGGAATCTTTTAAAAAAAGACATAAATGAACTTATTTACAAAACAGAAACAGACTTACAGACATAGAGAACAAACTCATGGTTACTTGGGAGAGAAGTGGGGTGGGAAGGGATAAATCAAGAGATTTGCAGATACTAACAGCTATATATAAAATAGATAAACAACAAGTTTATACTGTATAGCACAGGGAACTATATTCAATACCTTCTAGCAATCTATAAAGAAAAATAACATGAAAATTAATATATGTATGTATATGTATGACTGTACACCAGAACTTAATACAACATTGTAAACTGCCTATTATAAAGAGGTCACTAAAGAAGCACACACCAAAACCAAAAAGGAATACAAATTTCCATGTATAAGATGAAAAATATATTCCATTGAATGGAAATTCTGGAACTGAAAATTTCAACAACTAAAATAAACATGCTGGGTATGTTCAATAGTGGAACAGAGATGACAAAGAAAAGAGTCAGTAAACCAGAAGGTAGATCAACAGAAATTATTCACTTCAAACATCAGAGGGAAAAGGACTGAAAAAAAAAAAGTGACATGAGTATTAGGGGTCTGTGGAACAGTAACAAATATCCTAATATTTGTGTCAACAGTCCCAGAAGGTGAGTAAAAAAAAAGTATAGTGCAGAAAAAAATTTAAGAAATAATGGCTGAATATTTCTCCAATTTAACAAAAGACATAAACTCACAAGAAACTCAGTGAACCACAATAAAGGTAAACCCCAAGAAATCCATGTTAAACACAGCATGATAAAATTACTGAATGATAAAGACAAAAATATCTTGAGAATAGCAAGAGAAAAAAACAGAGGAAATAATTATTTGAATGAGGGTAAATTTGTAATCACATATGAAAACCATAAAGAAGTGGTGCAACATTTTTCAAGGACTGAAAGCAAAGAACTGTCAATCTGGAATTCTATAATCAGCAAAAACTATCTTTCAGGAATAAGATAAAATAAAACTGTTCACAGATAGAAAATTAAGAGAATGTGTTGCCAGCAGATCTGCTCTAAAAGAATTGCTACCGTTAAGTACCTTCGATAGATGTGAAATTAGAGGGAAACTTGGAATATAAAGGATGAAGGAAGAGCAATAGAAAGAGTATATCTCTAGATAAATATAATAGACTACTTTTCTCCCTTTCAGTTCTTTAAAATATGCTGGCTGATTAAAAGCAAATACTATAACATTGTCAATGAGATTTCAATGTACGTATATGTAATACTTCAGATAACTACCACATACAAGGGGGAGGAGAAATGGTGTTTTTTGTTTTGTTTTTTTGTTTTGTGGGGAGGTAATTAGATTTATTTATTTACTTATTAATTTTAATGGAGATACTGGGGATTGAACCCAGGACCATGTGCATGCTAAGCATGTGCTCTACCATGGAGCTATACCCTCCCCTGAGAAATGGACCTGTATATTGGTAAGGTCTATACATCCCACTTGAAGCTGTAAAACACTAACTCTAGATTTTTTAAGTTTAATATGTTTATCTTAATCCCCAGGACACTCACTAAGACAAACAAAAAGACAAGCAAAACAAATCAAAACTATACAGAGAGATATATTTAAATTCCAAGAGATAAATAAAAATAGAACACTAAAAAAAAAATTTGAATATACCAAAAGAGGGCAGGAAAGAGGAAAAAACAAAATGGAAAACATAGGTAATAAACAGAAATCAAATACAAAATGTTAAACTAAATCTAAACATATCAATAATTACATTAAACATAAATGGTCTAAAAACACCAATTAAGAGACAGAGATTGTTAGAATGGATAAACAAAAACTATATGCTGTCTATAATGGTAATGATACAGGTATGTTAAAAAGTAAAGAATGGAAGAATATTTACCCTGCAAACACTAAACTAACACTGGAATAGTTACATTAATATCAAAGTAAACTTCAGAGCAAAGAAAATTACCAGAGGCAAGGAGGAACATTACATAATGATAAAAGAGACAATTCCCCCAAAAGATATAACAATTATAAATGTGTAAAGCCTAAAATAAATACATAAAGCAAAAGCTAGCAGATATGAAAGGATTAATGAATAAACCCACAGTCTTAGCTGGAGACTTCAACATTCTGTTAGTAATGGATAGAACTAATAGAAAGAAAATGAGCAAGAATATAAAAGAACTGAAAAAACCATCAAGCAAATGGAGCTAATTGACATTTACATAATTAAACACAGTAACAGCAGAATATACATTTCAGGGGGAAGAAGAAAATATTTTGAACTGAGCAAAAATGAAAATATAATATATAAAATGTATGGAATGTAAAGGAGTAAAGTAGTGCTATCAGAAAAATTTATAGAAGTAAGTGTTTATGTTGGAAAAGAAGAAAAGCTTCAAATAAATAATTTAAGCTTCCATTTTAATACTCTAGGGAAAAAAGAGCAAGCCAAAGGAAGACAATAATAAAAGTAAGACCAGAAATCAATGAACTTTAAAACAGGAAAATAGTTGAGAATATCAATAAAACCAAAAGCCAGTTCTTTAGAATATAAACCTCTAGAAAGACTGACAAAGGTAAACGGAGAGAAGACACTAGTTATTAATGTCAGAAATTAAAAAAAGAGGTCTCATTACAGATCCTGCAGACATTAAAAATAATAATAAAATATATGAACAACTTTATGCTCATAATTTTGACCATGTGAACAAAATGACTATTAACAGTGGGGAGAGGGAAGGGAGAAGGGCAGGATAGGGTAGGGTAGGGGATTAAGAGGTACAAACTACTATGTATAAAATAAATGAGCTACAAGCACAGGGAATATATCCAAAATTTTATAATAACTATAAATGGAATATAAACTTAAAAAATTGTGAATCCCTGTTATACACCTGAAATGTACATAATACTGTTTAACTATACTTCAATAAGTAATATATTTTAAAATGGACCAATTCCTTAAAAACCACAAATTACCAAAACTCACCCAGATTAAATAAGTAACCTCTATAAAACAAATTGACTTTGCAGTTCAGACCTTTCTGAAAAAGTCATGTCCAGGTCTGGATAGTTTCCCTGACAAATTGTATAATATCTCTAAAGAAGAAATAGCACCAATGCTAGACAATCAATCACATCCAGAAAATGGGAGAGGAGTGAAGACTTCCAAACTCATTTTGTATAAGCCCGAAGTTGTCCTTGGGAAGAGGGACAGGGCAAGAAATATTTTTTTTTCATTTTAAGCCTTTGGGGGTGGGTTTGATTTTTCATCATGTATATGCATTCCTTTAATTATAATTGTAATGAAATTTAAGCATCTTGATTGCAGGTCTCAGTTACCCAGCACAGTGCTCCCAGTTGTACCTCTATCTGTGGACTCTACCTCTGAAAGTCAGGTGACTTGGCTGGCATCTTTCCCTCTAAAATACATTTTTTCCTAGTGACTTCAGAGCAGTCCCAGAGGACTTTCAATCTCAGGGCATCTGGCCTGCCTCATCTCAGGTCTTTTGTTGCTAATTTCTCCTTAATCTACCCAAATGGGATGAGTTCTGAGTTTCATTTTCTCCACAGTCAGCCTCAGGAGGAAAATCGATGAGGTTCTTAGAAAAGAATGCACATTGAGGAAATCCCCTTTGAGTTGACCGTGTCCATGAACTTCAGCTGTTTGTGGTTTCATATTTGCCAAGCACCCAGAGTGTAACAGGGGACTCTTAGGGAGAGAGCACGGGGGCCAGGTACTCATGGGATGTCATGACACCATGGATTGTGAAACCGCACTGTTTGAGTGTTTGACTGACATTAGGCAAACATCCATTTGGGGTGGGTGATAGGGCCTGCAGTGTGGCCCATGTGGGAGAATCGTGATGACATGAGGGCAGGATAGAGTCAAAGTTTCAGAAACATAAAATAATCCCATGGTCCTTGCATAACCTCAGACGGAGCCCAGGAAAAATGAGCCAGAACCACAGAGAATGGACCTTGGAGTCTTAAAGAAGAATGGGTTGGCAAAGTCCTGGTCTTTGTCAAGAACAAGATGTTAAAAAATAACCAAAAACACTGTGAGCTATTTGAGTTCATGTCAGTTGTCTCTGGATGGATCTGTCTTATTTCTCCTTAGCCCTACTGCAGAAGTTTCCAGAACTTTTGGGACGCTTGAAATTGTTGACTCTTTTTCGGACTTTTTAAAATTTGTAGTGATAGTAGCAGGGAGGTCTGGTTGGTTTCATATCTGGCATCTGATTTTTCCCACATTTGGTCCAAAGTCAACTGTTGAGCATTACCTGAAACACCTCAGGCATCCCTCTGTGAAAATTCAACATTCGCTACCCCCACAGACAGCCCAGTGGAGAAGCTGTGACATGACTGGATAGAACCCCTCTCATGGGGTCGGCTGTGACCCCCTGCCCCTTCTGCTCACTGAGCATTTAGAAGGGGCAGCACAGGGCAGCAACGGGAGGGCAAAGCTTCTCTCTGAAAAATCTTTCTTGCCCAAACCTTGCGGTGGATACAAGTATAATCAAATTCAAGAGTAGATGGACACTGACAGAGCAGCAAAGATCCACAGAGCCTAGCACCCACTTCTTCCTGAAGCATAGATGGGTGGGAACATAGAAAACAAACAATTATAATAGCAAAGGCATATGTAACACTTACTATGTGCCAGGCACTATTCTGAGGGTGTTATATATGTTAACTTATGGCCTTTGTAACTCTCACAACAATACTGTGAGTTGTTATTATCACCATCTGCTAGACAAGGGGGCTAAGGAACAAGTTACTTATAAGGGCAAGTAACTTGATGGTGTGGTCACACAGCCAGTAAGTGGCAGAGCCAGGATTTAAACCTGGGTGGGCTGGCCCGATTCTGTGTGTGCAAATCCTGGTCTAAACTTCCTCTCTCCTTCCACGAAGCAGTGTGCATTGAGATGGGCCAAGGCCCCTCTCAGCTAATACCATGGTCCCTCTGTTGGATGGAATTATCCCATGTCTCAACCTAAGCAATGCAGTGGTTTTCAGCGAGCAATGCTCTTTTTCAATTATGTGTCTCTAGTGATGATCAGGAATATAGGTAAAACTGTTTCTCAAATAACATTTAGGGCCTTTATTTCATCCTGAAGACTCTGAAACATGCTTTTGGGTCTTTGCATCTGGAGGTGGGGCTGGGAGTAGGAAGCCCAAGACAGCAGGGCCTAAGTGGTTGGAGAAGCTCCAGTCGTGTGTAACTCAGGGGAAATATGAATGGCTGAGTTGACATACAGGGGCAAAAGAGCAGCAAAAGCCAAATCTACAACAGAAACACACGTGCATAGAGCTGGAGTAGCCAGAAGGAAGAACAGGCTGACAGTAAACCCAGTAAACTCAGAAATCCAGAGAACAGGAGAAGTGAGGTACAGACAGATGAAGTGTGTGGTTCCCAATGTGTTACGTCTGTTCCAGCTTGGACACAGAGCATTTCTAAGGGCAGATTTCTTAGCATTTTATGGTAGGCTGGACTTGACCACACCACACAGGGACAAAATTAAAATGCTTCCTCCTTCCACATAATGTTCTATAGTTTTTGTTTCTCACTCATTTGGTGCTCCCCTGTGTCTGAGTCTCTCTGTCTCTCCCTTACACTCACCACATGCATTTTTCAGTTCACCCCAAGAATTTTCATTTCATGATGCTATCATCATTGATCAATGCATGGCCTGCTTATATTCATATATTTAGGTATTCACTTAGTAAATACATATATATATTATATACATATAATGTATTTTTAAAAATTTTAATGGAAGTACTGGGGATTAAACCCCACACATTGTGCATGATTAGCACTACCCCTGAGCTATTCCCCTCCCTTCTAGCAATATATTGTTGATAGTGTAATAATCACCCATGAGCTACTATACAACAAAAAACTAGAGCTTTGCCCATAACTTACACTATGGTCCTTCCCATCCTTTCACCCACCTAATTCTGACTTCTGTGGATTCTGAGCACTTTGTCTTTGTGGATAGTTTCCTCTATTTAAAATATATATGTATGTAAAATGTGTGTGTGTGTGTGGGTGCATGCGCACACGTATACTTAACTGCATTGCTATAAAGATGAGTAAAATCCAGGCTGGATTCATTATTATATATTTATTATTATATTGATTTTTCTTCTGTTTTTAAAAGGAATTAAAAATAAAACATTTTGGGGGAGGATATAGCTCAACTGATAGAGCACATGCTTAGCGCGGACAAGGTCCTGGGTTCAATCTCAAGTACTTTCTCCAAGAATAAATAAATAAATAAACCTAATTACCCCCAAAACAAATACAAAAAACAAAAAATTAAAAAATAAAACATTTCTGGGGGCCCCCAACATTATCATGGGCCTTATGCACTATTGTGCCTACTGTACTTAACAAATGGATCATTGGCCCTGTACCCAGGCAAGTTAACCATCTTTCTGAATATGGTGTTAATCAACCCTTTGCCTTCCTTTTAATATGACTTAATTTACCTATATGAATGTATGTGTGTATACAAATTGTTGTGTACAAAAAGAGTATGTGGATTATCCAACATGTAAAGTTTGAAGGTTGTCACTTCCATCTTTACAACAAGAAAAAGTGGAAGAAATTAAAAACCAACAAATTAAAAAGCCCCCCAAAATTCTCTCCTGGGTCTGGCTGAGGGAGGAAAAGAGTAATCATTAAGAAATATGCCTATCAACTGCAAAAATAAGTTTAAAACAGCAATAAACACTCATCTTCATTAATTACTGTAAATGCTAATGGACTAAATGCTCCAGTCAAAAGACATAGAATGGCAGAGTGGACAATAAAGCAAGAACCGTCAAAATGCTGCAGAGAAGAGACCCACTTTAGGGAGAAGGACACATATAGATTGAGAGTGAAAAGATGGAAAAGGATATTCCATGCAACTAGAAAAGCCAAAAAAGCAGGCATAGCAGTACTGATTTCAGACAAAATAGACTTCAAAACACGGGCCATAAAGAAAGATAAAGAAGGACAATTTATAATGATTAAAGGAGTAATACAAGATGAGGATATTACAATAATTAATATATATACACCCAACATAGGAGCACCTAAGTACATAAAACAACTACTAACAGAGATAAAGGGGGAAATTGATGGGAATTCAGAATATATAAGCAGCTCATATGAACTTAATAAGAAAAAACAAACAATCCAATCCAAAAATGGGCAGAAGACCTAAACAAGCAATTTTCCAAGGAAGAAATACAAATGATCAACAGGCGCATGAAAAAATGCTCAGTATCACTAATTATCAGAAATGCAAATCAAAACTACAATGAGGTATCATCTCACACCAGTCAGAATGGCCATTATTCAAAAATCCACAAACAACAAATGCTGGAGAGGCTGTGGAGAAAAGGGAACCCTCCTTAACTGCTGGTGGGAATGCAGTTTGGTGCAGCCACTGTGGAAAACAGTATGGAGATTCCTCAAAAGACTAAAAATAGACTTACCATATGACTCAGGAATCCCACTCCTGGGCATATATCCAGAAGGAACCCTACTTCGAAAATACACCTGCACCCCAATGTTCATAGCAGCACTATTTACAATAGCCAAGACATGGAAACAGCCTAAATGTCCATCAACAGATGACTGGATAAAGAAGTAGTGGTATATTTATACAATGGAATACTATTCAGCCATAAAAACGGACAACATAACCACTTGCAGCAACATGGATGTTCCTGGAGAATGTCATTCTAAGTGAAGTAAGCCAGAAAGAGAAAGAAAAATACCATATGAGATTGCTCATGTGCGGAATCTAAAAAAAAAAAAAAAAAAAAAAAAAAGAACATAAATACAAAACAGAAACAGACTCACAGACATAGAATACAAACTTGTGGTTGCCAGGGAGATGGGGGTGGGAAGGGACTGGGATTTCAAAATGTAGAATAGATAAACAAGATTATACTGTATAGCACAGGGAAATACACACAGGATCTTGTGGTGGCTCACAGCGAAAGAGAATGTGACAATGAATGTATGTATGTTCAGGTATAACTGAAAAAATGTGCTCTACACTGGAATTTGACACAACATTGTAAAATGACTGTAACTCAACAAAAAAAAATTAAAAACAAAAAGGAATATGCCTAGAAACAAAGGTCATAAAGAGAGATAAAGAAGGACATTATTTAATGATCAAAGGAGCAATACAAGATGAAGATATTACACTTGTTAACATATATGCCCCAAATATAGGAGCACCTAAATATATAAAACAAATACTAACAGACATAAAGGGAGAAATTGATGGGAATACAATAATAGTAGGAGATTTTAATGCCCCACTAACATCATTGTACAGGTATTCCAGACAGAAAATCAATATGGCAATGGAGATACTATATGACACAACAGAACAGTTGGACTTTGTTGATAGTTTTAAGACATTACATGCATCAAAAACAGAATATATATTCTTTTCAAGTGCTCATTGAACATTCTCTGGATAGACCACACGCTTGGGCGAAAAGAAGCCTCAACAAATTTAAGAGGATAGCTAGTTATCAGAGAAATACAAATCAAAACTACAATGAGATATCACCTCAGACCAGTCAGAATGGCCATCATTCAAAAGTAAAAGGGAATCCTTCTACACTGCTGGTGGGAATGTAGTTTGGTGCAGTCATTGATGTTCCGTAAATGAGTATCAGTCTAATGCTTACACCACTTATCTGCTACATAGGGAGGGACATCTCTTTAGAAAGGAAGTAAACACTTCTTATAAGTATGGGGAGGCCCAGGGCATACTTGTGACAAGTTTTTGGTGGTGAGAAGTTGGAGTAGATGATTTAAAGAATTCTGGTGATTTTTCAGTGTTGTAGAAGGAGTGTTAATGGCATAGATAATAAGATACAGCTGACTGTTGGTGGGACTGCAGTGTGATGCAGCCATTGTGCAATACAGTATGGAGATTCCTCAAAAGACTAAAAATAGCCTTACCATACGATCCAGCAACCCCATTCCTGGGCATATATCCAGAGGGAACCCTAATTCAAAAAGACACCTGCACCCCAATGTTCATAGCAGCACTACTTACAATAGCCAAGACACAGAAACAGCCTAAATGTCCATTGGCAGGTGACTGGATAAAGAAGTTCTGGTATATTTACACAATGAAATACTATACAACCATAAAAATAATAAAATAATGCCATTTGCAGCAACATGGATGGCCCTGGAGAATGTCATTCTAAGTGAAGTAAGCCAGAAAGAGAAGAAAAATACCATATGATATCACTTATATGTGGAATCTAAAAAAAAAAAAAAGTCAAACAAACTTATTTTCAGAATAGAAACAGACTCACAGACATAGAAAACAAACTTATGGTTACCAGCGAAGAAGAGGGTGGGAAGGCATAAATTAAGAGATTGAGATTTACAGACACTAATTACTATATATGAAGTAGATAAACAAGTTTTTACTGTATAGCACAGGAAACTATATTCAATATCTTGTAGTAACTTATGGTAAAAAAAATATGAAAATAAATATATGTATGTTCCTATATGACTGAAGTATTGTGCTGTACACCAAAAATTGACACAACATTGTAAACTGACTATACTTCAATAAAAATATAAAAATTAGAAAAGATAATAAAAAAAAAATAAGTGGAGAGTTCTCCAAAGCCAAAATCTACTCTCCAGTGTAAAAGACTTTATCAGAGCCTTACGCTACCTGGGAGAAAGACACTCCAGCTCCTTTTAGCCTTTCTGTCTCACTTAAGTAAGCTTTAAAAAAAAAAACCCAAAACAAACCAAAAAGCCCAAAACCACACCTGTGACAGTCAACAGGCCAGTGACACAGATTCACAAAAGACTGAGATTTGATCTTAAGATTATAGAATACTTCCTGCCCTCCCCTTTCCCCAACACAAATACCTTACTAATGGGGCTCCAATATAAAAACAGAGGATTACAGTTGAAAGAAGTGCAAGGAACAGACTGTAGCTGAAGAGGAGTTCTTAGAGAAGTCCAAAGTCGGCAAGAAAGAGAAAAGCAGAAAACGAAAGGATTTAGACATCTCTGACACCTATAACTGTAGCAAACATTAGACACAACTCAACTCCTAGCCAGATTAACATAAAATCTTACACTAAAGGCCTCTTTAACTCAGTTCTTATTATCCAATATAACATAGCTAGCTTTCAATAAAAAAAAAAAAATACAAGGAATGCTAAAAGGCAAGAAAAAACACAGTCCAAAGTGATAAAGCAATAATCAGAACCAGAATCAGATGTGACACGGACATATTACCAGACAGAGAATTTAAAATAACTATGATTAATATATGAAGGGCTCTAATGGAAAAAGTCAAGAACAGATGGAAATTCTAAGGAATAATAAAAAGAAAGCACTAGATATATAAAACATAGTAATGAAATTGAAGAATATTTTTGATGGGCTCATCAGAGACCGAATACAGCTGAAGACAGAATCAGTGACTTTGAAGACTGGTCAATCAGAACTTCCTACATTGAAATGCCAAGACAAAATACGATGACCAAAAACAGAACAGGATATCCAAGGCCTGTAGGATAATTTCAGAAGGTATAATCCATGAATACTAGAATACTAAAAGGAAAACAGAGAATGGAGCAGAGAAAATATTCAAAGTAATAATGGCTGAGGATTTTCCAAAATTTGACAGGCAACAAAGCACAATTCTCATTAATTTAAGAATTAAAACATTTTGGCTGGGCTCCTCCTTCTTGGACTGTATCTTTGAAAAAGCGAATTTCCCATTGGCAAAAGCATGGTGTCTCTTGGGGCCTGATCTATGTATGATCTCCCAGAACACAGAAACATGACAGGCGAAATCAAACACTGCTGGTGTTTTCTCAACTTGGAGAAGAAACAAAACTATGTCAATGAACAGAACATCCTTAATTTGACATAGTTAGCCTATGAATTTTTCTAAAAGGATTTTTTCCTTATCTAATGATACTTGCTTGCCTGCATTCTTATGTATGTTGGTATATGATTTCACCCAGGGAACCATATCATGGTAGTAAGTCCAGGTTTGATGAATCAATATTTTTTTGTGTTACTGAAAATGCACTCTTTAGTATACAGTTATCTAAACCAGTTTGAAAATAATTTATGGTAGATGAGTATGAGTGATTAAGAATTTTTTTTTTTTTTGATCTTAGTTCTTAGTAGATTCTTAAGTACCTTTTCCCTTTAGGAAAAAGCATATATTCTAGTCCCTGGGTGAATCTGTATAATGATGGAAGTCTGATGGGTTAACACTATTTTCTTATAAACTCCCCTTTCCTCTAAGGGCATTTGAGGAAATCTGCGAACAAATTCCTAGGCTCAGGCTTGTGACTGACAAGACTGCTTGGACCATGACACCCAGCGTCTGGTCCAGGGGCTTCCCATGAGGATTTTCTTCCAGCCCATTGTTGAGGACAAGTGGAAACTTCTCTGCTTTGCCCATTATCTTTTGCATCACTTTATTCCTGAGGGTCTCTGGTTCATTTTGATCACCTTGGGAAGTACTCTGGGAAAATTAAAACTGTGTATGTAAATTAGAAATTTCTCATCACAAGAAACATATTGAATCCTACATTCCTGGTTAATTGATAGAAACTGGTGCAAATGTTGCTGTGGTCTTGGCAAGTGTCTCTCAGTAAAACTTGTGACTGTGTTTTTACCACGTATGAATGACAAATGTTATCAAAACAGTGAGTGGCTTTTATTACCAGGGATTGTGAATAAAACATTTTCTGAGGAGACCTATTCTCTTATATGATTTGCATTTCAAATTCCCCACTTCTCAGGTCTAAGGACCTGCAAAGTGCCCATAAATTAACTACATTCATAGCAAACATCAAGCATCCAGGGTGTGTAAATGAGGTCTAAAAAAGTTCCATCCCTGCCCCTTTGATGGTCCCAATCAGGTGGATAAACTGGGCCATAGTCAAGGAGAGAGTCCAAGGGGTACATGAAACTGACATCTTTTAAATAAGCATTTCATGGATAGAGAAATCCACTAGGCATCATTAATGTGGGTTGGGTTAATTTAGGGCAGCACATGTGACATGGAAGGCCAAGGCTTGAGGGAGCAGCATGGTGTCCCTGTAAGAGAGAATAGATTGAACAGGGTTTGTAGGTAAAAATGAAAGCCTTTGCAAACAGTTGCGAGTTTACCTATTGGTTGCATACCAGAGGAAAAACCCTGCCAGCTTTTCCTAGTATTTTAGGCCTACCTCATCTAGAGCCTGGACACAAGCCATGGGACACAGTGAGTCACCTGCTGAATTCATTAATTCAGGCAATCACTTTGGAGCACATAGTGCCCTATGTAGTCTCGTCTTGCTTTGTCCTCTGCCATAGGGACTTAGATGTGTATTTATCAGCCATCAGATTGTAAGCAGCCAGAAGGCAAACCTGGTTCTCACTCATCCACACTGGCCTTCAGGGAATGCTAGGTTAATTGTAATGAACTAACTTTTCCTCCTGTGAAGTTCTGATTAGTGGTGCTAGGGCATGAATATTTGTACACCTCAAAATTTGTATGTTGGAGCCTAATCCCCAATGTGATGATATTTGGAGTGGAGCCTTTGGCAAGTAATCAGATCATGAAGATGGAGCCCTTGTGAATGGGATTAGTGCCTTTATAAGAAGAGGCATGAGGAAGATGAAGTCTCTCTCAGCCATGTGAAGATGAACAACTGCAAACCAGGAAGTGGCTTCACCAGACACCAGATTTGCAGGCTCCTAAATCTTGAACTTCTAGGCTCCAGATCCATGAGAAATGAATGCTTGTTGTTTAAGCCACCCAGTCTATGGTTTCTATGATAGCAGCCCAAATGAAATAAGACAAATGCAGAGTCATTGCTCTTACACAATGACTTACAAAGGAACACTGACATTTTTGAGCATCACCATGTGAAAGACCTGGACTGATATATACATATTATATATTAGCTGCCTTTGAATTCCATATGCATATAAATGTCATATATCTATATCTACATGGCATTTATAGTCAAATTCTGAGTAGTGTGGCTAAAGTTCACTGACTTGGTTGATTGACAAACATGAATTAATTGTGACTCTTGAGTGGATTAGAACAGCACCTTCCTTCTGTTTTGGCCACTGAATACTCGCAGCATTGGTTAGGAGTAAACAAAAAACTTAAACAAAGCTGTAACCTGAAAAGATGAGTTATTTCATTGGTTTGCATGCATTTTTAGTAGTGACTAATCTTTTAAATTAAAATTTCAGTCGAACTCTCATTACAATCACAAGAGCTAATATTTTTTGCACACAACTACATGCCAAGGGTATTATAATAAGCCTCTTTATTAATTAACTAATTTACTTTTTACAAAAACTCCATGAAATTGAGTACTCTTGTCATTCCCAACTTATAGCTGAGGAAATTGAGGCAAAGAGAAGTGATCTGGCTTGCCCTAAGACATACAGGAAGTCTGCCTGTCACAGAGCCATGATTCAAATGTAGGCAGTCTGACTCCTGAGCCTGCATTAATCATTACACACCACTCTACACCTATTGTACACCAATGTGTATCAGTCAGGGTTCTACAGGGAAACAAAGCCAATAAGATGCATGTGTGGGGGTGTGGGGCTGTATAAAGAGATTTTATTATAAGGAATTTGCTCATGTGATTATGGAGTCTAGTAAGTCCAAATCTGCAGAGTGGGCCAGCAGGCTAAAGACCCAGGAGTGGAATTTTCAGAGCCAACTTTGGATTTCATTGATTTTCTCTAATTTTCTATTCTCTATTTCATTTATTTCCATTATAATCTTCATTATTTTCTCCTTTCTTCTTTCTTTGGACTTTATTTACTTTTTTTTATCTCTCTAATTTCTTAAAGTGAAAGTTTTGGTTATTGAGTTGAGATGTCTTCTTTTGTAATACAGGTATTCACATGTAAACATTTTCCTCTAAGATTTGATTCAGCTTCATCCAATAGGTTTGATACATTGTGTTTTTTTTACAATTCATTTCAAAGTATTGTAATTCCTTTATTAACCCATTTGTTATTTAGGAGTGTGTTGTTTAATTTCCACATTATTGTGAATTTCCTAAATTTCCTTCTATTGTTGATTTCCAATTTTGTTCCACTGTGATTATGGAACATACTTTGCATGATTTCATCCTTTAACATTTACTAAGGCCATTTTATGGCCTAACATATCGTCTATTCTGGAGAATGTTTCATGCACACTTGTAAGAGTTTGTGCTTTACAATTTCTGGGTAGAGTATAGATAGCTGTTAGGTCTAGCTGGTTTATTGCATTGTTCAGGTCTTTTATTCCCTTCTTAATTTTCTGTCTTTTTGTTCTATTTATTATTGAAAGTGGAGTGTTGGAATCTCTAACTATTCATGCTGAATTGTCTATTTCTCCAGTCACATCTTTCAAGTTTTGCTTCTAGTTTTTGGGGGCTCTGTTGTTAGGTGCACCTATGTTTATGTCTTCTTAATGGATAGACAATTTTACCATTATAAAATATCCTTCTTTATCTCTATAATAATTTTTCTCTTAAAGTCTATTTTGTCTGTTGTTAGCATAGGCACTCTAGCTCTCTTGTTGTTACTATTTGCATGCCGTATCTCTTCCTGTCTTTTAGTGTTCAATCTCTTTTTGTCTTTGAACTTAAAGCATATCCCTTCTAGACAGTATAGTTGGATTATTTTTTTAAATATTTCATTTTTTTAGATCAGTTTTAGGTTCACATCAAAATTGAGAGGAAGGTTTAGAGTTTTCCCAAATGCCCCATGCAGAGCCTCCTGCATTAACAACATCCTTCACCAGGGTGGTACATTTGTTACAACTGATAAACCTACACTGACATATCATAAACACTCAAAGTCTATAGTTTAAATTAGTGTTCACTCTTGGTGTTGTACATTCTATGAGTTTATAAAATGTATAATGATGATTACATTTTTTAAAAGTCCATTTTGTTAATCTCTGCCTTTTAATTGCATTGCTCAAACCATTTATGTTTAATGTAATTCCTGATAAATTAAGATTTATGTTGGGTATTTTTCTAGTTGTGTTTTATGTCTTATTTTGTTTGTTTTTCTATTTCTTCATTATTGTATCTTTTTGTGTTAAATAGGTATTTTCTTGGATATTACTTAAGTCTCTTTTTTATTTTACTGTATTTTGTTGAGTAATTCTCTCAGTGGATGTACTGGGGATTACAGTTTTAAAAATATATATTCTCTATTTCATTTACTTCCATTATAATCTTCATTATTTTCTCCTTTCTTCTTTCTTTGGACTTTATTTACTTTTTTATCTCTAATTTCTTAAAGTGGAAGTTTTGGTTATTGAGTTGAGATAGTTTAGATTTATACTAACAATTTCAATATACTAACAATTATACAAAAATAATCTTTCAGTATATCTCTGTTCTCTCATCTCTCCTTTGTGGTATTCTTGTCATACAAATTGTATCTGTATACATTGTATACATTATAAGCCCACAAACACAGTTTTATAATTATTGCTTTATGCATTTGTCTTTTGTGTCTGTATCCTTTGTTACCTGCAGAGACTGAAATCTTTACTCAGTTAACTCATTGGTCAGTTAAGGATTGGACATAGATTTCTTTAAGTGCCTTGAGTCATCCAAGTCTTTCACTCTTTGCCAAAGGACCGTGACTGCCTTCAGTGCTCCAGCATGTTATTATTCTGCCTTAGCCTTCATTTGTTGCTTGCATAGGACCCCAAGATCAGCAACAGGTGAGAGATTAGGTCCTTTCCAGGCCTTTCAGGTGGACATGCCTATAGCCCAGCCATTCACATGTTCTTCCAGATTCCCAGGAATGTAGGAACTGTCTGAGCTTTTCAAATTTCATGTCCCAGATTTTCTTTTTAAAATTTTTGCTTAGCCCTGTGTTTGCTCAACTCTTACCATTGCCTCAGTCATCTTGCATGTTAAACAACTGCAGCTGATTTTCAACAAATTACCTGGGGATAGGATTTTAGCTTACTGAGTAAGCTCTGAATCAGGTCACACAGAGATTAGTTCTGTTCTTAGGGCTTTTTCAGGGATTTGCCAGGTAGGTAAATAGTCACAGTTCTCTCTAGATGAGGCTTTTAGGGCAGCTCCCATTCTGCCCCCTCCATGTCTTCTAGGCTGCTGGTTTTCACATCTGCTGGTTTTCAAGGCTACGATGGAGCTGAGTAGAGGAGGTTGGGGACATGGCAAGTCAAAATGGCCCGGAGCTTGTTGTTCTTACTGGGATTCAGACATTTTTATTTAATAAGTGCTTCTTGAATAGTTTTAAGCTTTTGATTAATTTCTAGAGTTCTGAAAGAGTTAATTTTGACAATTTTTACCACTATTCTAATTGCTTTTACGGAGTAGTATATTTTAGGAGATATTTACTTCACCATCCTAGAAACAATTCCCATGAGGAATATTTTATAATATTTCCTTCTTTCTTAGGAAGAATCAAAATTGTAAATGCTATGTACTTAATAGTGAGGTTCAAAATACGTGAAGCAAAACTGAAAGAATTAAAGGAGTAATAAATAAGTTCACAATAATAGTAGGGTAGTTTCCAAAAGTGTACTTTCAGCAACTGACAATACAAGGAGACAAAATATTATTAGGATATTTTGAACAACTTGAAGAACACAATCAATACACTTGGTTTAATGTGTTTTCACAGAATACTACATCTAACGATTTTACAATACACATTCTTAAAGTGCACATGGAACATTCATCAAGAGAGGTCATATTCTGGGCAACAAGGATCAATACATTTATAAGAATTTAAATAATAAATATCTGATTACAAAATAAATTAGAAAAAAATTTGGAAAATCTCCAAATAGTTAATCATTAAACAGCACACTTCTAAATAACTCATGGGTTAATGAAGGAATCACAAAGGAAATCAGAAAGTGTTTTAACTTCTATCACAGTGGAAATACAACATATCAAATTCTGTGGGATGCAGCAAAAGCAGTAACTACAGTGGAATCTATAGCTTTAAGAATTTATCCTAGAAGAGAAGATAAATATAAAATCAATGATCAAAACTTCTACCTTAACAAACTAGAAAAGGAGTAGAAAAGTTCCCAAAATGTTGGAAGGAAATAATAAAGACCAGAAATCAATGAAATAAAAGTAAGTATATAACAGAGAAAATCAACAAAGTGAAAAATTAGTCCTTTGACAAGACTAATAAATTAGTAAACCTCTGGAAAGATTGATCTGATCTAGAAGAAAAAGAGAAAACACAAATTATCAATAACAAACACAATAAAAAGACTATTGTTATAAATTCTAAAACATCAAAAAGATAACAAGAGAACTTAATGAATAATATTATACCATTAAATTTGACAACTTTGAAGAAATGAAAAAATTCGAAGAAAAAATACAACTTAACAAAACTGACAAGAAATAAAATAGGAAATCTGAATACCCCTATATATATTAAGGGAATTGAATTCATTAGCAAAAAAAAAAAAAAAAAAAAAGAACTCACAAGGAAATCTTCAGGTCTAGATAGATTCATCAATAAATTCAATCAAAATTTTAAGAGAAAAATACCAATCTTACACAAATTCTAGAAAATGAATATAGAAACACTTCCCAAATTGTTGAGGCCAGTATAACCCTGATCCAAGACCAAACCAAGATTTTACAAGAAAGGGAAACTACAATGTCTCTTAAGAACATGGACACAACATTTTTAGCAAAAATGAACAAAATGAATCCAACAACATATAGAAAAGTTAGTCATTATGATCAAGTAAGGTTTATCCCAGGAATACAGATTGGTTTAATACTTAAAAATTAATCAGTAAAATTCACCACATTAATAGAAAAAAGAATACATATAATCATCCCAATATATGCAAGAAAAAGATTTGACAAATTTCAGTGCTCATAATTTAGACAATGGACTCTCAGCAAACTAGAGACACAAATGACCTTCCTCAATATGAAAAGGGGTTAATATGATACTTAACGATGAGATACGTCTGCTATCACCAGTTCTGTGTAACGCTGTTCAGGAGGACCTTTCAGTGCAATAAGGTGATTAAAAGATGTGTTTAGCCAAAAGAATGGAATGGGGAGGAAACTATAATAATCCATTGTTATTCATTGTGGGTCATAAATAGGTATTATTTACAAGCTAGATTCTCAGGTACAAACTTTTTGGAGGGAAATTTGGCAATATCTATCAAAATTTAAAATGCACTATCCTTTCACTTAGAAATTCCTTTTCTAAGGATTATTCCTAAAGATATACTTGGCACATGTATAAAATAATATTTATACAAGATTATCATTGCAGTCATTTTTTTTTAACTAGCAAATGTTTGGAAGCAACCTAAATATTCATCAACATGGGACTGGCAAAAAAAAATATTATGAGATATTCTGTGACTGTAAAAAGAAGAATAATAAGCACCTCAATATGTTCTGATATGGAAAAATTTGCAAGATAATTTTTATAGTTAAAAAACGTCCACTTGCAGAATTGTAAATAGATTCCAGCTCACTCCCCAGTGGGAGTGTACAACTATTTCAGTTTCAGTAAGGGTGGCTGAAAGACCATAAACATCAGGGTCCTTAGAGGTCCTTGCTAGGAACACTTACTCCCTATCAATTTCCATCTCCCCTGATGTATTGTGAGGCATACCAAGTATCTGAGAACAAATGAAAAAATGAAGGAATGCACATTTGCCATCGTTCTCATGTTGTTCCTTTTTCCACACTGATCTGAAATGCTTCACTGTTCATAGTCAACCAAGAACTAGGCCTTCTGTGCTTCAAAGCTCATAATGCTGTGTAAAGACAGTGTAAGCCATTGGCCAAAGGGCAAGATATAAATGCCTCAGTTTTACTTCTGGATCTGACTGTCATATGAAAATGCACGTGTCCTCCATGACATTTCTTCTTCTGTGCTTTGACTTAGGCATCTCCTCACTGGGTGAAAAGATACCCCAGGGAGAAAGTATAGAACCTACTGAGACATTTTCTTAGGACCCTGGGTGCAGAGTAATGGGCTAAAGATCATGATTCAGAAATGCCTTTTAAAGAAACAAATCACCACTTGCCAGTGTGCAGTACTGATTAATCCACAATTTCCATTTGATTTTGATTTCTTTGTTGCCTGGGGTTTTGTTGTAAAACATGAGCAGATTATCTCTTTGCATTGAAAACTCACCCAAATTAAACCAATTTCTGAACATATTTACTAGCACTAATTTTGGGCGAGATATTGTATTTCATACTGTGGGAATGTCAAGGTAAGTAAGAAAGACAGAGGGGCATTTCATAAAAACCTCCTAGCTGTGAAGAAGGCCATCACTTAAATGAGTGCCAGGTCTTCCATAGCAAGATTAGAGCTGCAAGGAAGGCACAGGCAGCCTTATCTGTTGAAGTTAAGAGAATGCTGGCTCAACTGAATGAGGAGCTCAGACGTTAGCGGATTATGTGAGGTCAGCCTTGAGGTCAGATGAGGCTTCAAGAGAGGAGCTGAGTGTGCGTTAGGAACAGCACCCAAAAGCATGATGTCAGGAAGTCATAAAGTGTGTTCAAGTTCTAAGTGTGTAGGGCAATTTAACAGATAAATAAGGCATGCCTGGGAGAGAAGTGGGAGACAAGGCTAACAGAATGGACAAGGTGTTAGAAGGAGAGTTCTGCCTTACATGGAGAAAAGTGTGATTAGATCTAGAACATTTGAAACTGGGGGAAAAGGCTTTTAGAGAAAACGCTTCAAATGATTAAACTTGTATTTTCTTCCCCTCAATCCATACCTTGAAGCCGCAAAGGGAAAGGAAGATACAGCTTCTCTCCTAATCATAATTACATGGTTGACATTCAATAAATATTTGCTAACTACACCATCAGAATAATGGAAACAAAAAGTGAGAGTCAGAAAGAAAACTACAGCTTTGTGTAGTATGCACTAGAGAGGCTGCCACCCACTGGCATTCAAGTTTCTCCCAACACTGGACGAAGGCAGGAAAAATGGCCGAGCCGAGTTTAACTGACAAGTTTAAAGGGAGAACTTTAATTTTAATGCATGCAGTATTCAAATATAAGACTGCAGAAAAAGGGTCTAGGTAAACATGCTTAACATCCCAGAGCTCTCTGTCCTGCTTTGCTGCTGTCACTTTAGAAACTCAACACCAACTAGCAGATGCCAGACTCAGTTCCCCCTTGTTCTCCCTGTTGGGGAGAGAAAGAAGTGAATGGATGGTTGCTTATTCAGTATTATTTTTTCCTTGGTATCTTTCACTTAACTAGACCTGATGGCTTTTTTAATCTCTTCCATAATATTACTGCATTTAGTTTCTTTGTGCAAGGCAACAAGAGAGAGATGATTTTCATTTGATTTGACAATGAAGAAATGGAAGCCTAGAGGGATTTCACAGCTTTTCTAAGATCCACTTGCTAAATGGAGAAGGTGAGATTCATCACAAGTTTTATTTGTGCCGTGGTCAGAATTCTAAGTATCTTCTTTGTTGCAGCCACTTGCTGAGTGTTGAATAAAATCATACTTTCTAATTCAAGGTCAGCAGAATCCAGAGGGAAGATTCTAGTTCATAAAGCAGGAGGACAGACCTAATGTGTGCTACCTTTCCAGTTATAAAAGAAGAAAAATACTTGTTAAGTGTAAGCAAAATAAAGTCTTTTTAGACACATAGTTGAGCTTCATAGAAAGAAAGGAAAAATCCCACAAGCCAGAAATGAAAAGGAAACTAAAAACTAGAAAAGCAGCTTGTAGTCAGATGTTTAGGTCAGCAGAGGAGTGGAATCTGGATACGGGTCCAGTAGCTGAAGAAGAGGACTGAATGCTCGACCAGGATGGGAGATGGGGTGGAGGATCTGTGGAAAGCTGGAGTTCAGACTCAAGATGACCTACACAGAGCTAGGAATCTGAAAGAGCTGTGCTTGCATAAAGGGAAATTCAAATGTGTTTTCATAAAGGGAACATGGAAGTTCACCTGGGGGCTCTGAATAGATAGAGATTAAAAGTAACCTGTTGAAGTATCAAAACACGAAGCCAATGCCATGCACAGCGATGGGATGGGATGGGTTTCAAGTGCATACTCCCGCATGGTAAGAGAATCCCTAAGAAATGAATGTGAAACCAGACCTAGTCAGGTGCTCTGCAGAAGCAGAACTCTGTAAGGGGCTTTCCACTGTCCAGAGAGCCCAAAGTCCCCACAGATAAACAAATCCCATGGAAGATGAACTTGAAAACAAGAACTGTAATCTACACAAGAAAGCTATTGACCATGAGAAAGAATTAGAAGACACAACAAACATGAAAATAGTACATATGAATTTGAGATAATCAAGTTGTCTGAAAGAGAATAAAAGTAAGCCTGTATTAAAGAGATGAAAGACTGAGTAGAAACTCAAGTAAAATAATAGATTCTGGGTGGGAAAGCAAAACAAGCAAGACAAAGCTAAGTAATTCAACTTCCAGACATAAAAATCCAGCAATTGAGAGAAACAAAAAGCTCATGTGCCAGCAGATTGAACTTAACTGAAGAAAAAAATGAATTCTTGGGAGACTGGATTGAAGAAACTACCTGGAGATAGAAAATATGAACCAAAGTTGAAAAAATTCAGAGAATAAGAAGATCCAGTATACATCTAATAGAAGTTTCAAAGAGTTAGACAGGGGAAGTGGGAAGGCCATATCAAAGTCTTAATACCTGAGGACTGGCCACACGTAATAAATTTTGAGTTGACATTGTGCAACTGAGTCCCAGGGAGAATGAAGAAAAACTAATCCTCACCAGGAACCAGGGTAGTCAAGCCACATGATGCTGCAGACCAGATGGCACATGGAGGAGATGGGCATTTAGAGGACTAGTCGCTGAGGAGAACCCCATGAACACGGTCACAGGAGAGGCTCATAGGAAGAAAGAACAGCTCTAGGGGAAGTCAGAAACAGGCTTAGTGAGGTAGTCGCTCTCCTGATGGGGAGACTAGGGAGGCAAACAGAGCAGGGTGATGGGACACTGAAGCATGAAGCAGGGACCAAATTGACAGGGAAAATGAGGCAGTTGGTGTGGGTGTGAAGGATGGACAGTGGTCATGGTAGGAGGGAGCGCTGCAGAGGGAAGCAGGACCTGCTCTGGAAGAATACTTAGCATCTTTCCTCAGAGGCCCTGGAGAGCTATTAAGGAATTAAACCCAGCAAGGACAGGGTAAAATTTGCATCTTAGAAGCTACTCTGGCTCTATGTCAGTGATGGACAGGAAGTGGATAAAAATGGAAGCAAGGGCATGAGCTAGCAGAGTGTTACCAAGATTCAAGTGTGAGATGGATGCTGAGGGTTGGAATACAGTCAGAACCAGTGGGGTGAAGGAAAAGAGACATCCCTGCAAAGAGCTGAAGGACAGGTGGTGTGCAGGACATGGTGATGGAGAGAGAGAAGAAAGATAAAAGATGACTTCCATGTGTCTGGCCAGGGAAGTCTGGTCCCCTGACACAGGCCATACAAGCTTTCTCGTCTTAATAACCATGTGAGTTTTATAATTATTTCACTGTCTATTCACCACTTACTATTTCACTATCTCTCTTTTTAACAGCCAACACCAAACATCATTGATTCACAATGATTAAGTCACCATTATAAATAATCTTGAAGGGAAATTCATGTTTAGTTTAGGACCAATGGTGAAATACATTCTTTGCAAGTTGATGTTCCATAAATGAGTATCAGTCGAATGCTTACACCACTTATCTGCTACATAGGGAGGGACATCTCTTTAGAAAGGAAGTAAACACTTCTTATAAGTATGGGGAGGCCCAGGGCATACTTGTGACAAGTATTGGTGGTGAGAGGTTGGAGTAGATGATTTAAAGAATTCTGGTGATTTTTCAGTGTTGTAGAAGGAGTGTTAATGGCATAGATAATAAGATACAGCTGACTGTTGGTGGGACTGCAGTGTGATGCAGCCATTGTGCAATACAGTATGGAGATTCCTCAGAAGACTAAAAATAGCCTTACCATACAATCCAGCAATACCACTCCTGGGTATATATCCAGAGGGAACATTAATTCAAAAATACACCTGCAACCCAGTGTTCATAGCAGCACTATTTACAATAGCCAAGATATGGAAACAACCTAAATGTCCATTGACAGATGACTGGATAAAGAAGTTGTGGTATATTTATACAACAGAATACTACTCAACCATAAAAAATAACGCCATTTGCAGCAACATGGATGGCCCTGGAGAATGTCATTCTAAGTGAAGTAAGACAGGAGGAGAAAGAAACATACCATATGATATCACTCATATGTGGAATCTAAAGAAAAAAGCCAAATGAACTTAAATATAAAACAGAAACAGACTCACAGATGTAGAAAACAAACTTATGGTTACCAGGGGGGAAGGGAGTGGGAAGGGATAAATTGGGAGTTCGAGATTTGCAGATACTGACTGGTATGTGTAAAATAGATAAATAAGTCTTTACTGTATAACACAGAGGACCATATTTGATATCTTGTGGTAGCTTATGGTGAAAAAGAATATGAAAATGAATTTATGTATATTCATGTATGACTGAAGCAATGTGCTGTACACCAGAAATTGATACAACATTGTAAACTGACTATACTTCAATTAAAAAAAATAAAAAAGATTCAGCTGATATACCCTAAGCCCTTACAGGACGGCAGAGAGCCTAGGAAGGCCCTGTCCACTCTCCCCATCGCCTGCTTGATGAGTGGCATGGTGGACACAGGGCTTCTTAGTGCAGAAATGGGAGGAAATAATCATTTTTGACCTGTGGGCAAGTTTCAGGTTCAAAGGGAGACATTATTGAATGTCCCTGATGTCCAGGACATTTTTTTTATAGATGAATTCTAAGTGAGTTCACTGCAAGTGTAATTGTGAATATTGTTATAACTATCTTAAAGGTGAGGGAATGGGGACTCAGAGAAGTACCTGAGCCAGCGTTATAGCCCATGAATTGGGAGAGACGTTTGGAAGGCAGGCCTGTGGGGTTCCTATTGTGACCTCTAGTCGGGGGCAGTCCCATGGGCCCTCTTGCAAGCCCTCCACTTCTTCATGAGGGGTCTCCTGCCAGAGGAGGTCAGGGCAGTGGCCAGGCTCCACTCTTCCATCCTCTTACTGTGTGGCATTCAAAGCCACTTAACCTCTTGCTGCCTTGACCTCCCCATCTGTGAAATGGGGATCAAATTTCATTGCTGCCCGTCTGTCTACCCACTGAAGCCTCGATGATTAATGATTAATGCAATCACAAAGGAGAGGGTGTTGTACCCAAGGGCAGACTCATTTATTACGAAGCAGAGTCCATTATTTTGTCTCCCTTTCAAACACTGACAGAGTTTTTAAAAAAATAAATATAGTAAGTTACGTTACATTTTCCTCCAGAATTTAGTTGCATAATATTTAATACTTATAAACTGACTTAGGCTAAAAACCTTTAAGTTAGTTAATAATGTTAGATCACTGAGAAAACTGATTTGGTTTTGGTGCTGATATAATTTTCAAGAGTTTAACCAGACTTAGCTTTTTTATTCCCTAAATAAAGTGGATTATGGACAAAGTGATGTTTCAAATCACCATAGTTTCCAAACTGTTAGAACCTTGAGAGTTAGTCCTTTCTCTAGGGAGGTCTGGGAATAGTTTAAATAACTCCAAACTAACGCTCAGCTTGTTATGACTTTTCCAAACATTAGGATTGAATGAATTTCTATGTGTCTTTTTTTCTAAATTAAAGCTAAAGGTTAAGGAAGAGCTGTGTTACAAATCTTTAAAGACATTGTTGACAAATACACAGTCATTGATTGGATACTGAGTCATTGTTCTCCGTGGGGGACAGTAAGTGATGCGTGTCCAGGGGGTGGTTCAGACTCCTGAAGGACAGATATTTAAGCAAGCAGATAATTTTAATACAAGGCACATGTGATTAGAATTCAGGGTGGACTCTCACACTTACGGGAGGTTTTAGAGTGGAAACTTATCTTCGCAAGTTTCTCGTACTTTCTTAGAGGAGTCTTTCATTCATTTCATATATCCCATGAGCATGTCTGTGCCAGGTTAAAGGGACAGGTTGTAAAGATTAATAAGAATGTGATTTGAGACTCCAATGCTGACCGGTCGGAAGACAGTGGACACAGGCTAGTTAAGGGGGACACTCCATCTCTGACTGGCCCCACAATGGAGTAAAAGCAAGGGGCTTTTCCAAAAGATGGCAGAAATTTGAATTTTTATGTGAAGCTTCCTGTTCAAATATTGGTAATTAATTGCAAAACCATATTTCTTTAAACACCGGGCACTGTGTTGGGCCAAATAAAGCTAGTTCATAACCTCTGCTCTAAATGTTCCTTCTGCCCTAAACTCTCTACTTTCATCAACTACTCCCATAATTACTCACAGGCAACCATCTGGCCCCTATGTCTTAGGTAGGAATGTTGCACAAGACATCTGAAAATGCAGCAACTCAATTATGGTTGTTTGGTGACATAGCTCCCTCATTTCTCAAAGAGAGCCATTCTGTTACTAATTAAGAGAAAGAGGTCTAACCTGACTGTGCTGCTTAAGGGAAACAAATTCAAGATGTATGTACTACCAGGTGGCCAGTTAAGCATTCTCCTTCATAAAATCCTACTTCTTCATTCTTCCTTGCACGGAAGCCCAGTAGGCATTATTTAAACTATCTCTTGGCACTGAGATATTTTACTTTAAAAGAGGGGGATTTTAGAGCCACTTTTAGAAGCTGGTTTCCTAAGTACTTCTATTTTATCATTTCCTTTTGTGAGCAAAGCCCATGGAGAAGGATGGAGAGGTCCAGGATGCCCATCCACAAATCATCAGTCCAGAACTAGATGTACATCCCATAAATGTCAATCCAACCCAGCACAGCAATCCTGGACTCCTGGGGGCCTTGGCTTAGCATTTTCAGTGACTGTGCAGACACAGAGTGGCTGAAATGGACAAATATGCATAAGGACATTCGACATGCCTGCCCAATACTCATTTAAATCAACAGTTGGCCTGAAGCTCTTCTCTGGTGAAGCAGAGAAGAACAAGATTTAGTGGTGCAATCAGGAGAAAATATCATTCTCACTCTATTGCATCTATTTGGACGCTCTGGACAGGATGACCTGGGAGGTTACAGCCATCCTTCTTACAGCTCACGCTAAGATAAACAGTAGATGCATTTGAAGAACTCCTCCCCATACACATATCCCCAAAGGTAAATCTAAGTGAGGCATGGACAAACAGAAGGCAGTAGCTATGCCTCCTTGGAGACTGGAGGACCACCCTGATCTTATTGGAAGCAGCAGGTCAAGCTCTATCACTTGTCAGCCGATTGGTGTCTGTGTTTAGGGTGAGGCATGGTAATTTGCAAGATGGCAGCAGCTTGATGTTTGCAATTCTGTTGAAGACAAGTATTAGCTGAACTTACACTGTGTTTTTTTGTTTTGTTTTGTTTTGTTTTTGTTTTTTGGAGCCACATCATCCTCTGCTCTGAAGAGAAATTATGAGTGAAAGCGAGAGTTCAGAAATATCTCAGAACCATGGTGTGAGTTGAAACACAAGTGTGCTTGCCTTAGAGAACCACGGACCTAATTTGTTAGCCCGATTTTGAATTTCTCTGTGATCTGGAGCATTCACTATACCTAGTTGCAGTGAATACAGATACTGACAGAGACTTCTGGGAGGAGAGACCAAGGCTGTTTTGCATCAGCAGAAATTACTCATGGTCTAAGAGACAGTTTCTCAAAGAAACTGAAATTTATTGAGATGGGCTGTGGATAATTACTTATTTCCTGTGTTGCTCAGATATCTTGCTCCTTTTCTTTTTAGCAGCCATTATTATTCTTCAGAAAATACAATTCTATTGATACGGCATTTGCCAAATACCTTTAGCTCCATTATGAGGAATCAACAGCAGATTTAATCACAGAGTATTAACTGTAAGCCAAATCGTTACTTAAAGAATGGACCTCCCATGAGAATAAGCTATTCATTTTTATGTTTACTTTTACTTGGGGGAAATAGGGTAAAAAGGGGGTTTCAAGGTCTTTGGAGGATGGCTGCAGGGACAGAATTTGGAAAGCTAAGTGCATGTTAGTGTGTTCCTGAACAGGATTTCAAGAGCAAATGAATAACCTTTGGGAAAAGCTCCTACTTGGGAGGATTTTAATATCTTGTGGTTTCAATCGCGCAGATTTTACTGGACCAAGTCCTCATTATTGTCTCAAATTTCCTGGGCACCACAAGGCTACCCCAGCTCCGATTTAATCAGTAGCAGACATCCACCATGAAGAAGGAAGGGCCATCCTGCCCCCTCGGAGCCCTCCCATTAATGAAATATTCACCAAGAAAACAGTGCCAGAATGCAAACAAACAGTACTGACCATAACCTCACCCCACTTCTAACCTCCTGTGATCCTTGGCTTCTGTTCAGTAATTGTATTTATTTTTATTTCATTAAAAAAATGTGAGAGATGAAATTTCACTTAGGCCTGAAGTTCAAAGATTTACAGCCCAGATACACCGGGAGATTTGTCTGTGTCCATATCAGTTTGGAGTTAGAAGCCTTTGTCTATTTGGGATGTTTTCCTGCAAATATGATGACAAGTGTTCCTCATATTTTGTCAGCAATTTACAAAAAAATTTAGGATATAGTATCACATTCATGTTTCTCGTCTGAACATCTCAGTAACTCCGTGTGCTAGGTGTGGTCAGTCTGCTTTTACAGATCTCATCATCTCATTTTCCCAGGTTGGTAAGATTAAAGATGAAATGCTTCAGAGGTACCACAGATTGAAACAAACTGTTTATTCTATTCATGGAACTCTACATGCTCAAAGTGCCAGGCCCTTGAGTAAAAAGATGAGCCTTAGTCCAAGCCATGTCACAGATACCACACTTCAAAGAACGCATTCACATTTTTATTCTGACAAATTAAATCATGAGTCCAATTGGAAGATAATTCCCAAATCTGTGTCACTAGGCACTTTTGAATACACTCCCATGACCAGACTCTTCATCACCATGAGCTTCCATTCTCAATGCCCCCAAGTCCATAAACTACACTCTCTGCCTCTCTGCATGTAATGCAGTGAGCTCCTACCAAAATCGCATTATTGGGTGGGCATCTCATCTTCCTCCTGAGCCTTATCTGGAGGGACTCCATCAACTGACCGAAGGGAGTCACTCTTTGCTATGGCAATATGCCACTCCTAAACAATGACTGTACCATAAAACTATGTAAAATGTATTCTAAACTTCCAAAGAGAGATGAGAAAGCTAAAGTTTGGAGAGATAATCATGTCCTGGTACATGACAAAAAATGGTGGAGAATCAAGATTATGAGACCAAGAATCCTCGTTTAGCTTGCTGATCAGCAGACTTGACTGGTAAGTCAAGAGCATAGTACAAAACAGCTGAGATGAGACACTAGGTATATCCTCCGGAACAGGAGCAAAGCAAGTGCTGACTACAGACATGTGGTTGGAAGATGCTCCATCTAGCCAATGTATGTTGCAAATGGGGACAGACAGTGAAGATGTGATGTGCCCCCCAAAGCTGAAGGAGCAGAGTGAAGAGAAGTCAATGTTGAGAGCTTCTGTGTGCATGTTGACACCCTCAGCTTCCAACAGAGAGCCTGGCTCAGAGGGACACTGGACGGCATTTGTTAGCAGATAATACATCGCAGATGAGTTCCAGGACAACTGAATTGCCAGGGCATTGAGGTCAGAGTGCTTCCTCAATAAAAAGAGTGCATTTTAATTTTCAAGTCTTTCCCCATTACTGAAATCGGACTGATACACTAGATGATAATCACTTAATATAGAAGCTATTATTATAATACTCTTCTTCAAGGCTTTTTTTTTTTTTTCCTATTCTTTTGATCACGAATTGAAAGAAAAATCCCAAAAGGTCGACCTCAGTGATTTTTTCTCTTTCTCCCTTTTGATTCATGCTGAGAATGGCTTGAACACTCAGGGTGACGGGGATTATTTTCCATTTCCTCTTCTTATTTTCATCAGATGAGGACAATTTTTTTTTAAAGTTCTTAATTGTCTAGAATGGGCATGGTATTAGCACCAGTTTATGACTTTATCCTAATGTGTCCCATATTTAGAGTGACAGACTCTTTGACACTGAGGATTGTGTGAGACATAAACAGTGGTGCCAGAGTTATTTATGGAGATCATCGATGTCCTCACCCCAGGAAGCCTCCGAAATTGAACTCACAGCCTTTAGCTGGGAAGAAATGGCCCCAGTGTTTCTTTCTCTCCTGATTGATGATGACAACTCTTTCACCATCCCTGGTATGTAAGGACTTCATAACAACTTAGATGCAAGGGTGGCACTTTAGGGGAAAAAAAATCAAGCACAATTATGTGGATATACTTGGCAAATGAAGGGAACAGATAGAGTTCAAAATGAAAAAACTGAGAATGAGAAAGAGTATCTAACCACATATGTGGACTTGAAATTTTGTAAGAAACCATTAAGAATAAATTCATATTAATATGTTAAAAAATCTTTGTAAAGGTTATTTTCTTGGGAAAGATAAATTACCAAGATTAACTAAAAATTGAAAATAAAGCTTGAACGGAGTCATAGAGATAAAGGTGACAGAAATGTGGTAGAATGATTCAGTGGTGATAATATTGATAATTTTTTTAAAGCTTGCAACATTCAGATAATCTTTACATTATGTAAACTGTTCCAGAGAATGTAGAAATGTGAAAAATTTCCCAAATCACTTTTCATGTTTGCGTAACAGTGGCATCTAAATGTGAAAATACTAAAACAAAGAAGAAAACTCTAAGCTGAACTCAGTTATTGACAGCAAGGCAAAAAAACTCTAAACTGAAGATTAGCAAATAGAATTCAGCAGCATATCGAAAGACTAATATTCCATGTCTAAGTTTTCCTCAGGAATGTATTGCTGATAGGTTAAAAATAAATCTATTAGGAAGCTACCTAAAATTAATTGGCTGAGGGGGAATTGATACAAGTTCATTTTAAAAAAATGAAAAATTTTCATTGGATAAATTTCAACATATTTTCTTATGAAAACTGTAGGTAGATCAGCAGTGAGAATGATAAAAAAAATCTAATGAAATTCAACAGAGGTCATTATTCACGATGGTACAATTCTTGAGGCATTGCTTTTAAAGTCAGATGCAAAGAAAGGGTGTCTATTATTATTTACCTTTTTTTTCTGGAAGTCTCAGCCACCACACTGAGACACGGAGACAGAAATAAGGACTATACCAATTACTAAGTAAGTGAAGATTAGTGGTGTTCGAATTGGTTGCCTTACTAATCTCAATAGCTTCCTAGTGTTACATTCAAACATGATACCTACCGTTGGGACATGAAGTTGGGAATCCTAGCCCTTTCTCAGTCAAGGAAAAGCAAATGATGCCAAATTCCTCTTTACTCTTTCTTATAGGCTGAACTGTGTCCCTCCCCCAAATTCATATGTTGAAGTCATAACCCCCTACTAGCTCAGAATAGGACTGTATTAGGAGATAGGACCTTTAAAGAGATAATTAAGTTAAAATAGTCATTGGAGTGGGCTCTAATACAATATGACTGGTGTCCTTATAAGAAGAGGAGATTGGGATACAGAGAGACATCAGACATTCGTGACACAGAGAGAAGGTAGCCCTTGCAACACAAGGAGAGAAGCTTCAGGAGAAACCAACTCTGCTGGCACCTTGACTTTGAGTCTCTAGAAATGTGATAAATAAATTTCTGTACTTTAAGTCACTAAGACTGTTGTATTTTGCTATGGCAGCCAGACACACTAATTTATCCTTTTTCTCGCTATGTTTTTGTGTTCCAGTTGAGGTCCAGGGACGTTGACTCCACTTGGTAAGCTCCGAGTGGTAAGATCAAGTCCTTAGGACCCAGTCGGGGGCACAGATTTCCAGTGGCACAGACCTAGGGAGACTTCAATAAATCTCAGTTACTGCAGGTCTGCCTGATGGGTCTGATGCAGTCCAGTTCCAGAACTGCTGCTACAAAACTATTACAACAGTATTGCTGATACTTGATTGAGACCACAACAGTGATTCTAGTGAGATGGGAGAAACAGGCTTTTCCTTTCCAGATTCGCACTAATCTCTGTGTTTCAAAATTCCCAGAGCCATTTGTCTCTGATGACTCATATGCTGTGGCAAGCAATCGATGCTTGGAGCACAGTTGGTTCTATTCCCAAAAGTCCATCGGATTTAGTCATTTGAATGAGTGTCTTGTCAAACTCCACATGCTCTATCTTCCACCCAACCTCATAAGGTGGTTTTTATCAGTTTTTCAGGGAGCTTGACCCTCCTTGCCTTTCTTGAACAGCTCAGGCAAGGTACACAGATGATGCGAGGAAGGAAAAAAAGCATTTCTTAGTTCTTTCTAAGGCACTGAGAACTCCTCCTTAAATGAGAGGCAATGTTCTAACGAGGAACAGATGGAGGGCACGAGTGCCTTAGCCAAAAGGCTAGGAGAGTTGAGAAAGAGGAAAATACCAGTATTGCCAAATCCATCAGAGCCACAAGTTCAAACACATGTTTCATTCAACTGTGGTTTGTACTCTGGTAATTCAATAATTACGGCATTGCCCCATTGAAGAGTTCAGAGTCTTGTGGAGTCAAACAATAAATGGGTTTAATTGAGAAGCTGCCACTCTTGAACGCATTCAACAGAAGGAATGTCTTCATTTGTCTTTAGAGCTGAAGTCTCACTCTTGAAGAAAAACTGCAGTAATCCAAATCCAAACCAGTGACTAATTACCACATTTCAGCTGAGTGGGAAAAATACGCTGTAGCAAGAAACACATTGAGATTGTGATGGTTTTGTTTATACATCTTGCGGAGTAGCTTTGGCACGAGGGCTCTGGGCCATGTGTTATGTCCCAAAGAGACACACAACAGCCCTGTTCTTCCACCTCTCCCTTCGTGGGGTGAGATCTGTGTAGCCTCCAGTCGTGAGTGTGCTTCCTGGTGAATGGTTCTTATGGGAGGAAGTACTAGCTGCTGCTGTTCCTGGAAAAAACAGCGGCGAGAACAACGAAAAACTGCAAATCTGTGAAGTTTCTTTCCCTCCTCTTTTTGCAGTACAGGAAGGCAGCCCCTCTGGGCGCGCTCAGGTTGGAATGGTGGAAAGGCAGGTGCGTAAATCGCTGTAACACAAAGCCAAATGTTTGGATACTCAGCAATGACAATGGTTTTCACCAAATGACAAAGGAGGGAGGGAAGGAGGCATATCAGAGACCCTGGTGTGTCATTTTCAGACTTCATCCATTGTCTGCCTCTCCTTCTTTGCTCATCCCTCCATCTCAGTTCCCAAGTTCCCAGACCCTGGACTCCAGAATTTCTTCCTAAAAGCTGTGTAACATTGGTTTCAAATACACTGAATATATTCTTAAAAGAAAATACTCTTTAAATATCTCTGAATGCTCCAGATCTTTTTCTCTTACATTTAGTCTTTTTTTTTTCTATTATGAAAGGAAATCAAGTTCACTAAAAAAAAAAAAAAAAAAAAAAAAAATCAGAAAACACAGACAAGCGACAGAACAAGGCTGATAATGGCCTTCCACTCCTGCAGTCCCACCCACCCTGGGACACCCACTCAGCCCCACCTTGGAGTATGACTTTACATACATTTTCTATGAAAATTAAATGGTGTAACTTACTATTTCTTGTCTAAGTAATTGTCCTAGTTCCCTACTAAAAATTGTCATTCGCCATCTGATTCTACAAGGATGAAGTCATGAGCCACTGCAGTCGCTGACCTTCAACACACCCTGAAAGGAGCTCAGGGCTGAGATCAGGATTGAGGCACTCTGTGCTCTGGTTAAAAGTAGCAGATAGGCCTTCAGAAGGTTAGACGTTTTCAGGAGAAGGTTTTATGAGACCAGTTCCTTGCATTGTCTCATATCTAGAAAAGCACTAAAATCATTAATGGAGACATCTGCTCCTCGTGACTAGCAGGGACCCTCTGACAAAATGTGTAACTGACTGCACGTACCCCCTTCACTAAAGTCATATACATACTGATCTCCCCCCACCTCTTTGGAGCAGTTCCTCAGAGATATCTGAGAGGCTGTGTCTCGGGCTATAGTCCTCATTTTGCCCCAAATAATACTTACCTTACAACCCTTGCATTGTGCTTTTTTGTTTTTGTTTTTCTTTTTTCAGTTGACACAGATAATCTACCGTTGGACATGATTTGTTCCATTGTTTTACTACTTTAGGTTCTACAGGGCAGGAGTAACAAGCCAAAAATTAATCACATTTAAAGACATGAGAGAAAGTTTCTGAAAAGCAAGATTTACAAAACTACGCATCAGAATGTGTCCAGAATTACCCAGAAGTTAGATGTTTGTTTTTGAGCCAGATGTTGTTTGACCAAATAGTCTTGTTTTCCAATCTGAATGTGGACCAATTTACTTTAGGCCAATTTACCTTTAGGCCAACTTAATGTTGCCAAAGTTGTGGGTAACAAATCTAAGAGACTTTCTCCATTTTTATCTCAATATTCTCTTCTATTGAACTTGATGCTTTTCATCCTTATCCCCATATTGTGTCCTCTCCTCCTAGCCCATTTGAAACACACCCCTGGTTCTCCCTCTGGCTCTCTGCCTAAATTTCTGACTGTTTCTTCAAGGTTTCTCCTCTTGAGAAGTCCATAATCTCATGGGCATGTATAAAGTGCATACCGTGTAGTAACATCCCCCCCACCCCAAAAAAGTATCTACCATTATTTTTTCAGCCTTTTATCTAAAGACAAGTATAGCATGTACCTTTTCAGTGTCTTTTAGGATTCATAAAAATCATGAAATAAGTTCTGTTTCCCCCACTTGAGCTGACAACACCAAGATGCAGAGAATGCATGTGACTCTCCCAAGGGCAGAGGGAGATTTAAAGATCTAACGATAAGAAAGTTATTTACTGTACTAAGTGGTTTGCAACATTTGGATATGTGAGTTCCCTTTGTATGAAGCTGAAGGAAATTTTAAAACTTAAAAAAAAAAAAAAAACTGGGCACAAAGCTAGAAACTTGCTGAGTTTTCAAATTCTATTAAGGCAAATTCTTTCACAAACCTAAAATTTGCAAATGTAAATAACATTCCCCTGGGTGATGCAAAGCTATTATTTAGAAGTTAAGAAAACAGACTCCCTAGGAGATTCTTTTTGTGAACTTGTTTGGCACCACAGTCTGTATTTTGCAGAAAGTCAAAGCGAAATTATTTACAGGGTGCCTGTTGCTCAGTGTGGCTTCGCTTGTGTTTGATGGAGTTTCACAGAACGTGAGGAAAGTGCTCGGATTAGACTGTGAAGGGGTCGTCCTGGCTCTGCTGGACTCCGATGGCTTTGGATCTGATCTGAGAGTGGTGATCGATATTTGGAGAGTTATCCTGAGCGTTTACATAATCACTTACTTAGCCCTCATGACATAGTGGGGGTACATGATATAGTGATTTTACAGATGAAGACTGAGGCCCAGGAAGGGTAAGCCCCCTGCCCAGATCACCAGCAAATCCTGGGAGAGCTTGGACCTGAGCCCAAGCAGCCTGGCTCAGAGATGCCCTGAGATTCTACTTCTTTGTAGTCTCCAGGGTCAGATTTGATGCCCTTGACATTAGTCAGGAGCTCTGCAGAAGCAATCCATACAGTCCTTCAAAATAAAATAGGACAGCTTTGGCTACTATGAAATATGCTGCATTCATTCCACGTCCACGTGAGTTCACTGGTCAGCCCCAATAGCCTGCTTCCAAAATCACAGTAGGTGGGAGGGAGGATGTTGTAGTGGTTAGGGCTGTGAGCATCACTTTCCTCTGATTTGCACCTCCTGGCTCTGCAGTTTCTGTGCCCCACGTCTCATCCCCCTCCTGTCTGAGAGCTCACTCCCGCATCCCGCAGCATGGGCCGTCACTGTGTTTGCTTGAATCGGAACAGAAAAGACAGAGGAATGCTATTGTGGTTCAGGGAAAGAAATCCCAACATATCAGAGAGAGTCAGGGAAGGTTGCAAGAAGTTAGGCAGCATGCACCTTGTATGCTGGTGGGATTTCCATCAGGAGTGAGTGAAGGAACGTTTATTCTAGGAAGAGGGGAGAAAATCTCATGGGCAGTCATGCAGACAGGTCAAGACTTGAAGAGTTGGGTACAGTCAGGAATGGGGAGATCTAGGCTCGATCCCAGGAGCCCAAGAAGGGTGAGGAGAATGTAGGGGAACAGGGAGGCCTTGGATAGATGGTTTGCCACCTAACTGTCTTCTGAATTATTTCTTCTACAGGCTTGCACCACGCCCCCCTCCCCTTTATATATGGCTTCCTTACATGCTCTGACATGGAGAAACCCTCAACTTTCCACCCTTAAGCATCATCCAAAAGATGAGAAGTTGAAACCAAATAGTGGAAGGACTCAAATGCCCAACTGCAAAGTTTCAATGCCACGTAATAGGGTGAAAGAAGTTGGGAGACACTGTTAAAGGATTCACGCAAGAGACTGGCATTACAGAGCTAGGTATTAGGATGGTAAACCTGCTGGGAAGCAAATGAGTTAGGAAAGGATGGATGGAAGGAAGGAAATAAGGAGAGAGAAGAAGGATAAAGAGGCAGGAGCCAGGGAGGAAGCAGAGTACATCTCCTAGGAAGACATCTGAGATGGAATGGAAGAGACCAGAGGATTCTCTGCTGGACCCTTCTCTCTAAAGTGCTTATCCTGAATGCATCTAGCAGGAAGGGTCCCATGTCGGCACTGTCACATTTTCCACACTTCTCTCCACATTTCACAGGGGAAAGTGGAGGGGAATTTCCATTTTACAGAAGAAGAAACTGTTGCATAGAAAGAAGAACAAAATGAAAGGGTTGAATCCAGTGCTAGAGGGATATAGTCTGGTACCCAAGCAAATGCTTGTGATGGGGGAAATAAGAGGATTTAAGACCCATCATGGACGCAGTGACTCCAGCTCATCCGAGATTATCTGGTTGCCTTAAAAGGTAAAATAGAAAAAAATAATAATTAACATATTTGACAGTGCCCAGCCCCTACTGTAGGGCAGGCATTGTGTGGGGCAGGGCAATGAGTAAGACGAAGGCCTTTGTTTCTTGCAGAAACAAGGGAAGGAGGGCATTTGAGTCGTGGGAGTAAGGGGCTCTCAGAGCCCATCCATTTTCAATCCCCACTGAATTCATCCTTTCATTTGTGATGTTATTTATTTATGGGTGGGGAGGGGGCACCCAGGAGAAGGAACATTTTGAAATATTTACATGAGAGACTCTGTGGCTTTGAAACCTTCTCTTACATCTATGTTGTGTTGGTCGGAGCCTCATGTTCAACTAATTACATGTCAAGCTCTGACGGGACATATGGGATTCAAAGTCCCCTGTGGTTGACACTTACAAATGGAGAAAAACCTTAGCACACACACACACTGTCTTCTTCTGTTTATGGGAAGAGACACTTTCAAAGAATTTGGGGGACAATAATTCTGGCCAAACTAAGGATGTATGTTGCAAGACAGGAAAGTATCTGCAAGCCCAGCTGGCGATCCTGCCATCTCTTCCAAAGATTACGCTAGTTTCCCATTTCAAACCCTGGCTCCAGGTCTGTGGCTTTGTCTTTTAAAGAGAATGTCTGAGCCCAGAAGTCCATTTGCTCCATGGAGTCAGCAAGGCAGAGCAGAGCGTGATGGTGCAGGGCAGAGCTGCACAGGGAACGGACATCACCTTTTTGGGATTCCTCCTCTCAAGGTGTGTAGGGGCACAGAATGGACCTTATTTTGAGGTGATATCTCAGCAGGGAGCTGTTTTTTTAAATTTCCCTTCTCCATACATGCTATAAAGGGAAACTATTGGCTTTGGTTTCTTTAATAATAAAAAGCTGGTTGTAACCACTTCAGAAATCCATTACGGAGTAGTTTCCTTAAACAATGACAATTTTGGCGATTGTGCATCACAGGGTTACAGACTTGAGCCAATATTCAGGCGGAGTCTTGGCCAGGAAGCCTCACTCCTATATAAGAAACTTGGACCAAAGAACCTCACACCTAGAGACAGGCTGGAGCTGTTGGCTATTTACCAGTTCCTTGGATTGGAAGAGAAAACTTCTCCCTGAAATCCCAAAACACCTACACACAGGTGCACATGCAGACACACACATTCTCTCTCTGTCACACACACACACACTTCACTCTATCTTGTCCACTCCGCTCTATCTTGATATCAGGAAAGCGGTGTACGTTAGGCTCAGAGGCAAATATAGCTTTCATTGCCATACTTGGGGCATCTCTATACCTGTATTGCCCATCACCAGAGGCTTTATGACGGCTGGAAAATTTAGCAGGGAACTTGCAAGGTTGAGGATGCTGATTTACTCCCCAGAGAGAGGGGGTTTGTGTAAAGGGTGGGAGGCCTGACACTCTCAAAGAGACTCCACAACCGATAGGGTCACTGTTCCCATGAGAGATTTGGTCATTGTGGACTGAGCACCAGATGAATATTCCCAATAACTGAGAGGCACCCGGAAGCCCTGTCTGCTGGTGGGTGCAGGGCTCCCCAGGAATGGGATAGGGTCCTGTGCTGAAGAGCCCCTCAAACATTTCTAACTCTGACCCTCTGACTTCTACCCAGTAGGCACCCGCTTCTCTAGCTCAGAAAGCACCTGCAGCCTGGAGGTGTCTTCTCCCATCTTTGGATGAGGTAGCACTTTGGCCCAGATACATACCTAATCAGTCCCTCCAAACAGTGAACTGTTTGTTCCTTCAGTTTTTCATTCATCCATTCTTTCCTACATCCAAATTGCTATAGAGCGTCATAGTGCACTAAGTGTCAAATCTCCTCCAAGGAGAAGAAGAATGGATATTCTACGGACCCCTATATCTATTAAAGTCATTTAATTTGTCATGAAGAGCCACCCCACAAAGCCCCTCCAGCTTCAGATAGCTTCCTAGTGAAATCTACCAAAAAAGAAATAATACAAACACTTCCAGAAAACTGAAGAGGAGGAAACACTTCCTAACTCATTCTTAGAGGCCAGTGTCACCCTGATACCAATTCATGCATAGACATGACAGGAAAAAAAACCCCACAGGCCAATACTCCTCACAAAATAAGATGCAAGGAGTCTAAGCAAAATTTTAGGGGAAAAAATCAAAATCAGCAACATACAAAAGGATGATACATCATGGCCAACTGAGGCTCACCCAGGAATGTAGGGATGGTTTAACATTTGAAAATCTATCAGTGTAATTTACCATACTAATAAATGAGAAAGGAAAGTGATGCAAAAAAAATATCATTTTGACAAAATCTAACATCCATTCCTGATAAAATTTCAGCAAACTAGGAATAGAAAGGAACTTCTTCAACTTAGTAAAAAACATCTCCAAAAACTTATAAGCTTATCTCATACTGATTAGTGAAGAACTGATGCTTTCCTGCTGAGATCTCGAAAAAGACAAGGATGCCCAGCCTCATGACCTCTATTCAGCATTGTATGGAAGCTTCTAGGCAGTGCATCTGTTTTGGAAAGGAAGAAGCAAAGTGATTTTCCTTAGCAGATGACGTGACTACCTATGTAGAAAATTGATGCAATCTACAGAAAAAGCTACTAGGACTAATAAGTGAGTTAAACACATTTATGGGACAAGATAATATTAAAAAATCAAAATCAATTGTACTTCTGTATACTAGTAATGAATAATAAAATATTTAAAAGTTAAAAAAAGCAGTGTATATACTAACATCAAAGTAATTAATTAACTGATTAATCAGTGATAAATCTGATAAAAGCTGTTCACTGAAAATTAAACAAATATTGCTGCGTGAAATCTAAATAGAGCTAAATAAGTGGAGAATTATACCTTGTTTGTGGAATCAGAAGGTTCAGTATTGTTATGGTGTCAGTTCTCCCAAAATGTATCTACAGATTTAGAGTAATCTTGATCAAAATCCCAGCAGGCTGTCTTATGGACATTGACACCCTGGTCCTAATGTAATTCGTATGGAAATACAGAGGATCTAGAATTGCCAAAACACCATTGAAAAAGAAGAGCAAAGTTAGAGGGCTAAAACGAACCAATTTTAAGACTTAAAAACTTGGATGGTAATCAAAACAGTGTGGTATTGGCATCAAGAAAGAAAAGTACGTCAATGCAACAGAACGGTGTCCAGAAACAGACTGGCACACATGTGGCATAAAAATAATGAATTTTGATCCATATGCAAAAACTAATTCAAAATGGACCCTAGATCTAAGTGTAAAGTCTAAAATGATAAAACATCTATATGAAAACATAAGAGAAAATCTTTGTGATCTTGTGTTAGGCAAAGACTTCTTTGCTATAACACCAAAAGGACTTTTTTTTTAAATAATGAATTAGACTTCATGAATATCACAAACATTTCTTTGAAAGATGCTGTGACAAAAATAAAATGACAAAATATTCCTGGGTGAAAATAATTGCAGAAGCAGATATATGATGAAGGATGTGTATCTGGTATATAATGGACTCTCAGAAGTGAATAATGAAAAAACAAACAACCATAAAATAGATAGATAATGAGGTCCTACTGTCCTATAGTTCCCAGCACAGGAAACTATATTCAATACCTTGTAATAGCCTATATGTGTGTGTGTGTGTGTGTGTGTGTGTGTGTGTGTGTGTATAACTGAATTACTATGCCGTACACCAGAAATTAATACAACATTGTAAATTTTCTATACCTCAAAAAATATAGGTAAAAGATTAAAACAGACACTTCATCAAAGAGCAGATAACACACAAAAAGATGCTCAACATCATTTATTACTTGAAAAGTGCAAATTAAAATCACAAGGAGATACCACTACACATCTACTAGAGTGGCTCACATAAAAAGAGCGCCCACACCCAGTTCTGGTAAGGATGTGGAAAAACTGGAACTTTCATACGTTGCAGGAGCAGAGATGTGAAACGGCTCAATCACTTTGGAAAACTGTTTGTCAGTTTCTTAAAAAAGTTAAACATACACCTACCAAATGATTCAGCCGTTTCATTCCTAGGTGTTTGCCTCAAAGAAATGAAAGTATTTGTTCTTGGTACATGAATTTTCCTACAGCTTTATTTGTACTATGCAAAATCTGAAAACAATCTTAGTGTCCATCAACATGGCAATGGATAAACCAATGGTGGTACAGCCACACAGTAGGACTACTAGTAACAATAAAAAGGAGTAAACTAGTGTCACCTGCAACATGGATGAATCTCAAAATAATTACAGTGCATGACAGAAACCAGGCCAAAAAGAATGCAGAGTGTAGTGTTCCATTCGTATAAAATCCAGGAAAAGCAAACACATCATCAGTGAGAAGAAGAACATCTGGTGAATTGCCAGGCATGGGGCAGAGTAGGCGAATGGGTTACAAAGAGGCTGGAGGAAAATTGTGGGGGTGATGAATGTGCTTCCCAGCTTGACTGCAGTGATGGCTTCAGGAGTGTATGTACAGATCAATATGTAGAGTTTATTGTATGTGAATCATACCTCAATAAAGGTGCTAAAAATAGAAGATGGAAGGAAGAAGGAGAAATTGGGAGAGTGGGACAGAAGGAAGAGAAAAAACAGAGGGAGAAAAGAAAGGAGGAAGGGAAAACATAGGAAGAAAGTATTCTCTCTGGGCTTAGAGTGGATGTGGGCTGGATATTGGTGAGTAGGTAATGGGGAATGTTCCAGAAGCTCTTCCACCCAGCCGTACAGCTGAAGTCCACTGTGTTCATTTCAGTGTGACCTCACATCACTGATGGGAAAGAGATTGAGCTCTAAAGAGGAGGGGGCTTTCATTTCCCGTGGCATCTTCCCTAAGCCTTCCAGGGCCTTTTCAACATTTTGTGGCCTCTGAAGAGACATTTCATCTGTACTGTTCTCTGTGACATGCCCACATCATGGCAGAGAACCTTCTGTTAGTTCTTAGTATGGTGTACAAGCTTTAGCCATGACAAGCTTCTCTCTTCTAAAACCAGCCAAGCTCCTTTCTGCCTCAGGACATTTGCACATATGGTTCTTATCCCTGGAATACTCTCCGCCACACTCCTAAGTCTGTCTAGATCTGAAGGTCTAAAGGAAGCCTTCCTTTTCCCACCCCCAGACTTGATTTGATCCTTTACGTTGGCCACAGACTCCAGTTTCCCATCCAATACTAATTTAGAATCACAGCATTTCCTTAATAAAGATGATGTTTGTCCTTTCCACTTCATCTAATTTGCAAAATGACTCCCCAGTTCCATGTATGTCTGTGAATGAAAACAAACACCAACTGCTGGGCCCACCCTCTTCTGATCCCTCCAGCCCTGATTTCAGGTCCAGCCACCCTCTCATGACAATGTCACTTCAACAAGCATAAAACTCATAGAAAATCACCTGCTTCTGCACAGTTTTGGACGTGGGGATACAGAAATTCTCTAGATTCCTCCCTAATTCACAGGGCTTGTAACTGGGTTGCTGCCACCTCATCACAGTTTTGAAATCTGAGAGCAGCGACCTCAACCGTGAAACACAAACTCAACACAATTCCCAACTGGAGTTTGTGGGTTCTTCTCGAAAACCCACAGGCTCAGCTTCCCAGCTTTGCCTGGAGTCTGGCTATAAATTACATTTATAGGAACGTTATCACATTATTGAAAAGCTAGGAAAGCCCTCCTGCTTTTGTAATCTTGCTGTGAATGAGCTTCTCTCTGCTGCGTCTCCTGTCTTCCTGCAAGTTTCTCAAGCCCTTTAATACCTGCTTCTAGACCTTTCCCATAGTCACCTCTTAGCTTAAGAACATGAAACATGCTCCAAATGAAATCACATCACTACCAGATTATTCGTCTATCTTGATATCTATAGGGAGCCAACAGTTCCCTGGGCCAAACAAATGTAAATAACATGTGGATTTGATTTGTTGGACTCTTATCAACGGGGAAACTGCTGCTTCCTTATAGCGTCTGTGATGTCTCCATGTCTTTCGCACACGACACGACTGCTTTCAAATGCATGAGATCTCAACTGCTTGTCAAACTTTTTTCTTTTTATTGAGCTGTAATCGATATACTACTTTACAAGGTTAAGTTATATACAACGTGTTGATTTGATACATTTGTACATTGCAATATCACTACTACCATAGTGTTAGCTACCACCTCTCTCACGTCACATAATTATCTTTTCTTCATTGTGGTAAGAACAATTAAGATCCAGTTTCTTAGCCACTTTAAAGTGTGTAATACAGTATTGTTGTCTATAGTCACTATACTGTGCTTTACAGCTCCAGGAGTTAATTATCTATTTGTTGCAAATTTATATCCTTAAACAGTATCTCCCCAATATCCACCTCCCAGCCCCTGGGAAGCACCATTCTGCTCTCTGTTTTTATGAGTTTAGGTTTTTTCAGATTCCATGTGTACGTGATATTATATAGTGTTTGTCTTTCTCTGCATGACTATCTCACTTAGCATAATGCCTTCAAGAGATTATGTATATAATCTGGTATCTTCTCTACCATTCATTCACTGATGGACACTTCTTTTGTTTCAACGTCTTGGCTATTGTGAATGTCCCATTACTTCTGCAATAACCACGGGAAGGAAGTTATCCTTTCAAAGATACCCAATTTCCTTTCTCTTTGGGGTATACACAGACGTGTGGGTGCTGGGTCATAAGCTTTTTCAAATTTTGCAAACTGCTTTGTTCTTTTGGATCTGAGAGTTAGAAACTAGTCCCCGAAGCTGTCCTCACCCTCCCGCCCCGAGTGGCTGCAGAACACCCCTGCCCTTCCTCGGGTTCCTCCGCATGCTGCTCTGTGGGCAGCAGAGAGTTGGGAGGGGTCACAGTCATCCCCGCGCGCGCGTCCTTGTGTATGTGGAACGCAAAGGTCTGTGGACCCCCAGCATCCTTCACGGGGACCATTGGAGCGGTCGCCCCATGGTTTCTCTGCTTCTGGTCTTCATCCACCAATTCAGGCTCCTCTGTTGCCAGAACAAACTGTCTTGAGACTAAATCTGACCTTGTCACTCCCTGTCTCAACTCCCTCGGGGCACCCTTTGCTCGTAGGATAAAGTGGGAGACCCCTACCTCGGAAATCAGATTCTCCACTCTGGTTTCCAAACCCTTCCTGGGTTTTCCTGAGGTCTCTTCCAGATGCTTCTGGTGACCCCACCACCAGCCTGGCAGCCTCCCCCACGACCTTACCAGATGCGTGAGGGTGAGAATGAGACTGCGTGGGCAGCACAGAGAACTGGGGCAGGCCCAGCCCATCCCCACTTGCCACCGCCTGCTGTAATTTGGGGGTGCGTTATTTAGCTAGGACTGCTGTAACAAAATGGCACAGACTGGGTGGCTTAAACAGCAGAAGCATGTTTTCTCACATTCCGAGAAGCTGGAAGTCTGAGATCAATCAAGGCGCTGGCAGGTCTAGCCACCTCTGAGACCTCTCTCCTTGGCTTGTTAGATGGAGGTCTGCTCCCTGTGTCTTCACACGGTCTTCCTTCTGTGCTGTTAGGGTTCAAGTTTCACCTTTTTATGAAAAGACCAATCATATTGGATGAAGGTCCACTCTAATGACCTCATTTTAACTTAGTCACCTCTGTAAAGACCCTATCTCCCCAAAACCAAAAATGTTATATTCTGAAGTACAGAGGGGCTAGGACTTCCAACATATGAATTTTGCGGGAGGGACACAGTTCAGCCCATAATGGAGGAGTCAGCGTGGTGCGGGAGTCCTTTCTCCTCTCTGGTCTCAATTTCTCTCTCCATCTATAACGTGGGGGTTGGATGTTTGTAAAGCAGGTAATTTTATGTGTCTTTTGTGGCTCTAGATTATCTGAATTTGAAAACCAGGCAACACGAAATAAGGGCTTAAGCAATTAGATTCCTGTGCTTTTCCTTGGGAAAACAAACCAAAGATCTCAGACCTGAATTCTCTGTGTAGGTGTCGGAATCCTCCCTCCACGTTTCCCGCGTGCAGACGTCACCAAAGAGGATCAGGGTGAAGAAGAGGACGCGTTTGCCACGGACTTTTCCCTCTCACGTGGGCGAGATGGAGGAGGGAGTCAGAGAAGGTGGGTGGGAAAAAATTCCCAGATTTTTATGTTTCACAAAGCATGGGGGCCAGCATGAAAAGGGCTTGGATGGGGAGTGAGCAGAGAGAAAAGGAGAGCAGCACTAATTTGTGTGTCCCTGTCCTAAAAGGACCAAGAAAGGTCATTTGATATCCACAGTGCCCAGAGAAGAAAGTGGCCACTCAAGAGGGACTGGATCCTCTCCCTTCTCCCCTCCAACCCTTCACATGCCCCGAGCCCGTGCCCCTGTCAACGTGAGAGAGACGTTTTCCTCTTACTGCTGGGAGATGCTCCTGGGGCACCAGGGTTGCAGGCTTCCAGCTGTGGGCAGCTCTTTTTGGGGTTCTCTGAGTCATCCCAGCCAGATGTCTAGGAATGTCAAGCACGCAGTGGGGGACGGTGGTGGTATGCACTTTGGGACAGGAAACATATAACCCTGCTTAAAAAAATAAAAAATATTCTGGTGTATTTACTTTTGAAACCGCTTGCCAGCACATCCTGGAGGACTGCAAGGCAGAATAACTTGGTGATTCTGGAGACAGATCGACCTCTCCTTCCAATTTCAGGCCCAACTCTATAAATATTCTTTTTTTTTTTTCTTTTCTACTCTCTGATTTATTTTGTTTTTATTATTATTAACTTTAATTGAATTATAGTCAGTTTACAATGTTGTGTTAATTTCTGGTGTACAATGTAATGATTTAGTCATACATATGTATTTCTTTTCATATTCTTTTTTTATTATTGGCTACTGCAGTATATTGAATATAGTTTTCTGTGCTACACAGTAGGACCTGTTGTGTATCTATTTTATAAATAGACATAAAATGTTTATATCCCAAACAGTCTCTCTTCAGTGGTCCAGGGATTGAAAACTTTGCCCTGAAGCCTACGTATTCTGTCATGAACAATATTTACATGGCCATAGTCATGTCAGCCCTCAGAATTGATTTTCGTCTCTTCAAGCCCGTGTGTTCACAGAGCACAGAACACTCAGTAATGGTTACAATGAAGGAATGGGTGAGGTGCACCTGTATAAGCCCCTGATCCTTGTCCTTACATGCTGTTCTCTCTCCTGGATGGACTCTCCCCATAACTCTCCTTCAACCACTTCCACTCCATCTTCGAATCTCACTCTGCAGTGAGAAGCCTTGCTGACACTTCCCCAGGCTTGGACCAGCCCCTCTGACCACCATGTTCCTTCCTGGGTTCACCACAGGTAGCTGTGGACACTGTGCCCAGAACACAGTTCACATTCTTATTGTCACAGATGCATCTTGTCGTGTGCCTTGTTTTGCATGGATGGTAGTTACCCATCTGATTCAAGAGGCATCTTGTTATTGGTGGGTTTGCTTCCCCCAGTTTTACTGAGGTATAATTGACACACAGCACTACAGAAGTTTAAAGTGTACAGCATCATGGCTTGACTTACATACTTACATTGCAAAATGATTACCACAGTAATTTAGTTAACATGCATCACTCCATAGAATCACAAAAAACTTTTTTCACTTGTGATGAGAACTCTTTGGATCAGTTCTCTTAGCAGCTTTCAAACACATCATAAAGCATTGTGAAATGCAGTCATCATGTTGTACCTTACATCCTCAGTGTTTATTTATCTTGTAACTCAACGTTTCTGCTTTTCACAACCTTCATCTGATTCTCCCATCCTTTCTGGTAGCCACAAATCTGATCTCTTTTTCTATAAGGTTTGTTTGTTTGTTTGTTGATTCCACATATGGTGTTTGTCTTTCTCTGTCTAACTTAACTTCACTTAGCATAGTATCTTCAGGATACTAATGACAGGATTCTTTTCTTTTTTATGGCTGAATATATATATATATATATAAAAATACATAATTATAATTATATATAAACATATAATAGTATATAATAACATAATATATTACATGTTATATAATATATAATATATAGATAATATATAATAAATAACTGTAATATATATATATAATATATAATATATAATATATAAAGAGAGAGTTAATATTTCCAAAGTGCTTAGACTAGCACCAGGCATCTATACACCAAGATACAATGTTAAGTATAAGTAAATAAACTAATAAGAAAATGCACATTAACCTTGACAATGTGAAGTTCAGTGGGAGTAGACAGAACGTGCAGATGCAACTTGTCCAGAAGAGCCATCGAGGAGACCCCAATGATGGACTGAGCCTCCCTGGGCATTCACAGCCTCCACATTTCCCTTCCCTTATGTTGCAGATGAACTAGACTCTTCCAGAGGTGAGGGAAACAAGGAACTTGTGACTGTCTGACTGTAAGAGGTGCTTGCCTTGGCAGCCTCATGGTTCTGGCTGAACTGTGGTAACGGATGCCTGCAGGATGAGCCGTGATGACAAGGAGGGTGGGGCCAGCACAGGGTCTGGCACTTGAGTGGTATGAGCATGGCTCCTGCCTCCTCTCTCCCTGTTGTTCCTTCTTGGCACCTGGGGTTATCATGCGACATTCACATCTCTCACATGAAAAATCGTGGAGCTGGTTCACCCCATGAGCAAACAAAAGGTTAGTTCCACATTCATGCAGGCTCCAAAGCCTGTAATTTTTAGGCAGAAAGAGGCAGATAAAAGATGATAGAGAAAGAACTGGGAGATCCTAGAACCAACAGCTGTGGCTGAGGAATCCTCTTTCCACACACTGGGGGCCTGGGACCCCTCTGGGATCTGCCAGGAGCCAACACAGGTGCCAGGGAGGCAGGGCACTTCACTGTTGTTCCTGGCTCCCCTCTTTGGGCACGTGTCTTGACAGCAACCATAAAACCCCCCTCCATCCTCTGCTATGAAGGCGTTTCACTCAAAGAAACATTTCCATCCAGTTCTCAGAAACTCCACTACTCCTCATACTAGCACATCCTCTGTGGAGGATGGTCCCTGCTTCTTATAACACAGGAGATTTATTCTTTCTAAATGCATTTGTTCCTTCAAATAGGAAAGTGCAGGAGAGAGGCGTCCTCTGTCTGTGACATGGGGACGTCCGGGCTCAGAGCATGCCTGGAGCTCAGGCTCTGAGAAGGAAGAGGTCAAACTAGGCTGAGCACTTGCTTAGGCTTCTAGAAGCTTCCCTGTTTGCTGGAGGGAGGTTAAGAGGGGCTTTACAAACCCACCCACCATCCGAGGCTCCTTCATCTCCACCTTCTAAGGTAACCTGTCTTTGAAATACGTAGGGGTTTTCCAAAACTTTCATTGAGTTGGTGGTGGGGGAATAATAGGAAAACTACTACAAAAATATTCAGCAGCTTGTCCAAGTGAGAAATAAAGACTCAACCCAACCCTGGGGCCTGGTTCAGTCAGTCCATCCCCCTATTTCCTCACTGTCTTAAACTTTACACAGAGCCTGTGTGAGAGCCTGGGGGCTGGGATTGGGTCACACAGACCTAATAGGGCCAGAAAATGCCCACTTCTCCTGCAGAAAAGGCAAGTAGCTTTGTGTGGCACAAGAATTAGAATGTGAGGTTTGGAGGAAGCTAGGCCCTGAGTTCAGAAGTGAGGGAGCAAGAGGGGAAGGGATAGCTCAGTGGTAGAGTGCATGCTTAGCATGCACAAGGTCCTGGGTTCAACCCCCGGTACTGCCACTAAAGATAATAATAATAAACAAATAAAAACCTAATTACCTACCCCCCCACCCAGAAAAAGTCATTAAAAAAAAGTGAGGGAGCAGTCCCTTGTGTTGGGTTTCTTAGCGGGAAGAGCAGTCACTGGCCCCATTGACCCCATCCTCCTGTTGAGGAAGTCTGGGGACATGGCTTCGTCCTTCCTTCTGAGCTCAGTATTAATGGCGATGGATAGCAGTCCACCCTTCCCACATCCTCGAGGAGTTGTTGGGGGTGGGTGTTTGGTTGTGGGGGAGTTGCTCTGAGAGGCTGCTCTGGGCCTTTCTTACTCCTTCCCCAAAGAAAGTGTCCAGCACCACTGACACATCCTCCATATATCTCATCCCAGTGAACGTGCAAACAGCCTTCTTTGAGTGACGCAGGACTCCTCGTGAGTATGTTAGTTCCTGGTGGACCTCAGAGATCCAGGTGAACTGAGGGATGTACAGTGTTCTCTTTTCTCTCCTCTTGCTCCTCCCACAAGTAGAATGCCAGAGGACAGAAAGGACAGAGGGAAGTCTTAGCAGAGCTGGGAGGGAGAGGCAGACCTTCTATTTTCAGGCTTGGGCAAGAAATCCTTACATGTCTCCAAGTAGCACTGAAGACACTCTCTAGCCAGGATGAGAACAGGATTCAAATCAGGGGCATAAACATTTCTTCTGGTCCTGGATTTGCTAACCTGACCCCCACCCACAAGTGTCTAATGGATACAGAGTCAGGTAGTACTGGGAGGGATGTGTTTGGGGATGGGGCATTACTTTGGTGGACCCTGGGAGAGAAGGAGAGACAAGGCGAGGACTAAGAAGAGGATCTGTTGTGTCTGGGGTCTCATGCTGTCCAGGGACAACTTTGAACTTGATCATGAGGTCTCTGCTCTGGGTGAGCATCTTCCCAAAGGACCACCTGCTTCATGGAGACTCTCCATGATACTTGGTTGACTTTATAGCAGAACAGAAGGACCACTTATCCGTTGTGGAAATGTTCATGGTGCAGCCACAGGAGCCTGGGGGTAACTGAGACAGAGTGATGAGAAGTGGTGTGGTAGAAAAGAAGGATTCACCCACAGGTGGGAAGAAGCGGATGGCACCATCATCACACAGGACCTCCCGTGGGCCTCTGTTCCATGCCTGATTGGGTCCGTGCAGACCAGAGGGGAACCTTCTTGGTGCAAGTGTGAGTGAGTTTATCTCAAGCACAGACAACACATGATGGGTCATGACTGTGGTGCCTGTCTCCAGCCATGCTTGACGACAGTATGCCAGATCTTGCCTTTGTCTCAGTTTGTGCATCAGGGCTGGGTCTCAGCCTTGTGATCTTCATTTACCTGGAGGAATTAAGACATGCTTCCTCCCAGGACACCCACAACAAGTGATCCGGAGCTGGATCCTGGCCCTTAGGCTGAACAAAAGGTATCAAAGAATTTGGAGCCACCAAAAAACAAGGCAGATTGCATGTGGGTTCCCATGGTTAGAGCTCCCTGTGCATGACCTGTGGCCTCAACACCTGGAGACAGTTCAAGCAGCTTGGTCCATCCTGGCTTGTCTCCATCCCATCTCTTCATTCTGCCCCAGGTCCTGGTCTTGGGCCTAGAAAAGCAGCTGTTAGCTCTGTCAGAGTGGGGTGAAATCTACAGCCTGGGAAGACTGAGTTCTACTCTTCATGATTTGATTATACAGCAGACCCACTTGTAATATAAACTTCATTCTCCCATCCTGAAACTCAGAGAGCCCTACGTAAACAATAGGTGAGAAAGTCAGGATTCGGGAACCCTAAAGGGTGACTCTCAACCCTGTGATACTTTCCTGTATCCGAAGTTCAGGGACTTCACACATCTGAGAAGCAGTGGCTTCAAGGGTAGTGTGGCTGGTTTGGGTCACAGAACAAGTGGTTTCCGGATACCAGGACTTGCTCACCTCCAGAGACACCTAGAGCCTGAGTCAGTGAGACAGGATTTATACACAAGACAGCTAACTGGAGACCTGTCCAAAGAGATGGTAGAAGTTCTAGGACTCACTGTTTCCAGTAGAGTGTTCCCTGTGTCAACTGAAATAAATGCACAACCTAAAAGTTGAGAGTTACGTTTTATTCGGTGGATGTTTCTGAGGACTTGAGCCAGGATGACAGCCACTCAGATCACTCTGAGGGACTGCTCTGAAGAGGTAGCAGGGAGCTAGGATATATAGGAGTTTTACAACAAAGACCAGGTAGTCAGAACATTAAAAGATTACTTGTTGGGGGTGGTGGCAGTGACTGATGACTTGATGGCTTCAGCATTTTTTGTTTACTGATATGGCTTGCAGTATTTTTCACTCACACCTGTCTTTCCCCAAATCTTGCACATAAAGAAATCCAGGAGGCTCCCCTAAAACACAGAAGTTCATTAGCTGTAAACTAGCAGGGGAAATGAAGACAAGAGTTGACTGGAAAATTCTCCACAGGCCTCTAGTTTCAGCCAGAGTCTTCAGTGTGAATGGAATCACGTTAGGCTTCAGGGGCAGTTGCTGACTTTGAACACAAAGGAAGAGGGCCCCTGGAGACATCCAACACCAGGGCTTACACTCCACACCTAACGTCAGGGCCACCCTGAGGCATTTTACCTGCCTGTCAGGTGAGTCCATTGGGCATCTCAATGAATGATGTCCCAACAATGAAAAGATGATTTTAAAGAGAGTATAACCATGTCTCTCATACAGATATAAAAAGAGTACTTGTCAAGTGTTACATTTTTACCTATAAATAATCTAATAATTTATTATAATAATATTAGAATGATAAGAATGCAGTGAGTAAGATGTTTCTTTAAACTGGTTCAGTGGTGAATTTAAAGTACCACACATTCACAGGCAGACAAGAGATGTTAAAATTAACTTAGATGCAAAACAGGCATATCCATAGGGCAATAGTTGAATTCCATTGAATGCAGTTAATATCTATTTCTATAGACGAGAATCATTTGCATTATTATTAGTTGCTCAAAGGCAGTGAAAGGTAGAGGTAAACCAAATGGTTCACTGGACAGGGCAATGAATAATCATTTCTAGTTTCCATTCCAAATTCTTTCACATTTCAGTATGCCCCAGCAACATCTCACTTGGCAAAAGTACTTCTGACCACTACTCATGCAACAGTATTAATGTTGGACTCCAAGGAGGGTACCCATCAGTCTCCAATTCTCACATGGTTTTTAGTGAAATAGTTCTCTATTTTTTGAACCCCTGTCTCCTTTGTTCATATAACGCAGGACAACCTAGTGAGAGTCCACCACACTGTACTCACAACCGCCTCTCCCTGCCACACTGGACCACCATACTTGTCCAAGTTATCACACGCTCACTCTCCATTCTCTTGAAATGGAAAAATACAAAAATGGCCTCAGCAGGTCTGCCCAGTTTTGCCTGAATTGAGGACAAATATGATTTAGGTTGGAGCTCTCTACAGCAAAAGAAGAACTCAATTTTGACAATAGGAAGAAAACAGACAAAATGTTCTCAGTGATTAGAATGTATAGCGATTATAGGACTCAGTGTCCTTATGTGAAGAAAAAATGAAGTGTGAAGATTAGACAGTGTGATTCGTCACATTCCTTGTGATCATTTGTTTATTTCTTTGCATAAAAAATAACAGCTGCCATTTATCAATTCTTATCCACGTGCCAGCCTCTCTGCTAGGAATTCCTACATACATTAAACATAAACTTTATATGATGCCAAAAGGAAAATATTATTATTCACATCTTGCAAATGAAAAAAAAAAAAAAACAACAAAAAACAAAAAGCATGGCCTTAAAGTAGCTGACAGTTTTACCCAAAGTTATAATGAATAAGTGATGGTGGATCCTGAGTTAGTGTGATTCCAAAGTACATCCTCTTTTCTTTACACCCAATGAATGCTTGCAGAATGAATCCTGCTTGCCATCTGGCAGGGTGAGAAGCAATTGCCATTCTCCCTGGAATCAAGAAGCTGCTGCACATCACTTTTAGCCCAAGGAATCTGCATTTCAAGCAGAACCAGATCTCCCAGCTGACTGCTCACCGGGGAGAGGATTTGGCCCATAGTCAGACAGGGAACACACCAAGTCCTGGATGTTTACAGTGAGAAAGTGACCCCCAAAGCCCAAACACAGAACCTTGGGAGATTCTGCCAGTTTTTAAAGAAACCCTTAGCTTGGCAGACTGCCTGCAGAATGGAGGGCCAGGGGACCAGAAAGCTCCCAGTCATCACAGGTAGTCCTTGTCTTGCTGGAGGCTGACATTTCAGAGAAACATTCCAGTGGGCCTTTGCAAATCTGATGAGCCTTCTATTCAATCTACAGCTCTGTCCCTAAGTGGACACTCCAAAGTGCTGGTTACTTTAAGAGGTAAACAGGGAAAACATTTGGGGGCATTAAGCATCCAAGTCTAGAAACAATCCAGTGCTTATATTGGAAGAATTGTGTGTGTAGAAGATATTCTGCAGTTAAAACAAAACAACAAATGCTGGAGAGGATGTGGAGAAAAGAGAACCCTCATCCACTGTTGATGGGAATGTAAATTGGTGCAGCCACTATGGAAAACAGTATGGAAGTTTCTCAGAAAACTAAAGATAGAACTACCATATGAGCAATTCCATTCCTAGGTATTTATTCAAAAGAAAAGAAAGAAAGAAAGAAAACACTAAGTTGAAAAGATACATGCACCTCAATGTTCAAAGCAGCATTATTTACAATAGCCAAGATACGGAAACAAAGCAACCTAAGCGACCATCAATATATGAATGGATATAGACAGTGCAGTTTAAATAGACAATGGAATACTACCCCAGCTATAAAAAAGGAGTGAAATTTTGCCATTTGCAATAATACAGATGGACTTGGAGGGCATTATACTAACTGAAACAAGTCAGATAGAGAAAGATAAATACTGTTTGATATCATTTATATGTGGAATCTAAAATTAAAACAAACTAGTGACTATAACAAAAAGAAACAGACTCACAGATATGGAGGACAAACTAGTGGTTACCAGTAGGGAGATGGAAGGAGGGAGGGGCAAGATAGAGGTAAGAGATTAAGAGGTACAAACAACTATGTATAAAATTAATAACCTACAAGGATGTATAGTACAACACAGGGAATATAGCCAATAAATTATAATAACTATAAATGGAATATAACTTTCAAAAATTGTGAGTTACTACATTGTACACCTGAAGCTTACATAATATTGTACACCAACTGTATCTCAATAAAAGAAAAGAAAACCATAACCAAGGTCATTTAGAAAAATATATAGATTTACTAGTAAATATCACTTGGGAACTTTTAAGTGTTAAAAAACCTATTCTGAAAATCAGTAACTGTATGTTACCAAAGAAATTCTTTCTTGTAAATTATATTGTTGACAATATAAGATAAACAATGTTGCTAGTTTTTGTAGAAGATGTATGTAATTTTAAATTATATATTAAGATATAAATAGTTCAAAAGTATTATATATTTTCTAAGTAGGTAAGATTATTATTTTTTAAAAAAAATTTTTTTATTGAGGTATAGTCAGTTTACAGTGTTGTTTCAATTTCTGGTATACAGTACAATTCTTCAGTCATACATGAACATACATATATTCATTTTCATATTCTTTTTCACTGTGAGCTACTACAAGATATTGAATATATTTCCCTGTGCTATATAGTATAAACTTGTTTATCTATTTTATATATACTAGTCAATATCTACAGATCTTGAACTCCCAGTTTATCCCTTCCCACCCCCCGCCCCCTTGCAACCACAAGTCTCTATTCTATGTCTTTAAGTCTGTTTCTGTTTTATATATAAGTTCATTTGTGTATTATTATTATTTTTATATTCCACATATGAGTGATATATATATGGTATTTTTCTTTCTCTTTCTGCCTTACTTCACTTAGAATGACAATCTCTAGGTCCATCCATGTTGCTGAAAATGGCATTATTTTATCATTTTTATGGCTGAGTAGTATTTCATTGTATAAATATACAACAACTTCTTTATCCAGTCATCTATCGATGGACATTTAGGTTGTTTCCTTTTCTTGGCTATTTTAAATAGTGCTGCTATGAACATTGGGGTGCAGGTGACTTTTTGAATTAGAGTTCCCTCTGGATATATGCCCAGGAATGGGATTCCTGAGTCATATGGTAAGTCTATTTTTAGTCCTTTGAGGAGTCTAAGGAGGTAAGATTACTGATTATAACTATATTGTTCTGATTGTTGCTTGTCCTAAAAAATGAGTTAGAACACTTATGTACATACATGTATATTTATAGTGTTATAAGTATATATAGATATAAATGTATATAATGTAAACACATATACATATATATGTATAATAGATAGATAGTTTATACTGAAATGCTATTATGAAGGGATCACTAAACAGAGGAAAACAATTTGCATTTCCTTTAATCCTAATGATGGTGATTTGAAAATTTTTTAAAGTGTCTCTTTTGGTCTCATTTCCTGTATCAATAAAATGATTGGAACTGTCCAAACAACAACAATAGAAGTGCCAAGAGTTGGTTTTTTGAAAAGATAAAACTGGCAAACCTTTAGCTAAACCAGCTAATAAAAAAATTCCCAGAAGATACTCTAATACATTCCAAAATGAAATAGGAAACATTGTAACTGATGCCACAGAAATGAAAAGGATCATAAAGGACCACTGTGAACAATTATATGCCAATAAAATGGATAACCTAGAAGAAATGGATAAATTCCTAGAAAATTACAACCTATTATGACTAATTTAGGAAGAAATGGAAAATCTGAGCATACCTATAACTAGTGTGGAGATTGAATCTATAGTCAAACCCCCCCCCCCATCAGAGAAAAGCCCAGGACCAGGTGGTTCCACTGGTAAATTCTACCAAACATTTAAAGAATAATTAACTCCAATCCTTCTCAAAGTATTCCAAAAATAGTAGGAACACTTCCAAACTCATTTTATGAGGCCAGCATTACCCTGAAACTAAAGTCAGGCAAAGACATCACACACACACACACACACACACACACACACACACACAAAACTACAAACCAATTTCCCTGATAAATGTAGATGCCAAAATCCTTAACAAAATACTCACAAACAAAATCTTACACTACCTTAAAAGGATCACACACAATGACCAAGAGGGATTCATCCCTTGGATGCAAGGATAGTTCAACATTTGAAAATCTATTCATGTGATGCATCACATTAATAGAATAAACAATTTAAAAATCACGTGATCATCTCAATAGATGCAGAAAAAGCAACTGATTAAATCAAACATCCTTTCATGATGAAAACATTCAATAAAGTAGGAATAGGAGAGTATTTTAAAATTATAAAGTCCAAATATGAAAAGCCCACAGCTAGCATCATTCTCAATAGTGAAAAACTGAAAACTTCTCCTTTAAGATCAGGAAGAAGACAAATATGCCCTCTTTGGCCACTTCTACTCAACACGGTACTGGAGGTCCTAGCCAGAACAAGGAAGGAAGGAAGGAAGGTAGGCAGGAAGGAAGGCAGGAAGGAAGGCAGGAGGAAGGAAGGAAGGCAGGAAGGAAGGAAGGAAGGGGAAAGAAAGAATGAAGGAAGGAAGGAAGGAAGGAGAAAGAAAGAAGGAAGGAAGGAAGGAAGAAGAAAGAAGGAAGGAAGGAAGGAAGAAGAAAGAAGGAAGGAAGGAAGAAAAAGGAAAAAAGGAAGGAAGGAAGAAAAAAGAAAGAAGGAAGGAAGAAGAAAGAAGGAAGGAAGGAAAGAAGAAGAAGGAAGGAAGGAAGAAGAAAGAAGGAAGGAAGGAAGGAAAAAGAAAGAAGGAAGGAAGGAAGGAAGGAAAGAAAGAAAGAAAGAAAGAAAGAAAGAGAGAAAGAAAGAAAGAGAGAAAGAAAGAAAGAGAGAAAGAAAGAAATATAAGGCATTCACTTTGAAAAGGAAGAAATAAAATTGTCACTGTTTGCAGATAACATGATCTTATATATAGAAAACCTTAAAGATGCCATTAAAAAAATTAAACCTGTTAGAACTAGTAAATAAATTCAGTAAAGTTGCAGGATACAAAGTCAACATACAGAAGTCATGTTTCTGTATATTAACAGCAAATGATATGAAAAGCAAATTAGGAAAACAATCTTATTAACCAGAGCACCAAATAGAATAAAATACTTAAGAATAAATTTAACTAAGGAGAAGAAAGACTTGTACACTGAAAACTACAAAATATTGATCAAAAAATTAAAGATGACACAAACAAATGGAAAGATATCCTATGTTCATGGATTGCAAGATTTAATATTGTTTAAATTTCCATTCTACCCCAAGTAATCTTACAAATTCAATGCAATCCCTATTAAAATTCTATGGCATTTTTTACATAAATAGAAAAAAGCAATTCTACAATTCATATAGAACTACAAAAACCCCACAAATGGCTAGATTAATCTTAATCTTAAGGAAAAAAAAAAAAAAGACAAGCATCACACAGCTGACTTCAAAATACATTGCAAAGCTACAAGAATCAAAACAACATTTGTAAAGGTATGGATTTAATTGAGGAATTAGAGGTCCTTGAGAGTAAAGATGGTCTCATTCATGACTTCTCACTCTTTCAACAACTAAAAGAATGCTCATTTTACGTGTAAGTAAACTTAAGTACAGGAAAGGAATAATATAAACTCAGTTAGTCACATTGCTTAAGAAGAGTCTATGCTGGCATATAAACTTTGAACAAATAAGACCTGAGCCTCCCTTAACTCTAGATTGAAAGTCAGGAAGAAAGTAAGGTATGCGAGGTCTGTCCATCCTAGACATGCCCTGCCTAAACTCTCCTGCTCTTATGGGAGTCACCCACAGCAATGGAACAGACACCCCAGGCATGGACATGTAAGCAGAGCTGTCACCTGGTCCCCCTTCTCAGAATGGCCCCACACTCTGTTTAATGTTCTTCTGTGGCCATCTTGAAATGCTTAATAATTTCATCTTTGGACACACATTTTGTAGATGAAGTCTGATGTGACCCTGGAGCATGCACATGAGCAGTGGAGATGTGCAGGGAAGCACCAGGCGTGGGCTTACCTGCCTAGGCCAGTATGCACTGCAGACAGCAGACACCAGATACCTTGCAGGCCCAGCAGTTGGCCTGGCTGCCCTGCATGTGGGCCTGAGGTGGAGTGGCACATTGCAGGGCCCTAAGTGAGTTGTTATTTCTGGGATCTGGGCCCAGATTGTCAGTGGTAACAGGAGTGGCAGCACTAAAAGCAGCAGTGTTGTTGCCAGTGGCTGTGGCCTCAGGAGAGCAGTGCCTGCAGGCTTCCCTGTTCTTTTAAAGTCATGTCAGATCATGTCATGTCATGATTAAATAATGTCACTGTTGCCTCATTACATTCTATGAGTAATAAAATATTTTTAAAGAATACAGTTTTTCATGTTTAATTGTATTCCTTTTCCTGTTTTCTGAACAAGAGGCTCCCACTTCCATTTTTTTCATGGGCCTCACAAATGATGTAGCCAGTCCGGAAGATAGGACTTGAGAGAAGGCAGAATATTTTAAATATAAAAAATGCAGACCGAGCAGCAAGGGATTCAGATGGTAACATGAAAATGCAGAGTGATTTGGCAGAGGTTGGATGGAAATTAGGGGGGAGAAATAAGAGTAAGGTGAGTGTGAGAAAAGAAGGCTGGTTCTATAAAATGGCTATTGACATAATTTTAGCAGTAGTGATAGAGAAAGAAACAGTCTTCAGAACTGCAGCCTCAGGAGATAGAAATGAAATAAAAGGAGAACATGAGTGTCAAAAATAGTCTGTTGTGTGACTCAGGATGCTGAAAAATAAAATTTTTGAATTGATGGCAGTGAGATGAATGACGCCTAGAAGATGGGAGAAATGAATTGCCAATAGCAAGAGATACTGTCAATAAGAGAAACGTGGAAAAGGAAGAAAGAATATATCTTTAAAATCTGTACTGTTGGTTAGTTAAAAAGATGAAGTGATAAGAAAAAACTAAAAAAGGAACTACTATTTATTGCATGGCCAATATTTGAATATGAGGCAACTCAGTAGATCTCCAAAGAGAGATGGATACAAATACAGATATTGATATACACATAGGCATGCACACACCTATATAGATATATAATTAAAGGTTAAATGACTAAAGATATGTTTAAATGATAGATTTTATGTATAAATTTATATAGTTTAAATATATTCCCTATATATGGATAAATCTCTATAAATCTCTCTCTCCATAAAATCTATAAATTTAAGATCAACAGACTGCTCAAGCTGACACACAAAATTTGGACTTGAACTCAGGATTTTCTGGCTCAGAATCCTGTGGGTTTTCTCCTCTACTCTGATGCTCTGCTGGCAATCGATCTTTTAAATCTGCTCTAGGAACTCTGCAATTTGACAATACTGTTTTGGACAAATGGTTGGCTATGTTGAAAAGTTTAAAGAAAGACAAGGTATTAATTACCAACTAATTTATCTAAATTAACCCTAATCTGAAATATCTTTTAAAAACATGAGAAAGAAGCCCACTTCAGTTCAAAACTGAAAAGGCTAAACCAAGATAACAGTGGTTGTACCACCAAGCAAAGGAAAGGAGAGAGAGAAACAAATGAATGGGCAACAAAAGGAAAGGCTCATTGAAAAAGATGAGGGAAAGACAAAACCAGTACTGAGGATGGGGAGCACCACAGTTTAGGAGATGGAAAGGTGTAGGGTTGAGACACACTCGTTAACATTTTGTAAATATAATTGCACTTCCTGACCTCTCTTCCAGGCTTAATTTCTTGAAAATGTGGCTACACAGTCTATCTCACCCTCCCCTTAAAAAAAGTATGATTCATTTTCCAACTCATCCCTCTTTGGTTTTGTCCACAAAAATCTACTGAAATAGCTCCTGTCAAAGTTTCCAACAATTTTTACATTGTCAAATTCAATGGTCAATATTTTGCCCTCTTCCTTTCTGTCATGGCAGTGTTTGACAAAGCTGTCTATCCTTTGTTCGAGCAACATTCTCCTTCCCCTCCTTCTGTGATGCCACATCTCCACCATTTGTCACCTACTATTTATTCTCAACTCTCTTTCCCTACCCAGTTTTAAAATGTTGATGTAATTTCTCAGAACTTTGCTTTGGAATCTCTTCTCTTCTTTATTCTCTTTCCAGAATAGATTCTATCCATTCCTGTATCATTACACAATACCTATATGGCAATGATATATAATGTAATTGCTTCATACCATTCATCATATTTTGTCATATATTTATTTATTCTTGAGTTTTATCTTTTGTTGTTGTTGTTGGGGAGAGGTAATTAGGTGTATTTATTTAATTTTTTTTAAATGGAGTTTCGGGGATTGAACCTTGTGCATGCTGGGCATGCGCTCTACCACTGAGCTATACCCTCTCCCCAAAGGGATTTGTTTTTGAATTTTATCTGTATTTTTTATATTTATTCTTATTAGTCATTTTTTTCTCCATTAAAATGTCAGCTCCAACAATCATATGACTTTGTAAATTTGGTCACTAAAAGGTTAAGAAAAAGGCTCAAGTTCTCAAAATTAGTGAGTGACAGACCCCAAAATGGATCACAGATCTTCCTGTTTCTAGAGTTGTGGCTGTATGTGACTCTGTCTCTCATAAAATAAAAGTTTGAAGGGATTTCTAAGTCTGACCAAAATAGGATAGCTTGAAGTAGACCAACACTTCTGCCAAGAAAAATTTAAAAATCCAGATATAATGCAAAGTAAATAGCTATTGAAGGCATTGAAGAGATACCAACACAGCTAGGAATTAAGTGGCAGAAACCCCTGAGAGAAGTAAACCACATAAAATAAGCTCAACACTTGGTGGTTTTCCCTCAAAGTATTTGCCAACATCAATAGTAGAAAGAAAAAAAAAAAAGCTGAATAGACTGAAACATCAACAACTTTTCTTGGATCCATACAAGAGGGAAAGACACAGGGCAAACCACTGCTCCTAGGATTGGAGAGACATACAGGCAAATACAGAGTCACAGCTTACCAAACTGTGACTCACAAAAGGCAACTGCCTTGGGAACCAGGGGTGGGGCAGGAAAATCTGGGCTGAATTTGATGAATTGCTGGAGGCTCAGTGCAGACTAGTTTGAGAGCCAAAACTCCAGGAGGACCCAGACATAGGACACCCCTCCTCCAACATTGTGAGATTTACCTCCAGGAGCTTGATCAGATTCCCACAGAAAATATCAGAGAAAAGTCTCCTCATGCTTTTAGCAGAAGAAAGGAAAAAGGAACCATTTTTGGAACACACCAGAGCTCTTTGCTCTTCCAGACAAGGCCTGACCTCAGGGGAAACTGGTCAACCAGAGCTGAACCTGATGGGGTATTATCAAAGACTAACTGACTTGGGGAAGATAGACATCCAACTCCAGCCTACACTGGCCATCCTGTCCCCACTAAGGTGTGAAAAAAACACTGAGAAACACTTGATGATGTTCACAGTCCAGGGGCACAGGCTCACTGAAATACAAAGACCTAATCATAGGACTATAGAAGGCCTCCCTTCCTCCAACACTGGAACCAGGCATAGAAGTGACGTTGGACTTAACAGATCAGAAATTTAAAACAGTCATGATTCATATGCTAAGGACTCTAATGGATCAAGTAGACATTAAGCATGAATAGATGGACAATGTAAGCAGAGAGATGGAAATTCTAAAAAAGAACCAAAAGGAAATGCTAGAGATCAAAATCACTATAACTGAAGTGAAGACTGCCTTTAATGGGTTTGTTAGTAGACTGACATGGCTGAGGAAAGAATCTCTGTGCTAGAGGATCTATCAATAGAACACTTGAAAACAAAAACCAAAGAACAATAATGAAACAAAACAAAATGAAAACCAGAATGGCATACCTCAGGATTGTGGGTCAACTATAAAAGGTGTAACATATGTGTAAAGGGGAATATCAGGAGAAGAAAGAGAGAAAAGAACAGAGAAAATATTGCAAATAATAATGAATGAGACTTCCCCCAAATTAATGCAGACACCAAAATCATAGAACACCAAGCAGGATAAATGCAAAAATTCTCAAAAAATTACACCTAAGCATATCATTTTCAAACTATAGAAAATCAAAAATCAAAAAAAAAAAAAATATCATGAAAGAAGCCAGAGGGGGGAAAAACACCTATCCACAGAGAGATCAAGATTAAGATTATAGCTGACTTCTCCTTGGAAACCACACCTGCAAGAAGAGAGTGGGATGGAATATTTGAAGTGTTGAGAGAAAATCCTACCAACCTAGAATTCTGTACTCTACAAAATTATCCTTCAAAAGTGAAATACTTTTTCAGACAAACAAAAATTGAGGAAATTTGTTGCCAGCAGACCTATCTTGCAAGAAAAGTTAAAAGAAGTTCCTTAGAGAGAACATAAGTCAGAAAATAGCATAGGTCAGGAACTCAGATGTACCTTAAGTAAAGAGCATTGAAGAAGAATTTCAGTGAAGGTAAAACAAATACTTCTATTTTCTCATTTTTAAAAAATACAAGACTGTAAACTATTGTCACCCTGCTACACATTGCATCCTCATTATTTATTTAATTTAGAGCTGGAAGTTTGTACCTTTTGACCACCTTCACCAATTTCACAATTTCTCATTGTTAATTAATCTAATAGATAACAGTTCAAAATAACAGTAGCAACAATATGTTCAATTACATATGCTTACATATCATATATATAATATGTATATGCTTATGTATGCTTATACATAGGTGAATGAATGACAGAGATGATACAAGGAATGGGAGGAAGGAATTATGATTTTTTTGTTACTATATGGTATATATTATGCAGGTGCTCGCACTACCTGTAAAGAGGTACAGTGTTTCTTGAGTTTGGATTAGTTGTAAATGTGTATTGCAAATTCTAAAGCAACCACTAAAAAAAAGTAAAAAAAAAAAACTATAACTGATATGCTAAAAAATGAGAGACAATGAAATATAAAGTGCTCAAATAAAAACTCAAAAGGCAAAAAAAGAATGGAAGACAAAAATAGGAACAAAGAACAAGGATGACAAACTGAAAACAGTAACAAATATAGCAGATATTAACCCAACTCTATCAGTAATCGTTTTGAATGTCAGTGATCTAAGATGCACCAATTAAAAAAACTGAGATCGTCAGTCAGTCAAAAGACATGACCCAACTACATGTTGTCTACAAGAAATCCATTTTAAATATAAAGACACGGATAGATTAAAAATAAATGGAGGGAAGGGGACGGTATAGCACAGTGGTAGAGCGCATGCCTAGCATGCACGTGGTCCTGGTTTCAATCCCCAGTACCTCCATTAAAATAAACAAACAAACAAACAAACAAGCTTAATTGCCTCCTCCCCAACAAAAAACATAAATTTTAAAATAAGATTTAAAAAAATGTAAATGGAGGGAGAGAGAGGGCTCACGGAGGAGGCATGGGGAAATTCTGAACTCACCTCCTTCCAAGGGCAAAAGAAACCTACAACTAAATAGGAAATGATTCCCTTGGAAAGGGACCTGAAAACCACATGAATGGAGACTCTACAAAAGGCAGCACCAAGACGGGTAAGAGAGGCAGATGTATGGTCTCACCAAGGGAAAAACCACACCCAAGCAGCAGTGGTCCACAGCCGCGAGGGATCACAAAGGTGTGGACCTTTTCCCTTAGAGGAGAGAGACTCAGACTTCACATCAGGCATTCCAACCCTTAGATCTAGCACAGGAAAGATGAGCCCCCAGAACATCTGGCTTCAAAAACCAATGGGAATACATCCAGGAAAAGTGTGGGAATACGTCTAGGAAAAGTGTAGAATTACAGAGAATAGAACATCCACTCTTGAAGGGCCCACATACATTCTCACTTAACCTGGAAACTAGTACAAAAACACCAGATTAAAAAAAAGGCAAGAACTGTAGGTGAAGGGGACCCACTGACTAATCTTGAAGCAGCTTCCATGGGGGCAAGAGCCACTTGGGATGCTCCCCAGGGACTGAGACACTGGTGGGAGCCATTACCTTGCTAATGTCAGTGTTGGCAGGTACCATCTTGAAATTGCCTTCTAACCTATTAGCACCAGAGGGCTTGCCTTGCCAAGAGTCCTGCCCATCCCTGCATGAACCTGGCCTCACAGCTGGCAGAGCAATAGCCTTGCCCACCAGCACCAGTGGCAGCTGTGGGTGGGCCCTGAAGTCAGTCCAGGGGCCAGCCCCATCCACTAGCATGCTGCAGCAACAGCCAGCACCTCGCCACAACAGGAGAGTCCACACAGCCCACATAGGGGACAGCCCTGGAGCAGCTGGCTCTGGTGGCCAGTTGGGATTGTGCCTCTGAATTCCTTGGGACATCTCCTAAATATGGTCACACCTCCAGGACTGGGAGAGATAACTGATTTACCAAGTACATAGGAAAAAAAAAAACAGAGAATTATGCAAAATGAGGACACAGAGAATTTTGTTCCAATAGAAAGAAGATAAAACTTCAAAAGAAAAACAAAACAAAACAAAACAAAACAGAGATAAGCCATCTATCTACCTCATAAAGTGTTCAAAGTAATGATCATAAACATGCTTACTGAACTTGGGAGGAGAATGGATGAACAGTGAGAACTTCAACCAAGAGAGAAAGTATTCTAAAAAGTACCAAACAGAAGTTATAACTGAGCAGCACAACACACTACAGGGGCTCAACAACTGGCTGGCTGAGGTGGAAGAATTAATCAGTGAGCTGGAAGACAAGACAATGGGACTCGCCCAGACAGCAGCTAAATGAAAGAAGAATTGTAAGCAGTGAAGTTACCTTGAGGAACCTTTGGGACAATATCAAGTGTAATGATACTTGCCTTATAGGGGTCTCAGAAGGAGAAGGAGAGAAGGCTCAGGAAAGTTATTTGAAGGAACAATGGCTGAAAATGTCAAATTGTCCTTAATCTGTAATGATTTAAGTGTTTAAGGATCTGGAAACTGACTTTGGCCCTGGGGCTTGATTCAGTCATTTACAACTTGTGAACTTGGATGTTTCTTAACTTCATTATCAGCTTTGCCATCTGTGCAATTGGAAAAATAAAAATACCTCCTTCATTGCTATGAAAATTCAAAGGATTTAACATCTATAAGTATTTCTTACAGTACCTAGCACCTAAATGTTATGTATTATTAATTTTCCTGAGTATTTTCTTATTCTGGAAGGCTAATAACAAAGGTGTGAATACAGAAAAATAAAATTTCATCTATTTCAGAAAAAGGAACCCTCCTACACTGTTGGTGGGAATGTAAATTGGTGTAGCCACTATGGAGGACAGTATGGAGGTTCCTTAAGAATATTGAAAATAGGCTTACCGTATGATCCAGCAACCCCATTCCTGGGCATATATCTGGAGAAAACTCTAATTCAAAAAGACACATGCACCCCAATGTTCACAGCAGCACTGTTTACAATAGCCAAGACATTGACAGATGAATGGATAAAGAGGTGGCATATATACAAAATGGGATATAAAAGGAATGAAATAATGCCATTTTCAGCAACATAGATGGACCTAGAGATTATCATATTAAGTGAAGTAAATCAGACAGAGAAAGACAAATATAATACAATATCACTTATATGTGGAACCTTTAAAAAAAAATACAAGTTTTATTTATAAACCAGACATAGATTATTGGACATTGAAAACAATCTATGGTTACCAAAGGGGAAGTCGGGGGAGGAAGTAAATTAGGAGTTTAGGATTAACAGATACACACTACTATATATAAAATAGATAAACAACAAGGACCTACTATAGAGCACAGGGAACTATATTCAATCTCTTGTAATAAGCTACAATAAAAGAGCCTGAAAATATGTGTGTGTGTATATATATATATATATATATATATATATATATATATATATATATATATACACATATATATGTATATATAACTGAATTGTTTTGCTGTACACCTGAAACTAACATTGTAGATCAACTACACTTCAATAAAAAATAAAATTTAAAAAAATGTTGTCTATTTCCTTGTGCACTCTAATTTATTTATAAGAGTAACAATACAGAATATGTACTAGAAGGGGAAGTATGTCAAAATGATTAGGACATTTTCAGCATAAACACAACACATCTAAAATCATAAGCATCTAAAATACTTCACAGTCATAACTGGCTGGGGTTCATCTGAGAGTGAGCACCAATTAAAGAGGAAAGAAGGGCAGTAGATAAGATTGTATGCCAATCACAGCATTTTCAGCCCAGCAAACACTAACCCCCAGGCTTCATTTGTTCTATGGCAAGTTCTGATTGAAATTAGAAAATAATAAAGTTCGTAAAACATGTGAGCTCATTACAAACAGAACCACATTTAATTTGACAGCCTAACAGCCTCAGTTAGTCTCATTTTTCTAAACAATGACATAAAAAATAAGTGAAAACACAGAACTAAGTGCAAAGGATTTAATGAGAAATATTATCCAGTGATGATTTATTTGGCTTCCATGATGGTTACTCCTACACAGATTTAAAGTGATTAAAACAAAGGAAGAAAGAAAAGAAGAACTGAATTAATTCAAAGCTGTCACTGAGGTTGAGGAGGCTTAGCACAGTGTTATTCCTGTTGACTCAGCCTTGTCAGTGGGCAGGGAGTCTTGAAACCCACAAATCCCTGTGTTGGAAAGGGACCTTGAGAATGCGTGCAAGGATCCTGGGACCAGGACAGGAGCAGCTCTTCTTCCAGGGTTCGGGTATGGTGCTGATCCAAGTTGGTTCTGATTTTGATTGGCTTTGACTCTGCTTTGTTATGTTCAACACCTGCTGTCAAAGACGGACCAGGCACTGTCATCCCATTTAGAAATCTGACCCTCCCCATCCTCAGACCCATTGCTAGTGAGAGGTTCATCCCAACACCTGTTCCCTCTTCATTGTCCTTGTCCCTTAAGTGTAACTCACTGTCTTTATCTGAGCTGGTAGATCTGGGTTCTGTTGGGCTGGTAAGCTCAGAATAGACAACTCTTTAGGGGGCAAGGTTATGGTTATCTCTTACCCGCCATATGCTGGATGCTGTATATAGAGATGAGCTATATCAACCATTACAAGTCTTTATATAGCATCTGTGTTATTATCCCCAAGTTATTAACAACAAAACTGAGCTTTACATCAGTCAAGGTCAAGTTGCTACTTGTTTCCCCTCCTGCCTTCCCTTCATGTTCCCCACATTCCTTAGAAAGACTACTCTGTCAAGAGTGGAGCTATCTTGAGGATCTCACTGCCACCAGACAAAATTGTGGTACTTCTCAGAAGTTTTACAGTAGTTCTGCAGGCTGTGGGCAGCGTCTCCTATGGTCAGGAGGTAACATTCAGGCCTGGAGTTAATAAGTACCAGAACTTAAAGCACATGGCAAATGCAGTCAAGGCCACATCTTTGTCCCAGCCAGAAATATTGCAAAATGTTGTTCTAATGGTGACGCTGACTCAGAAAACTGTGCCCACTGAACAGCAAAATCATTTTGGGCCCTGCTTTCCTACAGGTGGTCAATAACATGGCCTTGCTGGGGAGCAGGCAACTGCAGTGAGATCACAGTGGGCAAAGGCGGGGCTGTTCACCAGGGACTGGGCAGAGAAGGATGGGGTCCCAAAGGTGGTTTGCCTGCTTCTCTCCAAGACCCTGGCTCTGGGGAATCCACTCCCACACTCTAACTAATGTGTCTCCGCCCAGATTCCTCACGTCTGCCAAGCTGTGTGGTCTCCTGGGCCTCCAGCTGCTAGTCAAATGGGAACTTGAAAGGCTACGTGATCTCCAGATAAACAAAGCAAGATTTGAAGTAACAGCCCAAATCAGGCAAATATTTGCCATAGGGACTGCTTTTGACCTTCCCCCTGCCATGTAGGCGGTTTGCTAGCACAACTTGACCCCTGCCACCTTGATCTCATCTACTCGGTATTTTGGGATAAACTGTATTATTGCATAGGTTTTTCAAAAAACTCAGTATGAGTCAACCAGTGATCTTGTGACCCCTCCAAAGCATACTATCTGGGGCTACTCTACAGGAAACCTAGCGTAGGTCCTGGGCAGGTGGGTGATGGTGTGATCTTTTCTTCTCTAGATAGACATGTCTAGATGCTTTAGTTCTGGTACCTACATTTTAGAAAGGATGTAAAATCTGAAGCCTGGCCTAAGAGTGTCTTGAGCAGTAAGGTGGCTCCAATGGATGGGTTAAGATAAGAAATAGAAGAAGGTATAGCTCAAGTGGTAGAGTGCATGCTTATCATGCATGAGGTCCTGGGTTCAATCTTCAGTACCTTCTCTAAATAAATAAATAAATAAATAAATAAATAAATAAACAAACAAACAAACAAACAAACAAACAAACTTAATTACCACCCCATCAAAAAAATAAAATAAAAATAAGGTGTAAAAAAAATCAAAAAGTTCACAAACGATAAATGCTGGAGAGGCCGTGGAGAAAAGGGAACCCTCCTACACTTTTGGTGGGAATGTTGTTTGCTGCAGATGTTATGTGAAATGGTATGGAGATTCCTCAGAAGACTGAAAATAGACTTACCATATGATCCAGCAATCCCACTCCTGGGTATATATCCAGAGGGAACCTTAATTCAAAAAGATACATGCACCTCAATATTCACAGAAGCACTATTTACAATAGCCAAGACATGGAAACAACCTAAATGTCCATCAAGAGATGACTGGATAAACAAGTTATGATATATTTATACAATGGAATACTACTCAGCCATAAAAATAATAAAAGTAATGCCATTTGCAGCAACATGGATGGACCTGGAGACTATCATTCTAAGTGAAGTAAGCCAGAAAGAGAAAGAAAAATACCATATGATATCACTTACATGTGGAATCTAAAAACAAAAAAGACAAAGGAACTTATTTACAAAACAGAAACAGATTTACAGACATAGAAACCAAACGTATGGTTACCAGGAGGGGAAGGGAGTCAGAAGGGATAAATTGGGAGTTCAAGACTTGCAGATGCTAACTAATATATATAAAATAGGTAAACAAGTTTATACAGTATAGCACAGGGAACTATATTCAATATCTTATAGTAAAAGAATATGAAAACAAATATATATGTGTTCATGTATGACTGAAACATTATGCTATACACCAGAAACTGACACATTGTAAACTGACTATACTTCAATAAATAAATAAATAAATATATGTATTTATATATATACAAAAAAAGATAAAAATGATCACATTTCCTATGCCCACCACTTCTTGGCTCACACACTGTGGCTTTCCTATGGCCAATGGAAAAGAATCTTCATTGTAAGAGGATGTGTATTTACTATTTAGATTAGCATTAAGAAAGAGGGGGAATAGGAAGATGGAAGAAGAAAGAAGTAAGGAGGAGGAGGAGGTGGGGTGAAGGTGGAGAGATGCTGGGAGGAGAGGACAAGGAAGAGCTGGTACTTCCTGAGCACTCACTGCAGGTGAGGCATGTTATCTTATTCAGTTATTGCAACAATCTTATGAATCAGGCGCTAATGTTTCCCAGATTTTCAAAGGAGAAACTCAGGCTTAGAGAGTTAGATGACGTCCCCAAGGTCACATACCCAGGAGCGATGGGGCTGGAACCAGGCCTGGACAGTGTGACTTGAGCCTCCACTGCCTGCCCCGTGCTTGCACTATTGGTCTGTGATTGCACAGGTTGTCAGTGGATGAATGGGCAGGTCTGCCCACCTGTCTTAGGGTGATGCTGGACCAATGCACAGTTAGAAACAGACGGACACTTTTAACTTCTAGACTACACCAGAAAGGGGAACACTTGGTACCTAGAAACCCTCAGCTAACAGGAGTTTTATTCACTCAGTTTTTTTGTCTTGAAAAGGCAAACTTCCAGGGCAGTCCATCGGATCAACCACATTAAATTAAATCTTCCATACTTTCTGGATGATCAGGCTCAGCATGATCTTGAAAATTATATTCAGA